>NC_072488.1:7300000-7600000 GCF_027574615.1 Eptesicus fuscus | reverse complement strand
GGGAATTGACCTCCTGGTGCATGGGACGACTGAGCCACAGCGGCCGGGCGAAAATTTTTTTTTTTTTTTAAAGAAAGGGTTAGTTCTGGGCTTCCCTGCTAAACAGATATTCAGCAATCCTGTGTGGCAGAGAACTCCTTTTAAACAGGTAAGAGCCTAGAGCCCACGCTGACTGATGCCTTCAGCCCACGCTGGCTGATGCCAAGGACACGGGGATGCTTGTCCTTCCTGCTGGGGACACCACGGTCCTCCAGACGTTGCAAAAGCCAGTGGGTAAATCTACAACCCCCCGGCTAATCTTGCAAGATATCCTTGTCACAGGTGGGTCCCCAAGAAGCAGACTGTGATGAAGGAGAGCGAGCTAAAGGTTTTCTAAGGAGCGTGTCAGGATGACCACCTGTGAGAAGGAAGGAGGCGGGATGTGGGCTGTCCCCTCGGGCAAGGCTTCAGCAAAGGGCAGCTCCCAGAGAGGCCGTCAGCCAGCAGCAGTCCCAGCAACGAGGAGAAAAGTCCTCCTGTCCCCACGGGGTCTTGGCGGGCACTGCACTGGGTCCACTGCCATCTTGCATGATCTGTGCAGGCACTTGGGTGTGTGTAGGACAGCCAGACAGTCAGAGCCCAGGGGGGTGGGGGGAATGGATAGTCTAGGAGACAAATCTGGACCCAAGTCTTGGCTCTGCTGCTCGCAATCTGTCAGCTCCGATTCGAATCAAACTTCCCAAGTCTCAGTTTATCCATCTGTAAACAGGGACTAATAACAGCCACCTGATGGGGCTTTTATGAGGATCAGAGAAGTAGGCAAAAGGTCCTGACACAGTACAATCACTACGAATGGTGCCAGTAACCAGCAACCACAGCAACTGTCATTATCTTAGCAGCTGCGGAGGCAAGGTTGGTTCCCTGCTATCGGTGCCAGATGCTCCCAGGTGGGGGCTATGCCAAAGTCTAGGCCAAGAGCCATCGGGTGCATGGACCACTGGGCTTCAGGGGGTCTTGAGAACAGCTAGCCGTTTCCTTAAATCTCGGGCCAACGTCCTGCTGGGATCAGGGACACTGCTGTAGGGACCTCATCAGGAACAAAGGACAATACTGGGGAGAGGTTTTCAGCTGTCCCTGCCAACAGAGCACATGGCAGCCTCCATGTGCCAGGCACCAAGAGGCTGGGCCATGGGGTGTGTCGGGGGTGGGGGGCGGGGGATGGGCAGTCACTCTGCAGGCTGTGGGCATCCCCATGCTGCTGGCCTGTCCAAGGGGTGTGACCACATAGATGAGGGGTGTCTGCGTTCACTGTTTCCTCTTTCAAACAACCAGCAAGTGGAACGCCACTAGCTAGCGGTGACGATTTCTGAGCCTATGGGAAGTTCCGAGTGAAATGCCACGGTCAAGGCCACCATGAGCTCTGATGGTCTTTCCCTTGAGGCCTCAGAGGACTTGACTGTGCAGATATTACTGGTCCTCACGGCTCTCCTAGACAGGAGGTCCACGTGACAATACACAGGCTCCGGAATCTAAAAGCCTGACTCCTCAGTTTGAACCCACTGTCCATCCTTCATCAACTGTGGGGCCCTGGTCAAGGGTCCCCGCCCTCCAGCACGGCCACCGGGCTCACACCTGCTTATTACTCATTGCAGCGAGGGAGCCCTCACACCCAGGGGGGCTCGGGAAGAGGGTGTTACAAAGAACCAATGATGGAGTTTGGGTTCGGTGGGGTGGCTTGAGGCGGCTGTAAGGAATCGGGAGTTTGTTTTACCAGATGTTGTTAGAAAGCGGGGCAAGGGTATGAGCAGGCGCCTCAGTAAATCTTCCACAAGGAGGGCTGTGACCAGAGGAAGCTGTGCTCGGTAAAGCGGCTGTAGTCACGCGTTGTGGCTGGGAGTAGGGGGTGTATTTTGTGGGTGGCATATGACATTCTTCTTGTCTGTGCTAAGACAAAATCAGGACGTGGCCTTGCTTGGTCTCAGGTGCCCCTGTGTGAGGTTGGCATCCCCTGAGGTTGCCTGGCGTCTCCTGAGGTTGCCTCGATCCAATAGGAGAAAAGACGGGCGAGCGTGAAGGGAAGGGCGGCTTCCCGACATCAGAGCGGGTCTCTTTTCCTTTCCTGCAGGTTACTTCTCGCCGTGTATAAACTTCTCCATCCATGAAATGGGGGTACGAGTGTCTACCCAGAGGGTGGCTTTGAAGAATAAGTCAGATGAAGTGGCACACAGAGCAGGAGCTCGCTACGTGCCTGTCTCCATGGCACCCCCTGGAAGTATCACACAGCAGCTGTTCACACGCCCATTTTACAGATTTGAAAACTGGGACAGAAAAGACCGGTGCATTTGGGTGAAAATCAGAGGTGAGCTAGCCACCCACCGAGGCTGCAAGCGGGATTCCGGTGTGGAGTCCCGGCCCAGGGCCTGAGGGCTGGCACGGGAAAGGAACCTCCTCCAGCAGCAGCCAACTGCGGGCCATGGAAGCACAGGGTCAGGCTCAGCCCCGACCCCCAGGGGAGAGTGGCCATCACCAGGCCCCGGGGGCCGGGGTCACCCCGGGGCCATCACGCCTGGGTTTCCCTGGGCAGCCTTCACCCGGAGCTCCGGGAGAGTGGCCTGAGACACAGGACCCAGGAGTGACCCAGGGGCGCAGACGGCAGCCTGGCTCTGAGCCGGGGCAGTGTCAGAACCACCGCTTCTGGTTCCCACACAGAATCTTGTCTGATAATAGCAGAGTTCATCGCAGCGAGCTTTCCAGAATAAAGCCCACCCAGGCTGAGTTCCCCAAATTATACCCTCTCCCTGGTAATTGCAGAGTCGTTCGGGGCCTGCATCTGGCTTATAACAGCATTTCCAGAAGGGCCAGATAGAGTGCCCCTCTCATTTGGTGGAACAAAAGGAAAATTACACACTCTGATGGCCCGGCCACCCCAGCTTAGGGCAGTAGACAGGCCTCAGGCCTGGACCTCAGGTCAGCGCCTTCTCGGCTGCGTGGATCTGGGGACGCAGTCAGCCTCGACGTGCTCAGGAGTGAGGCAGCGCGAACAAAGCTGAGCCATCCTTCCGACCGCCCAACACTGTCGTAAAGGTCAGATGTCAGAGTCGCGTGTGAACACAAAGAGCTCTGAAAAGAACTATAAAATCAACAAGACAAATGTTTCCTAGGTCATATTTCTGTTTAGCAGCAAATAAAACAGGTCCTAAGCAAAAAAAAAAAAAAAACGAAAAGGCCGCGTTATAACTAGAGTGTTCTGTGGCGATGTAATTCATGTTCTTCCACAGTGTTTGCTAATGGTGGTTATTTCAGGACCCTGCAATTTGAGAAGTCACCAAGGAAAGACTGTGGTGTCTGCTTACTGAGGTGGAGAAGCTGGCTCATTATGTATTATTTGATCCAGCCATTCAGCAAAAATGTGTGGAGGGTCTAGGCTGTACCGGCTTCCATTCCTGGAGCTGGAGATAGAAGTTGGGAAACAAAGCCAACACGGAGCCCTGCAAACCGACTCTCCAGGCTGCACGTGAACTTGCTCTGCTCTGACCCGGTCTGGCCTGCTCGCGGTGTGCAGACACCCGGATCGCTGGCAGTGCCCATGCGCACAGTAGCCGCGTCTCTGCTCCTCAGGAAAAAGGCAGGGGGACTGCAGCCTCGGGCTGGAGGGCTGGGGGGCTGGGGGGCTGGGATCGAGACAGGGCAGTTGCCCCTAAAAAGGGTCTCCAGATTGGGGAAGGGTCCTCACCCTGTCTGAGGCAGAGGCCAAGTTCATGGGCTTTTGCTCTTCACACAGACCCCAGGCTGAACTGAGCTCACGCTCAGACCTATGACTTCCCCTGAGAGCAAGTCTACGGAGCGAGTCTCCTTCCCTGCTTGAGGGCACTCCCCAGCCGTGCCCTGGAGCAGACACTGCAGTCAGACCCCAGGGTGACCTGCCCCTTCCAGTCTCCTCGCCAAGTAGGTAATGTGGGAGGCACCGGAATCCTTGGCAGTCGATCCCCAGTCTGAATTATTGAGTGCAGCTCCAGTCCAGGGCCCTCGCTGGCCTGGCAGGATGGTTCAGGGTGGGCTCCCGATCAGCGGGAAAACTGACGTCGGGCTTGGGCCTTGGAACACGACTTTGGGTCTTTTCTAGGTCTCCCCACCCGTGAATGGGGCAAAAAGCCCCCTCATTCTTTCAGGTCGTCAAATGCATAGTGATCAGCTCAACACACACACACACACAACACACACACACACACACACACACACACACACACACACACACACCCCAAGCACAAACATTAATTCCCAGTCATGGCTGTGTGTTGAAGGGAAGTGCAAACAGCGTTTTCCTTAGCGCACACAGCCTGCCCGGCTCCCCCAGGTGGCTGCTGGGCAGGTGGGCCCTTGGTTCTTCCTGTTTTAAGGTGGTGCCCTATTGGTGCCTAAGAAACAGGACCCGTTCGAGTCATCCGCCCACCCCCAGTGCCCACCACTGGGTCCCCAAAGACCTCCAGAAGCTCCTGTTATTTTCCCCTGTACTCAGGAGGCCGGGTCACATTCCTGAGATCGTTTATACTCTTGTCCAAATAACCCCTGGGGGGTTTGCTCATCCAGTTAGGCAGGCAGTGAGAGAATCATTTGCCTCAGGATTGCTCTGCTGAATATAAATGCTGCTGATGTGTCTGGGTGAGCTCCTTAAGGAACACTCCAGGCAAACACTGCCCAATCCTCCGGGGTCCCCTGGGGGAGGGGGGGCAGGGGTGTCAGGGTCACCCTCTACCCTGGGAGCTCCCCCAGCTGCAATGCGACACAGCCCAGCCTCTGCCTCTTATCCAGACTCAAGCCGAGTAGCCAGTGATTAATGGTGGAGCCTGCGATGAGATGGAGCTGGGGGCCCTAGCCCCGCCCACAGGTCTCCGCTTACTCCCACTGCTCACCCGACCAGCAGCCCTAAATGCGTGCATCCCCAGGAAACTGCTGAGTAAGCCTGGTGCCCCGATCCCCAGCGGGAGCTCCCAAGACCAAGGGAAGCAGAAGGCACCATGGCTTACACTTCGACTCTTTCTGAAACACCTTGAACATGGTCTGCCTCCAGCTAGAACTCGAGTTGAGACGGGAGGACGCAAAGAGGAGCAGAGCAGAGCCCAGCCCTGGGGTGGCTAACCAAGGCGCTCGGTAGGAAATCCAAACACTGTGGCTTCCATGCTCCAGGTTGCGGAGCCGCCTGGGAGCCAGGGAGAAACAGCCTCGTTAGCCCTGCGTGGTTCAGTCTGCAACTGGCCTTGGGGGCTTTGGTTTCCCAGCAGTCGGGACCTCACCCTTTCAGGTGCATCGGAGGTCAAGGATTCCCCAGCCACGCCTGGGAGGGAAGGCCAAGCACTGCCCTGTGGCTGGCTGTCCTGGAGCAAAGCAGACACAGACTCACACCTCCACAGGGCAGCAGGGAGCCGGGTGAGCCCCCAGACTGCAGGGCTGAGAGCCCCGAATGGACGTTACAGGAAGGCAGCGTTCCCTATGAGAAGGCCCTGTCCAACCCCGGAAACGGCGCTCTTTCTAAGGGCACCCACCTCCTGTCTTTCCCTGGAGGAGTGCAAGCAGGGTCAGAATATTCTGGAAAGAACCCATCAATGGGAAGCTGGGCTCAGTCTGCTTGGAGGCCTCTCCGGCTCAAGGAGCCCTGGTGCTGAGTCCATGGATGGGCTGGGTTCCTTATAGAGAGCGGGAGGGGCCTGTCTTCCCACAGCATCAAAGCCTCCTGCCCTCAGGGCATTCCTGAGCAGCTTTTATTGATGGCCTTTGAAGGGAGAACAGTAATCCCATGCTTAACCCAAAGCATCTCGTGGTGGGGCCCTGGGCTTTGAACACACCCTGGATCCTTCCCACCACCCTGCAAGCTCCTGGGGACCCCTTGGTCTGGTGACTTGCCCAACACCTGCCCCAGCTCCAGCTGGGGTGTCTCAGGCCTTTGTCAGAGGGAGCAACTGGCATCTGGGGCCATCTGATTTTGACTTCCAGTCACTGGGAATCCTCCATAACAGCCGTGACTTCCTGGGATTCTCTGAAGGAACCGCAGGAAACCGCAGCGGCCTTGATGCCTCCCCAAGATGTCATTTGAGGCGCAGTGACATTTCAGAGGAAGTCATGTCTAAGGGAAGCTGCTGACCGTTGTTCAGTTCCTGAGTAAACTGAACGTTTATATCCTTTAAGGAATCTGCTAGTTATCTGGATTAGGTTATTAACTAATTAAGCAAGTAGTTCAACTGATCTGAGTCTGATAAAGAAGGAACATACGATCCAGAATTGACATTCTGTGCTCTTAGGACTGGCTCGGCATGCTGTGTGTGTGTGTGTGTGTGTGTGTGTGTGAGAGTGAGAGAGAGAGAGAGAGAGAGAGAGAGAGAGAGAGAGATTTCACATCAGTCATGTCTGGTCATTTGCATAGACACCTCTAACAGCCACTGTGACAGGCACTCGGGTCCCTTGAATCTGCCTCCAGCTCTGGTTTGAAATAAAGAAGAGAAAGACACCTCCACCTAACGGGACACTGGGATTGCTAACCACTCTGATTTCAAAGTCACTGCACAAGAGCTCTCAAAGCAGGTTTCCTAACTGGAGGTGTTGAAACTCAGACAAGTGATCTGTTGTTCAGGATTATACCGAGGGGGCTTCTAGTTGGGTGCACACACACACACACACACACACACATGCACGCACTCCTAGTACGAGCGCCTTTAAGGACACAGACCGTACATGTTCTACTTGGTATTCCTAGGACCGAGCACAGGACCCGGCACAAAGCAGCTGCTCAATAAAGAGCTGATGACGAATGAGTGATGAAAGAACAAACGCCCAGAGAACTTCCTGAGGTTACACTGCCCTGGTACTGAAAACATATCTGTGAATGTTTAGTTAGCAACTGAAATATCTTGGGAACTTTTTGTTGAGAGAGAACAGAGGCCTGGGGGTGAGGGAGGTGACCTGGGCTCTTACTTCAGCTCCTCATGAGCTGTGAGACCTTGGGCAGCCCCCCAGCCTCCACAGACCTCCGTTTTCCATCTTTAGAGTGAGGGCATTGGATTGGGTCTCCCTCACACTCGGACAGTGTGTGAAATGTAAAACAGTAGTGTCTCACAGAAAGAAAAAAAAAAGTCGTAGTTCTAATAAGGACATCAACTTTGTGCGTGTGGTAAAGTGTTTTATTTATTTATTTTTAACTCTTTATTGTTGAAAGTATTACATAAGCCCGCCTTTTCCCCCCAATTGACCTCTCCCAGCTTGCCCCGCCCCCCAGCCCAGGTCTTCATACTCCTATTGGACATAGACTTTTAAATCGTAAAAAAAAAAAAAAAAAAATCTACCTTCACCATCTTTGTTTTCTATTCATTACCTTGAATTCCCACTTTTCCATTTCCCAGGAAGCAGTGGCAACGATGCTTGGCTCCTGGGTCTGATTTCAGGGTCCCCTTTCCAAAGCCCAGCCACCCGGCCCGTCCTGTGCAGAGGACGCCGAGGAAGGTGGCTTTCCTCGGGACTGAGTGAGACCCTACAGTGGCCAGCCCACCCTGCCGGACACACCGCGGGCACAGAGCCTAGGGATGGAAGAGCGCTCTCCCTGTGAGACCCTGCCCCCAGGGGCCCTGGAGGCATGAAGACTGCTGGTCTCCCCAAGAGAAACGAACAAGGCTTCGGGTGCTTCGGGAGGGCCCCAGCCCACCAAGATCAGAGTCCTTGAACCAAAGGGAGAGAAGAATCACTCCCACCCTGAGAAGGTGCTCCAGTGGTTCATAAACTCATTCTTAGCTAGAACATTCCTTAGACTCAGCCCTAAAGAACTGGAAGAGATTGACATCAGCAGAGAGGACTCTGGGGGTGGCACTTAATGTCCTCCAACCAAGCCAGCGAAATGCCCCGAATTCCGGAAAGGGTAGGGTGGGACGTCCCTGTGAGAAGCACACTGGTGAGGCCACTGTTGACGAAATATGCCATAAAAGTGTCAGACTCAGAGGGAGAGAGCCATCCCCGGGCCGGTGACAGCGCCCGCTGGCAGCAGCAAGAGGTGTGAGGTCACTGGCTATGGCTGCTCCGCCACTCCCTGAGGTCATGAGGTCATCTGATGGAGCCAAGCAGCTGCAGATGCAGGCCAGGCAAGAAAAAGGAGCCACCACCTGCTTTATTTCAGTAAATCTGGGTATTTACCGAAATACCCAGATGTTGAAGGAAGCATATCCAGAGAAAGCACCCAGGGATGGGAGGTTAGCCGGCTGCTCTGCTATCTGCCCCAGCACCTGCCCAGAGCGCACAGGGCAAGTCAGTTTGCCAGGTGGGTGTCTGGAGCAGAAGGTTCTCCCTTGCTTCTGTGGCCCATGCTGGAGATTAACAGTGTCCCCTCTGTGGGCAGGACTGGCTACATAACTTGCGGGGACCACGGCACTCACTAAAGAGCAGCAGCCGTGGCTCTGTGATACCCCCTGGCCATGGCGCCTCCCCAAGCACACCAAGTCCGTGCAGGATGTAATGGGAGAGGTGGGTGGCTTTGACCCCTGTGGGTGGCATGCCATGGAGTTGCTCATGGTCTTCAAAGACAAGAAGGCCTTCAAGTTCATCGATAAAAGGGTGGGACACACTTCCTCCCCAAGAAGAAGAGAGAGGAGCAGGAGGAAGGCGATGGCCAAGAAGGACTGAACTCCCTCTCTGTGTGTAACAAAACCTTCTCAGGAATAAATCAGAATAATAATAATAATAACTTGTGGACCCAGTGCAAAATGAAAGCGTACGCTCCCTGTTCAAAACTGAAGAATTTCAAATGGGCAATAGCATCCATCAAACTATGCGCAGGGCCCTCCTTGGGCAATGGGCTCGGTTCGGCTGCGCAGGTCTCATGCCCCTGAGTCCGGACCCTCTCTGGGGATTGTCTGCTTCTGTGTGAGTCCTTCTTCCCATTACAGATCACCTTGAGAGTCTGAGGATAAGTTTATCATCAACACGGTTTCTTTCTGCTTCAGGAAAATCAACTTCAACAGCCAAAGTGCTTCCACTCCACAAACGTGAATTGAGCACTTACCTCCTGCCAGGCACCCAGCGGTGAATCAAGGCCCCGCCCTCCTGGAGCTCCCATTCTAGCAGGGGAAGAAGCATCTTGCTTCAGGCCCTCCCCCACACCTTTCGGAGAGATGGCTTGCAGGCCATCAGCCTCTGAGGTAGCTCCCTCATGAATCAACCTTTGTCCCAGAAAGTCATGCAGTTCAACATTAGACTATTTGGATTTTTTTTTCACCTGTGTTACTTTTGCCTCCAGAGCAAGCCCATGAGCTCTTTCTCTTGCATGGAAGGCCCTCCCTGAGTTTGTCATTCAACGGTGCCAGGCCCACCCAGCTCTAGGTGCCTGGGATACAAATAATTATAAGACAGGCCCAAGAACAAGACAAACAAAACAAAAAAACTACAACAACAAAAAGCAAATAACAACAAAAAAAGAGAGAGAGAGAGAGAAGAATTATAAGACAGGGTCCCGTACTCTAGGAGATCACATTTTAGATGGGAGCCATATAATTAATGAACAGCTACAATAAAGAGGTATGTGACTGGCAATAAAAGAAGGAACAATGTGTTTTGAGCAGAAGAGGGAGTTAGAGGAAGTCAGGAAAGGCGGATGACGTTTGAGATCTGCTTTGAAGATCTAGTGGAAACAAAACCCAGGCTTGTCCCTTCATGGGGACCCCTCCCAGGAGCACCCCCTAGCTAACTGCAGGCCCCCTCCCTCCCTTTCCCTCATGGGAACACCTTCAGCTGGTCTTGCCTCTTGAGAGCACCACCATCTGATACTTAAATTCCCTCCACAGTATTTTCTACTGGGGTTAACCAGCTGTGCCATGCATATGTTCAATGACAGTGAGCTCATGACCTTGACCCATATCTCTGGGGACTGTTCTGATTGCTATAGTATTCTTCCTTCTTTCAAGCCAAAATCCGCCTCTTGAAAGGATCCTGTTGGTTCTGCCTTTCGAGCTCCACAGACTTGATCACTCAACTCATTCACTCAACAGACACTCTATGCACACCTTCCATGTCCCAGCCAGTATGCTGGGCACAGTCCTGAACCTCAGGGTCTCACGGGCTGGTGGGTGGCTTTTGGAATATGATGGGCAGGTGCTGGGGTAAAGGGAAGGCAAGGTGCTGGAGGTAGCACCTAGGAGGGTTATCCCATTCTGTCTTGAGAGGTGAAGGAAAGGCTTTCCATAGGAGGTGATATTTACCCCACGGCCTAGGCCCCAAAGTCTACTACCCACACCAAATTGAAACACGATTGCTCTTCAAGCACATGTTTACTTCCAAAAGACAAAAATACTGGAGCATTCCAATTATGACTCCCCTGCCCTTACCCTGTTCACTGAAATACCCAGATGTTGAAGGAAGCATATCCAGAGAAAGCACCCAGGGATGGGAGTTTAGCCGGCTGCTCTGCTATCTGCCCCAGCACCTGCTCACACAGACCTGGCAAACAGTAGGCGTACAGCCCACATGTGTAGAATGGACCGGGCAGCCTTTGGGTCCTGATGCTCTCCAGTCAGCTTCGCTGGGCAAGGCTGGTGAAGCCAGGTAAGGTGAGAGACACGGCGTGGGCACAAGACCTCCATTTGAGGCAGCTGGTGGGAGAGGGTATGCCTTCACGCTTTCTCTTCCCACCGGCTCTGGGCTCAGAGCAGTGGACACCCCAGAAGATGAGCTAGACCCAAATGGGCTTTATCTCCTGAAGGCATACGACTGTGTATAAGAAGATGCAGAGGGTCTCCCCAAAAGAGGAAGACTCTGCTTATCCAGAGGAAAGGCTCTCAAATGCCCCTGGCTCTGAATCCTGAGCCCATCCTCCAGCTCCCACCCCATTAGCATTGCCTCCTTGCCCTGCTCACTAGCGCTAGCCCCCAGCCACACACACACAGGCAGGTCACGGGGCTGCTGATGATAGGTGGAACCGTACCAATTACCAGGACTCAGGGGTCCAGATGGGTGGCGGATCAAATCCCACGTGTAAGTCTTTGGCCTGTCTGTCCTTGAGAAGGAGCCCAGAAAGTTTGCCCTCGGGGCCTGAACCCATTCCTGGTGGCCCTCGCCAGTCGAGCCTCGCCAATGCCTGGACCATCAGTGGTCAGTCCACTGCCCTCCAGGAAGCAAGTTCAGGTCCAGTGCAAGCCTGCCTCCTTGAACTCAAATGGCATTTTAACTCTTGGTTTTGTCACCAAAGAGGAGCCTGACAAATTTGGTGTGGTTTGAAGAGCATGTGTCAAAAGCCAACGCGGGGATCCATCCCAGACTCGTTTCTAGCACAAGCTCTAAAATCAGACTTTCTGCTTTCAGACACGGTAAGACAAGCGATCACTGCTGGCCTTGCCTTCCTCCACTGACCACCAGCGCACAACCTCCCCGGACCTGGAGGTCATCAGGTCACAGACCACCCCCAAGTTTGGCCCAGACTCCTCGGAACCTGGAATTTAGCACAGTTAGGTTGATTTAGACATCTATTGCCAAGTCACATGGAGAAAACCTGCCAAAACGCACTGGGAACGGCCAAGTCTCCAGTCAGCAGCCAGGCCTCCCCAGGACACAGCCCCAGATCCCGTCAAGGTCAAGCATTACCAGGAACTGAAGTTCAGGTTCAGCTTTCTGAAAAAGCTGAAATGTGGGGGAGGATGAACGCAGAGGGATTTCCTCTTGGATGAGAATTTCCATATTGCACCCCTGCCCTATGCTTCCGCCCCTGATGCTTACAATTTTTTTGTTCTTATTTAACAAGAAAATAAAATAAAAAAATGTTTTTTAATTGGAGCCAACTTGAACAAAGGGCCCTCCTCCAGTCTGATCCTGCAGTCTCATTAAGCCCAGCTCCTACCTCTGTGCCAGGAGAACCAGTTTGCCCAGACGTAAGGCGATTACCAGCTCACTTGCGGTGAGTTCGGTCAACTCCTGCAGAAATAGCGCACTGGGCTCTTGCTCTCGGAGGCACAGCTGTGTCAGATGATCAAGTCTCCCCCTTGCTTTGCTTTTCCTTTGTTTTGCTGAGCTGCACAATAGGCAGGGACTTGCTTTCTCGGGTTACAGATGCAGCCCGAGTCCCAGGTCTTGCACACACAGGACTAACGGATGGATCTTTCTAGCACATGTTTCTTGATCACTTAGGAGTGGGCAGCATTTTTTTCCTGGCATTCACTTCATCTGGAAAAGCAACGGGCTCTCCTGCCATCCGTGGCCATGTCGGTGAGGTGAGGCTGGGCAGGCTCTCCCTGGCTCTACACCCCGGCCACCTTGCTCCTCGTTATGTGTCCTTGGGTCGGCAGACTAGCATCGAGCCCATCCAGCCCCTGCTGAGGACTCATGAGCACCATGCTCCTAGGAAGAAACCCTGCTGGGCCCCAGACCCCTGCAGCCTCCCCCTCAGTACTCAGGGGGCTTGATTGCTGTCACCACATCCGGAATTCAAGTGGCGGGCACTTCTTCCCTGAGTGCCAAGTCAGCCCATGCCACCCTGAGACTCTCCAGTTTATCAAGGAACCCCTGAACTTGAGCTATTACTCAGTAGCTTACGAGTCACCAAGCCCCTACTATGTGCCAAACCCTGCATCAGATGCTGGGGTTTCAGAAATGAGCATGATGTGATACCCTGAGGAGCTTACGGTTGAAAAGGTCCTTGATAAACAACAGAGTTGTTATTATTATACACTCACTCACTCAACAAGATTCACTCCACTTCTACTTTGTGCTGAAGGTACTGAGATGAATCCACTCGAGGGGAGGTAATCACAATTTATTGAGGCCTTTGAGCTGGATTTTGTGCCAAGTACTTGGTTTGACCTTATTGAATCTTCAAAACTAGTTCCATTCTACACATAAAGAACCTAAGACAGGAAAGGGTAGAAGCAGTGGGCACAAGAATGCACAGATAGTTGTAGACAGGGCTGGGGCTCCTGCTTGTAATCCTTGATTTCCCCACCAAAGACACTACTTGGCATGCTGTTGAAGGAGATGAACAATAGAGTGGGATAAGAGCTAAACTGGGGGGGGGGGGGGGGCAGGTGCACACCCTCGATGCTACCTTCCTACCCCTGTTTCTTGAGGTCCCCAGTAAAATCCATGATCTGCAATCTCTTCCGTCACCCAACTGAGGGTGAGAGGGGTATGCCCACCCAGGGTGGGCCCACGGTCCAAGCTGATGCTGGTCCCAGGGCCCCCTCTGCACCCTGCTCATCATGGAGCTGGGACTTCTGAATTCCCTTGGTTAACAGGCGAGACGGCTGACCCGTTGGTCACTATGTCATAGGAGGAAGTCAGATCATATCAGCCTGTGGGAAAACTCATGGTTTTCTCAGCACAGTTACCACTCTTGTTTATGCCTTCACTGCATTTCATCTCTATTTGTTCTCTCAGATTTGGCAGGTGACCAACTATACAGTGTGTAATTCTCCCCTGGCACAGCTACCCACACCTTCAGAGAGCCCAGGCTGGCTAATTTACTTGGCTATTAGCTTGTGCATGAAGTCTAGGTCTCCATTTGGCCTATAACTCTAGACTTCCTTGGAAAAAATTTTTAGGCACAGGATTGCTCAACCTAGAGAAAGGCGGATGGATGGATGGATCTTCCCATGTACAGAGTCAGCCTGGTTTTGTGACCAGATACCACACTTTCCCATATTAGGCCATCACTGAAGAGTGTATACTTTACAAGCGACTTATTTTTAAGCACCCATATAAATAATATATTTTATTCTGTCAGAGTCCCATTTATAACCTTTCTACCATTTAATAGCAAATGCATTCCTGCATTCCTGGTAGGTGCCTCCAGAAGGTTTCAACTGTTTACCCGGAGGCCAAACAAGTGCTGGAATCATACGAAATCAATCATTAACAAAGCGATGAGCCATGTGCTTCTGGTAACATTGGTTTCTTCCCTTTTCAGGATTGATGGGAGAAGAAAAATGGCTCCCATGACAGCCAGAGGACAGAGGTCACAGGGAGTCATCAAAGCCCGAGGCCGGCTGCCACGGCCCTTAGAAATGCACTTCCAGGTCATCATTTCTAGAATGAAAAACACGGGCCGCTGGTGCCAAGCTCCCAACCCAGAACCCAGAGCTGCCCAGCTTCCTCCAAAACTCCAGCTCGGCGTCCAGTGACAGCAGCTCAGCACACCCAGCCACCCACGCGGTCCATCGGAAGGCGGCCTGCTGCCCTGGGAATGTGCTCCCGCTGCCTGCTCGTCCCTGGCTCACCCGCAGCGTTTCTGAAGGGAGCTCCTTGGGCCAATCCCATGGTGACCCCTGCCAGGGGTGGGGTCAGAGAAGGCCGCCTCCCAGTTGGTGTTATCAGCGCCCCGCCTGGCCTTACAGGAGCACTTTCCCAACTTCCCCGGCCTCAGCTTCTGCCATGAAAACAGTCGGTTACTTGTCATTGCTCATTCCACGTAAATCATGTCCAAACGGGGTGATGGACACCTGCTTGATTCGTTCCCAGTACCCGAGATTGTTGGACTATCTTTGTGGGGCCCAGTCTTCTTCTCATTCCCCACAGAAGCTATTCCCAACCGTGGTCACTTCCTTGGGTTTTGTAGAAGTTGGGGCTCTCTAAATTTCTGCCTTTTCTTTAATTAAGTAATACATTCCACTGCTACTTATTGAGGTCAAAGCCTTGAGATAAACCCAGCCCCAGCCAACACGTTGGTTACCGTTTTAAAAGAGACCCTGAGCCAGAAGACCCAGTTAAGCTGTGCCTGGATTCCTGGCATGCAGAAACCGTGAGGTAATAGATGTGGTTCTAATCCATTCATTCTGGGGACAATTTGTTATGCAATAATAGATAATTAACAGAGATTAAATAAAATGATAAAGAGCTTAGAAGAGGGCCTGTTGCACAGTCAATAAGTTTTAGCTATTATCGCCGCCATTTTTATTACTTGTTGAGACCCACTACTAGGCTGAAAGCTCTGTGAGGGGAGGGACCATGCCTTCCTATTTGTCCTCTGGGTCCCAAGTTCTGGTATCATGGTAGGCACAGAGTCCTTTATTAGAGCCCTTTATTGCACAACAATGAATATTTGTGGACTAAGAGGATGAACAGGAAGGAATGAACTGGGGTCCTCCAGACACTTACCTCTCAGGCTAGGAAGGGGGCCTCTGAGAGTTGGGGGGGTATTCTGAGTGCCCAGATTCCTCATCCAGCCAGAAGATGGGCCAAGGCCCCTTTGTGGTGGCGGCACAGCCTTCTTGAGCCCAAGCTGCATATTTCCCAGGAGCGCAGTTATCGCAAAGCTAGGCCTTGTGTCCACCTGGGAGGCACAGAGAAAACAATGACGCCATCATCACCACCTTCCCTCCTGGCCAGTGTGTGGCCAGGGAGGCCAGGGGAGAGGCTGTGTTTAACTTGGCTGGGTAACATAGTTCTTCCTGACTGGAGAAATGGATGCTGAGGGTTAAAAGAAGAAGGTAGTTCTCACCCACGTGAGTTCTAGTCCTCAGAGGCCAGCCCCCCCCCCCCCGCCCCCTTCCCCCAGTAATATACAAAGAAGATGTGCCTTCCATCTACACATCACCCACTCCTAGGAGCTTTAAGACTCAGTTCAAATGTCTCCTCCTCCATAACGCCTTCCCCAACTAACTTCCCTTGCTCCTGGTGTGCCCTGGGCCTAATGCCTTCATTTGAGCGAGCTGTACGCCAGGTCTTAGTGAACACACTCCTGGAAAGCCCGGCCCGCCAGGGCAAGGACTGTGATTTTCAATGGGAAGTTTTGTCTTTAAAATGAAAGGGGGCAGGAAATGTGAGCTGGGAGGTGGAAGGTGAGTGGGGCCCTGTCCCTGCTGTTTGCTTTTGTGCCTCCCGTCTCAGCAGAGCTGAGGAAGCAGATGCCAGGGCTGACTGAAGTACAGAGAGCTGTTGCAGTCTACATTCAGGAGTGGCACAAACAAATCCCTAGAAGGCGTGAGACCCCCTTTGCCAATGTGGAGAGAAGATCGGGCTTCTGCGTGGCTGGTCCTAGCAGGGAAGCTCTGCGAAAGCGCTGTGCTCCCTGGGGTAAGGAAGTCAGGACTGCAGGGCGCATCCCCCGAAATCTGAGCTACTATCAACTAAATGACCTCCCCCCTCTGAGCATTGACAAGGCCTGCACCTTAGTCTAAGCCAGGGTTTCTCAAAGTGTGGTCGTTCCCAGACCAGCAGCATCACTTAGGACCCTGTCAGAAATGCCAGTGTTCAGGCCCCATCCCAGACACACCGTGTCAGAAACCGTGGAGGCTAGGCCCAGCCATCGGCGAGTGTAAGCCCTCCGCGTAACGCGGATGCAGGGATAAGGCTGAAAACCACCATTGTAAGGACACTGCGCCGCATGTAAAAAAGGCCTTAGAAACACAATCCAGAGCGGTTTAGGATTAAGATTAAATGAGAACCTCAGCCCACGCCCCTTGCTATAAAATGCCCAGGATCAATAAAACTCCCCACTCTTCTCCATGAAACAGTCCAACGGGCAATTGAATGAAATCAGCACATTTATTTGAAATGTGCAAAATGGTTTTTCATATCCTTAAGAGTAACACCAGATGTTTTAGCTCCTTTTCCTAATTGATTTTCCAGCCTACAGCAATTCATCTCTGTACTTTCCAGTTGGATCCTAATGCAGCAAGAAGAGCGTGTTCCGGCAGGATTATTAAATGCCATGCATTTATAAAGCAAGCACAGCCAGGCCGCCATGCGTCATCTGAGTGGTTGTCTTCCCAATCTATTTTAGAAAGCCAGGCATCCATAGGTACCAGGCACCTTGGAGCAGGCAGGAACCCCAGAAAAGGCCCTTTCAGGGGGCTGGGTCTCCCGGGCTCTTGGCTGGTGGCAAAGCTGAGTCCTGGGCAGCGAGCCCAAAACTGAGCTCTTCCCGGAGTCCTGCACTCCCTGGCACCACAGCGTTTGCTAGCTACAAAACCTGCAAGTCAACGTTCTGTTTTTCAGTGGGAAGTTTTGTCTCCAAAACGAAGAAAAGAACATGGGAGCTGGGAGGGGGAAGGTGGGGCCCTCTCCCCGCTCTGAGCCTGGGGACGCCCAGACAATTCCCCTCTGTTGGCCAATGGGTCTGGCTGCACAGGAGGCCCAGTTCCCTGGGTGTTGAAGTGGGTGAAAGGTCACCAGCGACCAGGTTTGCCTCACTCAACAAAAGCTCTGGATGTCTGGGGAAAGAGGGAAACAGAAGCCTGAAGCTTTAAAGCAAACTTCCAAATGGATCTTGTGGGGCTCTGCCCAGGGTGGGGGGAGAGGGGAGGAGGGGGAGCCGCTAAGTGCTAGGATCCCAGAGAGTGCTGATTCCTAAAGCAAAAACCACACTCCTCAGGGCGTTGGGAGAGGCTGGCACTATCAAAGGACCTCCCTTAGAAGCTGCTGAGAGGCGGCGGGTCTGAGCCATCATGCCTGCACAGGATCCTCATGTGGTCTCCCAGTATGTCTGCTTGTCTGGTTCTGAGACCCCTTGCAGCCAGCGAAGTGTCTGAAATTAGAGCTCATCAGGATTAAATCTTAAACTGTGACTGCTCCAACTTTGAGTAACTGCCTCCCCCCCTCCCCCCCGCAAACTCCAGTGCTCTGTTCATACAGTGGCCATCTCAGCACTTAGAATAAAGCATTCTAGGTCCCGTATAGACACACGTGCAGAGGAAAGTTCAATGATAGAAGCCAGCTCCTGATTTCCAGGAGCTCCAGCCCCAAAGTAACAACCTGCAATTTCATGGGGTACAGTGGAACCTCGTTTCTCGAACGTAATTCGTCATGGAAGGCTGTTCAAAAACCCAATCATTTTTCCCCATTAGGAATAATGTACATTTAATTAATCCGACCCAGACCCCCAAATGATTCCCTGTTTTAATCTTTCTCATACACAGTACATGCCTATTGTATTGTTTAATCTATAAATACTTTAGAAACAAAAGTGAGCCCTAACCGGTTTGGCTCAGTGGATAGAGCGTCGGCCTGAGGACTGAAAGGTCCCAGGCTCGATTCCAGTCAAGGGCATGTACCTTGGTTGTGGGCACATCCCCAGTAGGAGGTGTGCAGGAAGCAGCTGATCGATGTTTCTAACTCTTTAATCCTCTCTGTAAAAAAATCAATAAAATATATTTTAAAAAATAAAAACAAAACTGACATGAAATGAAAATTTAACGTAAAGGAAAATGTACAGTAAAGAAATGAAAGTGTTGACACTGGGTGGCTGGGTAATTCATTTCTCTTCCTCTGGGACTGGGACAAGAGCATCCTGGTCCTGGTCTCCCATGGCTCTCCCGTGGCTCCCCAACCCCCACACCTCCCAGAGGAATTTCATCCGCACTTATTACAAATACTATCGGGAAATGGAGTTGGTGGGAAGAAAAGACCTTGCTGGCAGAATTCTTCCCTTGCTCCCAAATCACTAGGTTATTTTTACACACTATTAAACCACAGAAGGGCGTGCTAGGGGGCTGGGTGGAGGGATTGAGGAAAAAAGAAAAAAACCCATGGACACAGACAACAGTAAGGTGATTGGGGAGGGGTAGAGGAGGGATAAATGGTGATGGAGAAGACTGGGCTTGGGGTGGTAAAAATATAATACAGTGTACTGACAATGTGTTGTAGAATTGTGCATCTGAAACCTGTATACGTTTGTTTACCAGTGTCACCCAATAAATTCAATAAAAATGGAAAAAAATTAACCACAGGAGCCATTTTATAAATGTCATCATCATAATTTTTTAATATTTTACATAAAAAACTGTATACACAGCTTATAGAACTTTCATGTAAACATCATAAGCTCACCACTTTGTCATTTGTCAGTTTATTTTAAAAATAAAAAACAAGACAACAATTTAGTAGAAGTACCACTGGGTGGGGAAGGGAGGGGGAGGAAGAAGGCTGGGGGCAGGTTCATTCTCTGTACAGAGATGCAGAGAAATTTTCACATAGCTTTAGACACTGCCTTGTGAAGAAAAGAGGGGGTGGGGGGTTTAAATAGGCCCCAATACTTGTTACTGCCCTTTCTCAAAATAGTGCGCATACCTGCACAAATAAAAATCGCAAGACCGTGTTGCCACTTTTTTCAAGAAAACAAAATAAAAATTAGTGGTTTCTCTTTCCTCTCATTTTAGAAGTCATCATCATTTTTTCTTTAAAACATCAGAAGTAGATGAGGTTACAGCGTACGAGTGTGGTCAGAATGCTACTGTCTTATACAAATGACAAGTGCATTAAGTGTCAATGAAACAATTGTGCAAAGAATTCTCTCAAAAGAAAACAACAAGTTTTAAGCCTTTAAATAAACCAAAAACCTCGGTTTCTTGAACTGAACAATTTTTCACTTGTAGGACAGGCACAGAGTTCGCTTATGGCAAAAACAACCCGCAGCGCACTCTCCCTCCTCCGGCCCGTGGCTGGCGAGGGGCTCGCTGGAGGCCGGCGTGCAGGAGCCGTCAATCTGGAAGCTGTGTCCTCTCAGCCCCAAGTCAGTTGCAAATGTCTTCCCCGGGGGGTTGGAAAGATGACCAAGTCCTGTTCTTGCTTGGATGGGCGCCTGACCCAGAGCTGTTCCAGCGCCCTGTCACTCCACCCACCACCACCATTAAATAACACCATCCTACCTCCGAAAATAAAATTATATCTATATTTATATAACACCCCACCCCTCCCCACCCTCCCCTCCCGCAGTCCCCGTGGTCTATGTTACAGACAAGAGACAGCAGGCGCTCGCTGGTTACGGCGAACATCTGATGGGGCGCGGCAGGCAGCACCGGGCACCAAGCTCCTCTCCCGGGACCAGAGGCGGGGTGGGGGGGTAGCACGGGGGGGGGGGGGCGGGAGGCGGGGAGTCGAACAAACAGCCACACACTCTGAAGAGGCTGGGCTCTTCCGAAAAGGGTGCTCAGGGGGGCCCCTTGGCACTCGGCGGGGCGCCTGGGCCTGTGCAACGCAGCCGGACGCACACAGACACTGGAGAGGGGGCGCCCGGGCCTCCCACGCCGCCGATCCTCGGCGCCAGAGTCACAGCCGCCGGACTCCGGGTGCCGGGCGGAAAGGCAGACGCCGGGCAGTCAGTCCGGTGGGGTCCTCGGGGGCGGGGGGAACGGCCCGGGAGGCGGGCCAAGCCGGCAGGGGCGGCTCTCATAGCACCTTGCAGCAGTTGATGCAGCCGTTCTGCGAGCCGTAGCGCTTCTGCAGCGCGGCGCGCGTGGCCGTCTCGAAGACCTCGCGCACGCCCTCCTTGGTCTTGGCCGAGCACTCGAGGTAGTCGTAGGCTTGGATGCGCATGGCCATGGCCCGGCCGTCATCCGTGCGCACGGGCTCCTGCTTCATGCGCGCCAGCTCCGTGCGGACGTGCTCGTCGCTGCGCAGGTCCTTCTTGTTGGCCACCAGGATGATGGGCACGTTGGGGCAGAAGTGCTTCACCTCGGGCACCCACTTCTCGGGGATGTTCTCCAGCGAATCCGGGCTGTCCACCGAGAAGCACATGAGGATCACATCGGTGTCCGGGTAGGAGAGCGGCCGCAGGCGGTCGTAGTCCTCCTGGCCCGCCGTGTCCCACAGCGCCAGCTCCACCTGCTTGCCGTCCACCTCGATGTCGGCCACATAGTTCTCGAAGACGGTGGGCACGTACACCTCGGGGAACTCGTCCTTGCTAAACACGATCAGCAGGCACGTCTTGCCGCACGCGCCATCGCCCACCACCACCAGCTTCTTGCGGATGGCCGCCATGAGCGGGCCGGGGCCGGGCAGCAGGAGGGGGCCCGCGAACGCCTCGCTGCCGTCCCGCTCGCCGCTCACTGCTCACCTCGGGCTGGGGGGTGGGGGTGTGGGGGTACCAAGGGTCGCTAGCTGCACCCAGGCCCCGCGGTGGCGCGTCCTCTCGGTGCGCTCCGGCTGCCGCGGCGGGGGCGGTGGGGGCGCGGGGGCATAGGGCGCGCCGGGAATCGCCGCGCTGCTCCCGGGCAGTGGCCGCTTTCCTCGCCCCGGACCCGGACCCGGAGTCGGCGCCTTTGTGCGCAGATCGCAGGTCAGGCGGCGGCCCCGGCCTAGCTCCCTCCGGGCCTCTCCAGGCCGCGCCGACAGTGCGGGAGAGAACTCGACTCCGGCCGGACTGCGGTGGCAGACGCTGGCTGCGGCCCTAGCGCCCGCTATTTAAAGAGTTCGGCCACTTTCTTAATATAGCCGCCCAATGGGAAGCGAGCCGGCTGAGCTCATCGCTGCGGAGCTCGCCTCTGATTGGCCGTTTGGTGCAGCCCTGAGGCGGGGCCGGGCGAGCTTGATTGACGGCCCTGGCCGCCGGGCTGGGAGAGGCAGTGACTGGGGAGTCTACGCCCCGGCTGGCGCTGCAGGGCTCTGGGGACACCAGGGTTCCCTCCTTCACCGCAGCTTTTACTGCGCCGGGAGCTGGCTGCCTGGAGTCCATGGGGCCTGGGCGAGCGGTGCTCAGAGAGGCGGCATTTTGCGGGGCGTTGGCGACTCCATCCCACTCAAAATGCCCCTCTTCCTTTGCAAACTCCCAGCGGGTGGTCGGACCTGTGGGGGAAGAGGGCGGCACCTTTAACGAGGGCTTGTTTTTATATAAACACACACACACACACACACACAGTTTGTTTCCAAGCAACGTGTTTTTTGTTTGTTTGTTTTGTTTTGAAAGCGGCCCCTCACTGGTCTAGTGGGCCACCCCATCCCCCTTTCCCCAGTTACTCCCCGGGGCAGCCCTAGGTTTGGACCCAGTGATTCCAGACACTCCTGTGAGCTGTGTGAACCAGCTCAAAGCCCCGAGGCTCCTCCAAGTCCTACCACCTACCCCCTTCCCGGCCCCCAGCCTGGGTCTCTAGATGAAAATTAGGGGAAGTTGGAACAGTGAAAAGAGAAGGGTGAAGCTGGCTGCAGAACTTCATGTCCACTTGGAGGGTGTTACGAAACAGGGAGAGGGAAAGAAAAAAAAAAAAAAAAAAGACAGCCTGGGCCCTGACTTGCAGGATTATTCGGATTCTTGTGTCAGAAGTAGATAGTACAATAAAATTTAACCACCCCACATCCCATTGGGGGAAAAGAGGCCGAAGGAAGAAACTTGAAGATAGGGACCCAGCAAATTAGTATCTGGAGGGGTGCAAGGTCCCTCGTCTCCTGTCACACACTGAGACTTAATTCATCCATCCCAGGAATCCTGCAGGAGAGGGCTGCAGAAAGGACAGATTTCAAGGGATTTCAAAGGGTAGAAGCGGTGGGAAGGGGGAGGGGGAGCAGGGGGAGCCGACCAGGAAGGAGGAACAGCAGGAACAAAAGCAGAGAGGTGTGAGAGCGGAGGACAAACTTCAGCGACTGGGACTAGGTTAGAGTGGCTGCACTTGATGGAGGAAGTTGGGACTCAGGTTGGGCCTACGGTGGCGGGCCAGAGCACCCACTGAGCAGGTCGCGCTCTCTCCGTTGTAGAGGGGTGCCTATTGGTCTTTCAGCACAGGAGGGACCCGCGACATCAAATTATTGCTTCCTCTTTCTGCCTCCCTCTCTAAGACTGGCAGCTGTTGGGAGAGCCAGGATTCTGTCCTATCTCAGCTTCCTGAAGACCTAGCACAATGCCTGAGAGTCTGCACAAGTCGGTAAGTGAGTGGAGAATTCACCTAAATGTTCAGGAACCCATTGGAACTTTCTGGGGGTCTCCTCCCTCAAACTCGGGACTCGGCTTTAACAACTATCCAACCCACTCATCTAGCGGAGCCCTGCTGTTTTCCTCTCTGATTCATAAATTGGGGTCGAGGCCTCTATCTGGATACTACCGAGAGAAAACCAGGTCGACTAAGACGTTATGCTGCAAACCCTAGAGCCCAGCCTGGAGAACAACTCATTCAAAGGACCCAGTGCTTCCTTCACAGCGGATTAGCTCCACAGTGCGCCCAGCTTTCTCGTTTTGTTTTTCAGATCCAAGGACCTGAACCGCCAACAAATAAATCATTTTTCCAAAGTGGGATCCCATGGGAGAAAGTGAGTTATTCTGATCATTGGGTTAGTGTCATCGAACAGAAGTCGTTGGTTCACCCGGCGTTAGCAGAGTCAAGCACTGAGAGTTACAGTCAAGAAATACTGGCTATTTTATTATGAATGGCACCACCCAGGAGCACGGGAAGCTAATGCGGAAAAGAAACCCCATCCCTGACGCAGGTAGGTTACAGATTATCTAGGGCAAAAATCATAAGATCCTGTGGGTTAGGGGGTTCGAGGTCGTGCTGGGAGCTGATTGGTTAGAGATGAGGTGAGAGTCATAAATCATTTATTCAGCATCCCTCTGTCT
Organism: Eptesicus fuscus; assembly: GCF_027574615.1. NCBI lineage: Eukaryota > Metazoa > Chordata > Mammalia > Chiroptera > Vespertilionidae > Eptesicus > Eptesicus fuscus. The sequence continues at coordinate 7,576,752 of NC_072488.1, read as the reverse complement.
GGTTTCATGGGAGAGCAGCCAGGGAATCCTTCCACCTAAGGGCTCTGGAGCTGAGACATAACTTAAGTCAAGATGTTGTCTTTAGCCGATTAGAGGTCCAGACCTATGACCGTGAAGTCCAGCTACTGTCTTCTCCGGCCTCGGGGGTTGCTGATGATCCAGGGGCAAGGCTAGGTCTCTGAAGAGTATAGAAAGAGCTATCATTTCTAGAGCTAGGATTTAACGCTAAATTTAATAAAAAACCATAAAGACCCTCAGTTTCATTAGGGCTCCAGTGGAGAAATTTTTTTCTTTTCCGTCTTTTCTTTTTTAGTTGGCCTAGTACAGTGATCGGCAAACTGCGGCTCGCGAGCCACATGGGGCTCGCCAGCCGCGGTTTGCCGCTCTGTTGACCAATGAGTTTGCTGACCACTGACCTAGACTCTCGATTCCAATAATTACAGGCTGCTGTTGTTCCTTGTGATTAAGCCCCTATCCCAGTGGTCGGCAAACTCATTAGTCAACAGAGTGGCAAACCGCGGCTCGCGAGCCACAGTTTGCCGACCACTGGCCTAGTAGAAAACTCTTATCTGCATGTTTCTTCTTTTAGTCAAAACCTTTTATAGCTGTAGTATTAACACTACTTCCTTTGGTCTTAACATAGGCTGGGTATATTGGCCATGTTCTTAAACTTCAAATATTTTAAGAAATCAAACAATTAAAAGTTTGTAGTACATATTTGGTGGTGTGGTTTTTTTAACTGAAATACAAAGAATCAGCCCGGCTGGTGTGGCTCAGTGGTTGAGCATCGACCTACGAACAAGGAGGTCATGGTTCGAGTTCCAGTCAGGGCACATCCCGGGGTTTTGGGCTTGATCCCCATTGGGGGAGGGGGTGCAGAAGGCAGCCGATCAATGATTCTCTCTCATCATTGATTGATGTTTCTATCTCTCTCTCCTGCTCCCTTTCTCTCTGAAATCAATTTAAAAAAATTTTTAAAGAATCAGGAAGAAGGATTTAATTCACTCATTTTCTGATTCTCAGATATATTACATGAGGTGTTTCAAGCTTGAATCTCAATATCAAAATCATTCTAAAAATATTCAGTTGGTAAATATGCCAAAGTAAACAAATAGAAGAATCCTTGTTCTGCAGCAACTTCTTTTCATGGTTTTCATTTTTTGGGTCCAGGATACTTTTGTCCAGTGCAAGCTCTGTGGAGACGGGCAACTTCAAAGACTGCTCCAGTCACAGGATAAACTCAGTCTCCTCCCTTCCCAATCCACTCCCACTGAAAAGCAAGGATAAAACTGATTGTCTGTTAGACTCTATGAGAACAAATCATTTTAATATTGAACTTTATTAACATAGATTCAGCCGAAACCGGTTTGGCTCAGTGGATAGAGCATCGGCCTGCGGACTGAAAGGTCCCAGGTTCGATTCCAGTCAAGGGCATGTACCTTGGTTGCGGGCACATCCCCAGTAGGGGTTGTGCAGGAGGCAGCTGATCGATGTTTCTCTATCATCGATGTTTCTAGCTCTCTATCCCTCTCTCTTCCTCTCTGTAAAAAATCAATAAAAAATATATTAAAAAAAAAACAAAACCATAGATTCATTGTATGACAGATACCCACACCGGGGAGAGAGGGAAATTATCCTTGAGACAAAAGAAAGATGTTAATCTATCTCCAATCTTCAGCTTAATTTATTTGGTCTTCATTTTGTCCAGTGTCTCCGACAGGTCTGTAAAACCACCCCCCAACTCCTTCCAGAGAAGACCAGACTGGAATGTTCATTAGATTTTAGCGCCACCTTGTGACAATCATATATATATGATTCTAGAAAACCTCATCTAACCTAAAAGCATGAATTTTATGACTTTTTATTTTGCGATCTTTCATGGAATGTATTTATAGCTGTATTATTAATATTACCTTCACATATTTTTGTAAAAGAATGTTTTACAAAATTCTTTAGAAATTTTTCACATATATACTTATACACACATAACTTTTCATATACACTTTTAAAAAAATAATTCCTAGTTAAAGAGTAACTTATAAAAGAGATTAGGAGAGATAAAGGCTATGGAAACTTGATAGTTTAGATAACAATGGACTTCATTGTTCCCTAATTATAAGGTACAGAATTGTAAAACAACTTTAACCACAAATATCATCTGCTTTCATGTATCATGTATGTAATACAATCTTATTAACTACAATCACCAAATATCATCTTAAATGTTCTCACCACAAAAAAGAAATTGTAATAATGTGATGTGATGGAGATGTTAGTTATGGTGGTAATCATTTTGCAACATATAAGTGTATCAAATCAACACATTGTACACCATAAACTTATAGAATGTTACATATCAATTATATCTCAATACAGCTGGGGGGCGGGAGAATTAAATGAATACTGGATCACCAAAAAAAAATAAATTAAAAATAAATTTAAAAGTTGCTCAATTATTGGGCAACTTTTATATATGTTTAAAACAACTTGGGTATGTGAATCTGCTTTTTCCTACTGGAAAGTTTATGAAATTTAAATACAGACTTGGTATTTTTTATGCAAATTTAGCATCCAAATTGAGATGGGCTATAACTATAAAACAAATGCTAGACTTAGGAAAAACATGTAAAATAGTTCATTAATAATTTTCATATTAATTACATGTTGACCTGATAATATTTTGGGTATAGTAGACATGCATTTAAATATCTGAGATTTAATAGATTGGATATATAATTCAAAGTAATTTAATGTTTTTATGTGTTAATGTGACACCTAGAACATTTTAAATTATACATGTAGTTCACATTATATTTGTCTTGGACAGACTTGAAAATGTCTACAAGTTCATGGTGCTCCCTGGGTACTCGCTCCCTCAGCATCCTCTCAGGAGTCACCTTTATAGGAGCCCCCTGGAGCCCCTCATCTTCCTACGGGTAAGATTTCCTTCTTTTTCCTAAACTCAGTGCTGGGTTTCAGAGGGGTACAGACACTCAGAGGCACACTGTGGTTTAGAACAATCTGGAGCCTCCTCGTCCACTTTCCATCACAGCTCTCCAGACCTGGCACCTCCAGTGCTTTTCTTCTGTCCCCCAAAACAGCAGCCCCTCCCTACCTGCCCACCTCTCATCCCAACGCTAAGCGGTGCTTTCTTCTTTAATTTTATTTTTCAATTGCAGTTGACATTCAATATTATTTTATATTATATCACTTTCAGGTGTACAGCATAGTGGCTAGATAATTATGTAATACACAAATAGGCTTTCTTGGATCATAGAGGCTGAGTGGGCCTTGATGCATAATGATTTATTTTCCTTTCCGTAAAAAGAGAATCAAAACCTAACCCTCGTCCAATTTTGATAGAAAAGTGGGGCTTGTCGGTTGTTTTCTGGAACTTTCCTATCAATCTCAATCTTCTTACTTCAGTTCAGTAAACGTGGATTTAGGGGAGGGAGTGGAGAAGAGGAGGTGAAGACGAAAAAGATAAGTCAGGCTTATTATTAGGGGGCATTTCATAAGCTATATAAATGTCTAACCACTGTGCTGCAGACCTGAAACTAATATAATATTGAATGTCAACTGTAATTGATTTTTTTTTTTTTAATTTAAAAAAGGTAAGTTAGGCTTAGGACCAACTTGTAAGGGGGAGCACACACACACCCCCCACTGTGGGACACGCTATCACTAATATATAAATGAAGGGTGGAGCTGGCTTCTCACAGGAGGTCACACTTGAGCAGGGCCTCGAATAACAAGCCGGATTTTTCCAGAAGAAGGAGCTGCCCATTTGCACCATCTGAAACGTGTCCTGTGCTGATTTTCTGCGGAGCCATCGGAGGGAAAGGAGAAGAAGCCATCAGCGGATGCAGACCGTGAGCTTCGCCTGATGACAACAGTGGGGTGAGGCTTGTCTGGCCTGGTGAGGGGGAGGGCAGAAAGGAAAGAGGAAGGTCACAAGGACTTGCCATTACATAAGCGCTGTCGTTACAAAATCCACCCCAGCAAATGCTTGCTGGTTCTGTGGCAAATGCTGAAATTGCACATGCATTTGTTAATGTAGCCAAAACCACGGGAAAGTGGTGTGTCGACGCAGGAAAGCTGGGGGGAGAGAGCCTGGTGCCGGGAGGCTGGAGACCTGCGTGTTAGGCTCTGCAGTTCCCAGCCGTACAGCCCTGGGCGAATCATCCTTCCTACGTCTCAGTGTCTCCATCTGTAAGATGAGAGGGAGCACTCAGAGGTGGGAAACGGAAATGGACGAGGGGTCCCGCGGGTAATGTAACTGTGTGTAAGACATTAGGCGGCAGTGGGAACTGGGGAACCAGAGAACACGCCCTAGGGAAGCCAGAGAACTTCCGAATTTAAAAGCAAACTGCTGTGCCGTCCAGAAAGGCACAGGCAGAGCAGGCGCCATGCGGCCCGCAGACCCAGGCTGTGGTCCCTGACTAGATGAATTTCATTTCTAGCAAGTCAAGGGGGGCCCCCCACCTGCTGAAAATAGGAGTTACTTTTTTCATAAAGTGGGGAAAAACTTTTAGAGGACAAAAATCCTTTTTATTTAATTTCATTGTTCAAGGTCTTCTTTTATGTGAGTTGCTTATACCGAGGCCCAAAGATGAAATATTCCAAAGGATGGAACCTAGGGAGATGTGAGCTTAGGTAAGAGTAAATTATTCTCACAGCTGAGCGCGGGTGAGCGTTCAGCTAGGTGGAGGGCGGTCCAGAGGGCAATACCACCCAGGTTTTTTCTCTTCCCTTTTTTAGGCTTGAATGCAAAGCAGATGATCTAATCAGAGTATTTATTCGGAGGTGATTCACTTCTCCTGTTCTCTATGAGGTCAGAATTTTGCAATAGGGGAGGAGTTCAATTCACAATAGGTTTCCACACTCCAGTGTGTTACCACAGAAGATGTGTCTTGACTATTTATAGCACAAGAAGGCGCCTATATTCGGACCCACTGCTCAGAACCAGGGAATCTGGAGAGCAGGACACATTTGTGGGGCGTCTCTGACGGATACACTTCACCCCACCGGCCCAGGCCTCTGCCTCTGCTCCAGCTGCCAGACAGGTCAGTGGGATAGGGCTCAGCTAAAGGAACTTCTTCCCCAGGGTCCTCAATCAGAAAGGAGAACACGGGAACTCTCTCTGGACAACTCTCTGATGGGACTGCTTCCTCTGTGGAGTGTGGAGTCATGTGACTTCCGCTCAGCTCGGTCACAGTGTATGTTTAAGAAGCGGATGCCTTGGAAACTAGATGACTTCCCTTTTTAACAAATCAAGGGGGCCTTCCCTGCAGAAAATAAGAGTTAATTTTTTAAGCGTTCCTTTCCCTTTAAAACCTTGGCAATCCCATTGCCATGCCTAGGAAGTTTGCTCACTCATTCATTCATTCCACTAACATGTTAGGTGTCTCCTATATGCGAGGACCTCAGCGGAGGACCTAGCTGCCATGCTCTAAGGCAGTGGTCGGCAAACTCATTAGTCCACAGAGCCAAATATCAACAGTACAACGACTGAAATTTCTTTTGAGAGCCAAATTTTTTAAACTTAAACTATATAAGTAGGTACATTGTTATTAACTTAATTAGGGTACTCCTAAGCTGGCCTTTGCTAAAAACTCAAGGGGCCAAAGAGCCGCATGTGGCTCGCAGTTTGCCGACCACTGCTCTAAGGGACTCGGGGACTTAGTATACTTGGCATCAGACAGCTGTTGACCTGCCTACATCTAATTGAGGTAGGGACAGGCCTTGAACTTGGCAGACATGAAGGAGGTGATGACAACTGCTGTTCTCATTCGATCACAGATTATGCAAACAAGCTCTGTGCCAGCAATGGGTTACGGGGAGACATTACAAGGAGTTCCTGTCTTCAGAGGAGCTCCAGTTCATAAATATAAATGGCAATGCAGGACAACAGTCATAACCAGTAAAATGACTGTTTCAATCCAGGGTGGTAGGCACAGGGAGGAGGTCAGAGAAAGTTTGAACTGAGTGGTATATTGCAACTTGGGTGCCCTCACCAAACTACATCCCCTCCCCGCTCTCAGGTATCCATCTCCTGCGTGGTCCCCTCCCATCATGAGTCTGAGTTTAACCAGGTGACTAGCTTCAGCCCGGAGACATCAGTAAGACCAATGCAAGCTGCAGCTTGAGAAGCACTTGCACAACGGGGCTTGCCCTCGTGGAATGCTTCTTCCTGGAACCGGGCTGCCGTGCTTTAAGGAAGCTCAACCAGCCGTGTGAACGGGACAATGGTGAGGTTACCCCTGAGACCCGCCGGCAGGCCTGGCAACACCCAGTGGAGTCAGGAAGTCCTGCCAGAATCATTCACTCCCTCCGTCATCCTTCCTTGAGCCCACATTGGGGAAAACAGCACTCGCTGGGGGCAACTTTCCTTTCCCTTGAAAACTCTCTGGCTTAAAGCTCCAGTGTCAGAAAATAAAAGCAAGCGTCCCATGGACCTCTTTATGTTGTATGACTTTACAAGGTAGGAAAAAATGGGCTGAAGGAAAGATACGCCTGGCCAGTGAGAGGAGGGAAGGGGCACTTTCAGATTTTTTAAATCACAGAGTGATTGAAGCACAGGAAAAATGTGGAGAATAATATCTGCCACCCAGCTTTGCCAATCTTTGAATTTCCCGCATTTATTTCTAATCATTTCAGTACAGATGAAACTCCTGTGTACCCCTCCCCAATCCTTCTCCTCACCCTCCCTCCCTCGAATATGTTGTTTCTCATCCCCGTGCACGTATTTATATATTTACCATATGTGAGTGGGTCCTAAAGAGTGTTTTGAATGTTTCACATTTTCACACTAATCCTATCAGACTTTACATAAGCTCTGCAGCCCGCTGTTTTTGCTCGATGATGTTTTTTGCGATTTAGCTATGTTAATACGCGTCGCTCTTGTTCACTCATTTTACCTGTATTAGGTTCCATTTTTCAAATATTTGTCCATTCTCCTGTTGTTGGGCATTTGGATTATTTCCATGCTTTTCTCAGATAAACAATGCTGCAGTGATTTACGCTACAATCATAGGCCTGTGCACATGTGGGAGACTTTCTAGGAGAAACACCTGTGTCATAGGCGGGAGCATTGACTATGACAAAATTCCTGGGTTGCATTTTGAGTTCAGAAACTGCAGCCCAGGGCATACGGGATGTGCCTCCATCTCCCACCTTGAGGGCCCCATAGCCTAGGTCAGTGGTCGGCAAACTGCTGCTCGCGAGCCCCATGCGGCTCTTTGGCCCCTTGAGTTTTTAGCAAAGGCCAGCTTAGGAGTACCCTAATTAAGTTGATAACAATGTACCTACCTATATAGTTTAAGTTTAAAAAATTTGGCTCTCAAAAGAAATTTCAGTCGTCGTCCTGTTGATATTGGGTTCTGTTGACTAATGAGTTTGCCGACCACTGGCCTAGGTGAGTGAATGTGGCCACCTCTCCAAGAATGTGGTTCCAAACAACGCCCTTCCGTCCAGGCGCAGCTGGAATCGTTTCTCTTGTCTGTCCTTTCTTTTGGATTTACAGTTGGAGATGTGGACATTCCAGAGTGTTCTGATGACTCATACTGAGTGTGACAGTAGGAGAGTCAGGAGGGAGGGCATGACTGTTCAGAGAAGGGAAAAATGGGATTATTATGGAAAATCAGGAGGATTGATGTTCCGCTCAGCTATTCCTGGGCCACAAACCACCCAGCAAAGATCTATTCTTCTCCGAATTCTGTGGGTTCCTTTACTGGTCTCTCCTGGGCTTCCTCACCTGGTTAGTTTCAGCTGGAGGATTGGCTGGGTGGCAAGGCCCCTAAGGGTCCCGCTCACGTGTCTGAAACTTGGTGCTGGGGGTCAGCCGGGTCACCTTGCCTCCCCTCCACTTGGTCTCACCCTCCAATAGGCTAACCCAGCTTCCTGACACGGTGGTCTGTGGGCGCTTTCTACGAGAGAGGGAGAAGACTCTATTACTAACGCTTGCAGGCAAGGCCTAGAATTCACATAGCATCACTTTCTGCTCAACTCCATTGGCCAAAGCAGGTCACAAGGCCAACCCAGGTTTAAGGACAGGACAAGTGGACACTCCCTCTTCTCAGAAGGAGCAGCAAAGTCACGGGACGTTGCAAAGAAGCACGGGACAAATTGCTTCGGCTATCTTTGAAAACCATCTGCCCTGATGGAGCGATCTGGGCAGAGATGGAAATGTAACATTCACCACTGAGGTTTTCACTAGAGTCTTCTGTGCAGTTCCCAAAATAGGCCAAGATGGTATCGGGCTCATCAGCCTGGCTTTCCTGGCAAGGAAGAGGCTCGTGGAGGGAGAGAGCTTTTAAATGATTGATGCTTGCTGCTTCTTCTCTTCACCTGAAAGTTCAGTAAGGAATCTACCTTTGACCTTTGTGAATTAGCTCTTTAAAAGGCTATTTTTTTTAAACACCTTGTGTGGATAGTGCATTGTGCTAGCTGCTGAAGATACAGCAGTGAACAAAAGAACTATGGTCCCTCCTACCTCAGAGCTTTTGGTCTATGGATAGGAAAGAGGCATGAAGCAATGAATTACACAGCTAAAGATTTAGTGACAATGGTGTAATGCCACAGGAGAAGTAAGGCATGCGGAGTGAAGATATGGCGGGGGGGGGGGGGGGGGGAGGCCTGACCTGGTGTCAGGGTCAAGGAAAACTTCCTTGAGGAAAACATGGAGCTAATTTTTTAAATATGTTTTTATTGATTTCAGAGAAAGGAAGGGAAAGGGAGAGATAGAAACATCAATGATGATCTTAATAGCCTTTAAGTAAATCTTTACTAATATTTACTGACCTTTGAGATAGTCTGTCTGCTACTGGATTGCCTGCCTAACTGAGGGCAAGATGTGCATTCTAAAATTGAATAAAAGCTAACAGGGCCAGGGATTTTGGAAGCCTCTCCTCTAGAGAAAGGTTTCTGCCTGGCCCCCATGCCTTCTAAATTAAAAAAAAAAAAAAAAGAAACATCAATGATGAGAGAGAAAGTCATTGATTGGCTGCCTCCTGCCTGCCCCCTACTGGGGATGGAGCCCACAACCCGGGCATGTGCCCTGACTGGGGAATCAAACCGTAACTTCCTGGTTCATGAGTGGACACTCAACCACTGAGCCACACCGGCCAGGCAGGAGCTAATTTTTGAGGAATAAACAGGCATTACACAGGCCACCACAGTGGAGGAGGGTGGTAATGAATAATTCAAGCAGAAGAAACAGCAGGCACTGAGTTCCTAGGAAGGGAAGAAGCCCACATGTTTGAGGAGCTGAGAACACAGAAAAGGAGAGAGTTGCCCAGATGAGACTGGACAACAGGCAGGAGGCAGGTCATGCAGACCCGGTAGACCACTTAAAGGATTTGGGTCTGTCCTGAATCGGTGTTCTCATAAGATGAGGAAGAGACCCCAGGAGAGCACGTGTGCCGAGGAAAAGCCACATGAGAACAGTGAGAGGCCACCGGCTGCCAGCCAAGGAGAAAGTTCTCACCAGAAACCGGACCTACCAACACCTTGATCTTGGGCCTCCAGCCTCCAGGACTGTGAGAAAATAAGCTTCTGTTGCTTAGACCCCCGCAGTCTGTGGCATTTTGTTCTGGAAGTCCTAGCAGACTAATACAGCATGTGAAATACTGAGGTTTATGCTCTAAAAGATCATCCTGGTTGCTACGTGGTAGATGGACCCAAGGAACAAAAATTGTTAGTTGGAGATCTATTAGGAGCCTATACAGACATCTGGGTGCGCACACAGACACCCTGTTGTTTAGAGATTCCCATGTAACCAAGGGAACCTACCCACAAAGCCAGCTTGGGTTTGTCCTCTTTCATCAGCTGGTCGTTTCAGATCCTCCCTACAGCCATGAGCGTGGGGGAGGGGCATGGATGTGACCGTGGTGCGTGCCATAGGGTTTCTGGGCTTCCTGCTTGCTGTGCCTTCTGGTCCCATTCACGTGGGTTGTGGCTGGGCCCACTCAACCTTACCGTGTGGTCGTTCTGACAGGACTCGGGTCCTGAGGGGTAATTCCAGCTGCATGTTCACTCAGTGTCCTGTGCTCAGAGGTACTGTCTGTCCCAGGACCCAGAAGTATGCAGAAGTTGTTTTTCAAAAGACATTTAGTTCTCTACCCAGAGGGCATGGCCTCGCTCCAGAACCCAAGGTCTGCATTGTGTTTCTCCCACAGGGACTGGCCACAAACTCTACGTGGCATCTTTACCTCCAACACCATAGAGTCAAGCAAATCATATGGCCCAAGTGGCAGAGGCGCTGTGGCTGCAGCCAGTCTCCCCGCCCCTCTCATGTGGTCCATTGTATGGGCCTGGCACAGCCCAGCTAGCCTTTCCCACCCTCTGATGGCCACCAGAAGGGAGTGTACATGCCCCCGCCAGGTGCTCAAGTCCTTAGACGTTTGCTAAACACTTTTCTTTTTTTCCTGTCTTTCTTTCTTTTATAAAGTTTAAAGTTAGTGGAGTTTATTAGTGAAACATGCCAAACACTTTCTTATTTCATACTTACAATTTCCTATGAAGCAAGACTAACCTCCTTGTCTTACAGATGAGGAAACTGAGGCACAGAGAGGTGAAGAGACTTATTCAAAAATGCTCCACAGTGTGAGATAAAACCAACAAAAGAATACGAGGTGCCTCCAACTAGGCAATGTAGTCTTTTCGAAGATATTACTGGAGTAGAGAGGAGTAGAACATGATAATGGGGGCTGTGATGGCTGGTTTTACTTCTGTGTGAGCTGGACTGGGCTAGCGGATGCCCACACAGCTGGTAAATAGAATGTTATTTCTGGGTGTGTCTTTGAGGGTGTTTCCAGAAGAGATCAGCATTTGACTCGGTGGGCTGAGTGAAGATCACCCTCAGGAAGGTGACATCCTCCGGTCTGTGGAGGGGCCATATGGAGCAGAAAGGTGGAGGAAGGGCGAATTGGCTCTTTCCTTGAGCTGAGACCCTCGTCTTCTCCTGCTCCTGGTCCTCAGGTCTTCCCTGCCAATCACAGCAGCCTCTGCGGCCCCTCCACTTCCCTGGACTTGAGCTTCTTTTAGAGTTCAAGATAAATCATAGCACATACTTACACTAAAAAAAAAAAGAGTTGTTGCCCGGCCCAGGTAGCTCAGTGGTTGAGCATCGACCTATGAACCAGGAGGTCACGTTTTGAGTCCCGATCAGGTTACACGCCTGGGTTGTGGGCTCAATCCCCAGTAGAGGGCATGCAGGAGGCAGCCAATCAATGATTCTCTCTCATCATGAATGTTTCTATCTCTCTCTTCCTCTCCCTTCCTCTCTGAAATCAATGAAAATACTTTTTTTACAGTTGTTTATCTGAAGTTCAAACCTCACTAGCATCTTCTCTTTTATTTTAGTTTTTGCTAACATTTGCAACCCTGGCTTCTTTCTTTGTGAAATGGGGTGCCACCCAAGTCATGGGCAGGTGAGATGGCATCAGGTGGGCTGCTGTTACCGTAGGCTGCATCCAGGCCCCGCCACGGAGAGGAGTGACCCTGGGCTCCAGGGAGCACAGTCTTCTAACCCTGAAGGGCGAGGGTATGAGTCAGCCTCAGGGGAGAGTGAGAGATGTCAGGGTTCACAGTAACCACAGAAGGATGTCTCCCCCAGACCAGCCAGCAGTCAACAGGAAGTTCCCTCCCCGACCCCTGCTCTTGCCATGGTTAAGAAGATTCTAAACTAGGATTCACATCACTAGCTGAAGCTGGCGTTTGGCAACCCTAAGCTGGATCTCCAAGCTCCCAACCCACAGGTGCCTCCAGTTTTCCAGCCCCCAGGCCAGAGGGGATGCCTATACCCCACCCTCCTCCCTGGACCGGGGCTCAGACCAGACACAGAACCCCCGATCTGGTTTGGCAAAAGGAGGAGCTTCCCTACAAGCTATCAAGGTCCCCAGAAGTGGGCGAGGTGCTGGGTGGGTGGATTCCTGAGCCCGGGATTCAGAGATAGTGAGGGACTAGAACTGAGGGAGGTGTGGGGCTGAGATTCCCGCCCCCCCCCCCCCATCCCACTCCACTGGGCCCCCTGGAAGCACAGGCCAGAAAAATAAACAACCCTGGCCCACGGGAAGCCACTGGCTGCTTCGCCAGCTCTGCCACTCACTCGCCGCTTAGCAAATCACTTCGCTGCTCCAAACCTCAGTTCGCCTTCTGAGAAATAACAACAGGAGACTGCCCCTGCCTGCCTGCCTGCCTCCTCCAGCTAGTATAAGAATCAATTTCCTATGCAAGGGTTTTGTAAACTCTACGTTGCTATTTCGGTCGCCAGGGTGAGAAACCAGACATGAACCAGATGAGGCCAAAGAGGAATGTGCTGGCTGAGTCTCAAGACCCAGGACAGGGCGAGGAGGTGCTCCCCTGCTCCCTCACCCTGCAGCTCTCGCCAGCCAGCTTCTTTGTCTGTCAGTCTGGCTTCTCCCACAGCCTGAGCATCTCCCAGCTTCACCTGCCAGCAGGAGCTCCCCTCATCTATTAGTACCACCTTGAAAAATCCCAGAGAAGGTTCTCATTGGCCCCACTTGGGTCACGTGTCCACCGTGGATGTGGGGTACTATGTTTAGCAGCCTCTTCTAGAACTGCATGTTTGGAACGCTGGGAGGCTCAGTTCCCCCAAAGAAAAGAGGTATTGTTCTAGATAGGAGTAATGTGATGGGAAGGTATCTACAGTGGAGGTGGGGTTTGATATGAGTATTATTATTACCACTGGCATCAGCATAAGTTGGCCACATTTTCCTAATTCCCATTATCCTTGGGCAAAATAGTGGCTAAGGCATAGGCTCTGGAATGCAGACTTTCTGAATTCAAATCTGGCTCTACCACTTTCTGCCTGTGTGAGATCAGGCAAGTTGCTTAACCTCTCTGTGCCTCCGGTTATATATTTGTAAAGATTGAAAGAGTTGATACACGTGGAATGTGAAGCATCCCACCTGGTACCAGCCTGGTGTTCAATAAATGCTAACGATGTTATTGTCAGAGAAAAGCTGGCAGTGCCTGGGCACCCCTGTGGGAGAGAGAGCCAGGGGCCAGGCCATCCTCCTCACTTACTCCCCAGCTTTCTTCCAGAGAGCGCGGTTCAGCAAAGACTTAGTGAGCCGTGTTGTGTGGTCACAAGTTGCTTTCAAAGTCTCTCCTCCAGCTCACGGCCACGTGAGGGAGGCTGACCTATAAAGAGAGGCTCCCCTGCAAGGTGGCTTGTGCTGGTTCGAAGTGGCCACAGGGTTCTGTGGGAGAGGAAGGCAGCCCTGGGCCCAGAGGCAGCTGCCTGGAGGAAACCACACCTGAGCTAAATCAGAGGATGGCCAAGCGTTGGCCAAGCCCAGAAAGGGCCCTGTGCTAGCTAGTCCTCAAGCCACTGTGTCTCCGCTCCAGACCCACACTGCGCTTCGCGCCGCTGGAGCTCAGCAAGCTCCACGTCTCCCTCGTCGGCGGGTTCCTGGGAGGTCCTGTCAGCATCTCCCCAGCAAGAGCCCATCAGCCTGAAAGCATCAGGTGACGATGCCAGCTCTCTCCAGCCTCAGAGGAGGGCAGCCACAAGAAGGCAACTGACAAAGGGCAGGGGCTGAACGGCTGGGGGTGGGGACAGGGAGGGGAGGGAGAGGGGGGCAGGGAACCCAGTAAACCAGTGGGCAGGGAGCCTCAGAAAGGTTCCCAGGGGTCAACAGGCAAGGTCAAGTGTTTAGATGGCCTTCATGTCCATCACTTAGTACCAGAAATGGGCAGCTGGGGACAGCAGCCAGCCCCAGGGCCGTTCAAAAATAAGACCCCCAGGCCCTGGGAAGTGGGTCCCAGCAGACAGGGCCTGGGCCCAGGGGAACTACGGTGCAAGACAGGGAAACAAAGCCCCCTCACAGCCCTCGGCCTTCCAAGCACTGGTGGTTTGTTGAGACACCACCCAGGCCAGACCCAAGGCCAAGACTCTGAGTGTGATGGGTCAGGAGAGGAGGTGGCTCTGGGGACAGGAGGTGGTGAATGTGCCCCACACAGGCTATCCTCTGACCAGGCCCCACCCCCACGGTAAGAGGCCAGTTCTTTAAGAGCTCCTCGGTGTGGCTCCCTCCTGATGCCTCAGCCTGGGGCGTGAGTGTTGTGACCGGATGCAGCAGGAAGTGAGCCCACGTGTACATGTGGTGGGCGGGGACAGTGTGGAAGCAGGCCTGGTGGATCTCCATGAGGTTGGTCACTCCCTTGAACAGCGTAGTTCCGGTGTGGAAAACTGTCTTCAACACTCGCATTCACTTCCAAGGCTCCTGTTTCCTCGTTACTCCTAGGTATGCATCTCAGCCTTGATGGTGTTTGAGCTCCAGATAGGCAAAGCCCCCTGATTATCGCCACAGGGAAGTCCCACACCATTTCCAACTGGACACAGTGAAACGCCTCCTTTCCTCTAGCGCCCCTCCTCCCCACTTCCCTATTTCTATGAACCACAACGTGAACACTGGGTCAGCTGGCCTCGGACTCTGAGTCATGCCTGACTTCGCCTCCTCACCCACAGCCAGGAAGCAGGCCAGCCCTGCCTTGCTGTGGCCTCAGACCCATCCACGCCCCTCAGACCTGCTGCTGCCCACCCCCACCCCCAGGTCCCCTGGAGAGCCGCTCTCACCCTCGGTTCCCTCAGCACCAGGAGCCAGATTCACCTTCCAGAGCACCAGCTCCTCTCCAAGGCTGCAGTGCACTCAAGCCCCAGGGCTCACTCAGGGCCCCCCATTCTCTGAGCCAAATGGCCCTCGCTTGACCCCACCCCTCCTCCCTGAGCCTCCCAGTCAGCCCCCACCATACTCCCAGAACAGGCCAGCCAGGGGCACGGCCCAGTGTTGGAGCATGAAGCTGGGTGATGCTGCCTTTAGAACGAACTGGTTGCCCGTAGAGACGGGCTGGAATCTCCCCCAGTTTGAGGCTCACACTCAAGAGGCCACGCCCTGGGCTGTGATGATGAACAGTGCTGAGTGCACCAGGATCAATGAATCTCACCCAGAGATGGGGCTCCTGCAGCAGGGTCCCCACACAAAGGCAGTAACTCAGGCTGGTCCCGCCTCCTCTGTCCCTCACTCCACCCCCGGGGCCTGTGGGACAGGCCTGTGCCAGAGAGGAGGGAGAGCGAGGCCGAGGCCTGGGTGCCCTTCTCTGCCAAGTGGCTCTTTCCACCCCATTGGTGTCGCACCATCTAAGTGTTTCTCTGCCTTTTCATCTTCCACCAGATCAGCTGGCATAGGTGAAACGCTGATCTGATCGCCGCTAATGGGAAACTAGCTCTAACGATGCTGTTTACTCCTATATTCAGTGCAGCTGTGAGGTCCTGGGCTGAAGGAGCGGTTCTCAGAGAAGGCGCAGGGGAGGGGAGGGGAGGGGAGGGAGAGGGGGACGCTGTGCTGGGTGCTTAACCCAAAACTCCACAACACCGTGTCCTGGCACTTGAGGAGTTTGTTAGAATTATGCGCACGCAGTCCACCTACAGAGACTGGCCAGGCCACTCGTGTGAGGACAGAGTCATCTGCAGTAAAGAGGGCAGAGCAGACCTGCCCAGCCCATCAGTCAATTTTTTTTTATTTAAATTCTTTATTGCTGAAAGTATTACATGTCTTATTTTTCCACCGTTGACCTCTCCCCAGTCACTTCCCCCCACCCTCCCATGGCCCGCACATGTCCCACCCCCCCACTGTCTGTGTCCTTTGGTTATGCTTATATGCTTGCATATAAGCCCTTTTGTTGGTTAGTCAACGTTTTTAGTGGCTGGAGCAACTTCCAGGAGCAGCTGGAGATGCAGGGTGGCCGTCTGCAAACACTGGGGCTGGTGCTGGAAGTAGACAAACAGGAAGTAGACCAGGAACCCGCTGAGCAGGAACAGGAAGATGTAGAGGAACTCGATCTGCGGATGGTCGATGATGGGTGCCAGCACCAGGTAGAGAGAAGCAAGGAGCACCACGACGGGGATGACGGTGGGGACCTGCAATGGGCAGAGCCCTGGGTGATGAAGAGGAGCGTGGGAGGCGGTATGTGGTCCTGGGCTCTGTGCCTCCTGCCTGCCTGCCTGCCTGCTGCTTCCACCTGCCACCAGCTCCTCCCCTCCAGGCCCTGCCTGGATATGATTCCTTGCCTGGCCAGGGGAGTCACCTGCTGGGCCACAGAGGGCCCTCCAGGGAGCAGAAGCTTTGGGACCAGCCCAGTCCTCTCTGTGCTCTGTGAGTCCAGCTGTGTGCGTGCCTCCTCCTGCACTTGGCGCCCACTGTTCTCCCGTGGGGTCCTCCACAGGAGAAGTGAATCCCCAGCTAGCAGAATCAATGCCGTGTGAGTCAGATGTCCCTCACCCCCCACCCCGGGAAATAGAGAAATTCTCTACCAGAGATGACAGTGGCCACCCCTTACCCTCTCCCTCTGGGTCCTGAAAGAGGCTGTGGTCCAACGACCAGCCTCACGCAGCAGCCTAGGGTTGAAAAAGCCCAATCTGTACCCCAACGTCTACCTTGTAAGGGCGGGGTAGGTTCTTCTTCTTCATCCGCAAGTACAGGAGACAGCTGATGGTAGCTCCGTAGGTGACCCAGGCAAGGAAGCTGAAAGGCAGACTTGAGTCACTCACTACCAGGCCCTGCCACAGGCTGGCCTACCAGGCACAAACCTGGGGCAGAAGTACAAGCTCATCCAGGGCCTTGCAGCCACCTCCAGCTCCCCTGATCCATGAAGACAAGGACAGAAGGCAAGGCGGGGGCAGTGAGGACGAGAATGCCCTGGAGGGTCAACATTGGCCCATTCCGCCTCCTCCACCTTCTGGCACCAAGGGGCAACACCTCACCACGTGGTTCCTGATCAAGCCTCTGACTGCCCCTGGCTGGACAGAGGAGGACAACTTTCACAGGGAGGGAGGAGTGTCTGTGTTTTCCAAAAGAGAGAGTCTGATGGCATCTCAAGGGAAGCCTGTGCGCTTCTCAGGGACCCGCACCCTCATAGCCGATCCCCCCACCCAGACAAACCCTGCCTTCTGCTTTCCCAGTGTCGGTCATTGAGTGGCTGGAGTAGGTCTGATGGAAACTCCATCTAGCCTTGGAGGCAGGGTCCAGACCAGGCCATCTCTTGAGGCGGTCAAGACCGGAGATGTTGGGTCCTAGCTGAGATGCAGTGAATTCCTAGCGTCCTCACTCTGGGCTGGGACATTCTCAGTCACACTCCCCAGTCTCAGTCTGAAAACCCCCCTATGGTCACCATAGATTTGATTTTATTCTCACCATAGAATGATTTTATTTTTTTCTCGCAGGGAAAAAAAAAAATAAGAAAAGCCATGTCTGTTACTTAATGTTCTGAAGAAAGTCACATCAGGCACTGCATCTCCTGTTCCCAAAGATGCATTATACTTATCACAACAAAAGGAGGGACATGTGGTGCTTGAAAAATTACCCTGAGAACTCCCTCTGCCTGCAGACCTGCCCATAAACCAGCTGCAAATGAGGCTACCAAATTACACCTGGACAGCACAACAGCCCGTCATTTCTGCCCCAGGGAAGGTGATCAAGGGAAGATCATCGCCCCACTTTGCTGCAATCATTGTGCTTGCCTATGGGTCTGCCCTGAGTTCAACAGAGACATGTTGGGTCAGAGTCCAGGATGCAGACCAGACTCCAAAGGAAAAATCACAGCAGAACCAAGGGCTGCCATCACGTGCATAAAGCCTGAATAGTGACAGACTAGAGCAGTGGTCGGCAAACTCATTAGTCAACAGAGCCAAATATCAACAGTTCAACGACTGAAATTTCTTTTGAGAGCCACATTTTTTTAAACTTAAACTTCTTCTAACGCCACTTCTTCAAAATAGACTCACCCAGGCCATGGTATTTTGTGGACGAGCCACACTCAAGGGGTCAAAGAGCCGCATGTGGCTCGTGAGCCGCGGTTTGCCGACCACTGGACTAGAGGAACAGCGATAAAAATAAAAGTGAGAAAGACAACACAGGCCTTTAACTCGCCTCTCTCTCGACCTCCTGGTTCATCTGTCTCCTTGAATTTTTGTAAACAGAGCAGGAGAAGAGAGAGCCACGTTTAATTTTGGAAACGTAACTGGAGGAGAATGGCTGAAATGTGTGTGCCTGGGCTCCCAGAAGTGTGTAAGTGTGTGTGTGGATATTTATAGTGGAGATCACACACACACACACACACACACACACACACACACACACACACACACACACGGGACTTCCCGCGTGTGCATGTATATAGTTATGTGCATAGGTACAAGTTTCAGTGTGTACACATAGGGCCCACGAGATACTCAGCCTGGGAGGGCCGTCTCACTTGCCTGAAGAAGTTCACGATGTTGCTGAAGTTCCCTGGGATGACCAGGACCAAAGTCACTGCCGTGGTGAACACCAGAGCGGGAGTCGGTGTGAGGCGACGGGTGTGAACCATGGACAGAAGTCGGGGCTGGGGAGCAAAGGCAGGTGTCAGGCACTCCCCAGGGGAGCCACAGTGGACGGTGCCTGGGGAGGCTGCCAGTCTGCTTCCCTGCCAAACTCACTCTGGACACCAGTGTGCCCACCCTAACAGGCCCCAGTTCCCACGGCTTCCCGATGTGGGTCTGTGGCTCGCCTGGGGTGACCAGGCTCAGGGTGCAGGATGGAGGGGCCTGTCCCCACAGACCAGCCAAGACCCAAATAGCTTAGTGTGTGGGGCGGGAGCGTGGAGGCTGAAGCAGGTGCCTGGCCAGGTCTTTTGACTTTCTACTGCTCACCCCAGGACGGGAAGAGGGACGGACGTGGGTTTGGGGAGAGATGGAGAAGGATGGAGGAGAGGGTAGGACAAGTGTGCCTGGAGCATGGAGAGGGACGGTGGGTTATTGTTGGTAGACTGTTTTATTGTTCAGCAAACACTCGGTCTCCATCTCCCCACTTCTGGGGGAGAAATACAGTTTCCCACCCGTTGATGTTGGGTTTGGCCAATGAAGTGTGAGCAGGAGTAGAGACTCTGTATGTGCTCGTGTGATTGGGTTGGTGTCCTGAGCCCCTGCTAGCTGCTGTGGCAAGACATGCCCCAGGACTCCCATTTGGAATGAGAAGGCCCAAGCACAAGCCCAGCCTGATCCACCAGCTCGAGGCAACATGAACCGTTGGTGGTTGTAAGCCTTTGAGATGCGGGGGTCGTCGGTTATTCAGCATGATTGCAGCAAAGCTAACAGAGCGTCCGAGAGGGCCCCAGCGGAGTGGCCGGAGGGTACACAGTAGCTCCACTCCTGTGACCCAGCACGGTGACCCTCCAAAGCCGGAAGTAAAGGGACTGGAGTTCCGATGCAGGTGCACGGAGCCCCATTCTCAGAGGAAGGGGGCTGTGTCTAGAGGGCAAGTCCTGCTTCGGGCTCCCTGCTAGGCTCCCCGCAGGAGAAAGCTTAGCTTGCTGTCCTTCCCAGACCGCCTCGCTCACCATGTGGCCTTCTCTTGCAGCCACGTAGCACACACGGCTTCCGCTGAAGAACGTCCCGTGGGCAGAGCCAAATGTCGAGAGTGCCACAGCCAAGGGCACCAGCCAGGCCCAGGCCCCCAGAACCTGGTTCCTAGGAGACAGAGGGGTCAGGGGAAGAGCTCCAGCAGCAGCCTGGCAGACTGTCACAGGCCCCATCTGGAAACCGAGCAAGCGAGACATCCGAGTAAGTTGCTTTTAATTCTTTTATGTAATATATATATATATATATATTTTATTGATTTTTCAGAGAGAAAGGGAGAGAGACAGACAGAGATAGAAACATCAGCAATGAGAGAGAATCATTGAGCGGCTTCCTCCTGCACGCCCCCCACTGGGGATTGAGCCCTGACCGGAAATCGAACCCTGACCTCCTGGTTCATAGGTTGACGCTCAACCACTGAGCCATGCCAGCCGGGCGGAGGAAGTTCTAACACCCATGGGGCACTATCCTCCCCCATCCTGGTGTCTGCCCCGTGGCCTAGGAACACGTCACTCACCCCCAGCTCACGGCCGTAGCGTCAGTGGAGAGGATTTCGTTGGGTGACAACACTAGCAGGTAACTGATGTTGACCAGGATGTACAGGCCCGTGACCAGGGGGATGGCGATCATCAGCGCCCACACCAGGTTCTGCTATACAGTCGGAGAGAGGAGGCCGTATGTTAGCCTGTGAGGTCCTTCCCAGGCCCCTGAGCACAGCACTGAGCTCATCCCGGCTGCAGAGCAGGTGCCAGGGCCTGGGACCACGCAGGCCACGTGCCCCTCCCCCATGAGCTCAGAGACCCACCGCATGGACACACACACAGGCAGATGCACTGGGCGGTGGTGAGGGGCCCTAACCAGTCAGAGCAGTGGAGGCACAGAGCGGCCAGCGGGGGTGGGGAGGGGAGAGGAGCCATCACCAAAACGTCTGGAATGAGCAGGGCCTTCCACTGGGCTCTCCTTGAGGAATGGGAGAGGTTCAGGCAGGTGGAGGGGGAGGGACTCCTACCAGGGGCAACCACAGAGCAGAGGCACAGGGAAGAGACCAGACAGGTAAAGGTCGCATAGTCAGCTGTTCACTGAGCACTTCAGCTGGAATATTCCAGGATCCCCAGGCCAACCCTGCTGGGGGGCCCCAGGACTCAGACCCAGGCTGAGGGCCATTACACTCACGGGTTCTCCTCTGACACTCAGTCCCCTCAACTGGAAATTGGGGAATCTGTCAAATGGGACTTCCCGCTGTCTGCCTCTCTGCCAGGCATGAGGGGCAGCAAAGAGGAAGGGAGAGAAGGGCCCTGGGCACAGGGGCTGTGGGCACTCGGACCAGTTTGCACTGCTGAAGCCTCGGTGCCCAGCGGACCCACGGTCATCCAATAGGTACTGAGCTTACCTTGGGTTATCTTGGCAGGCAAGCCCCGATGAGCCCAGACCTTCCCCTCCGTACCAAACGGCACCCCAGGACATGTTACTGACACTTACAATGTGACATGACACAAAACCAGAAGTCATTCTTTGCCAAGACGCAGGGAGCTCTCATTCAGATTGGCACAGAGCTGTCACCGTGGGGGCAGGCAGACCTCCTTCCCCTCCCCTAGGTAGGACCCTCCCCCAATTCAGCATCTCCCCCTGCGTAGTGTATCTTCCATTCTTCAATATAATGTGAAGAGCAATTTCCAGAGCTTTCTGCCAGGGGTGAGATCTGCGCACAGAAAACTTTGGATCTGGGCGCGGGAGGAAGGACACGGGGCACCGAGGATGAAGTCGCGTCTCAGAGCCTGTCCTCCCTCCCCATTTTTCCTTCAGACACAAACGCCCTGTTCTTTCTGGTCTCTGGGTTCAGGTTCCTACTGCTTCCATATGGCTGCTTAGCCACAAAATGCATCAGTCCTCCTCTTCCAGGAAGCCCACTGGATTGCTCTGCCTCCTGGTGGTCTCCTTTCCTGAACTCCAGCAGCAAGTGGCGGCAGAGCCCCCAACAAGCACACCTGCTTTATTGTATCCAAGCCTCCAACTGCCCTGTCCTGTCCAAAGGGCAGGGGCCAGATAGGGTGACCAACTCATCCCAGTTCGCCGGGGACTTTCCAACTTTTAGCACTGAAAGTCCAGCATCCCTGGGGACCCCTCAGTCCTGAGCAACCAGGATGGTAGGTCACCCAACCCTGCTAGTCCCATGGAAAACTTGTGACAGTGACACAAATAAGATAACAATAAATTCTCCCATGAGCTGAGTCCTCCCATCTCCTTTCTAGTTCTAAACCCTGAGGATCTGAGGGCCAAGAACTTGCCCCAGCCACAGAGTGCACATAGCAACTAATCCCCATGATCCCAGTCCCGGAAATATGGCTCTGCCTGGGCCCTGTGAGGCAGAGTCCTGGGTGCCCCCTCTTGTGGGCCTCATAGTAGGGTGCCCTCAGCGGGTGAGCACCCACCATGCCGGACCCAGCCCTGTGCCGAGTCAGAGGTTGTGCTTCTGAACTTGACTCACCCCGGACAGCCCACCCACCAGCTAACGAGCTGTGACAGCTGCAGAGCCCTACAGTTGGGCCACGGGCAGGTTCCTGGCGGAGACACAAGAACAGAGACATTTTCTGGTTTCATTCTCAAGTACCTTAATCTCCCACTCCAACCCCATGGACCAAAGCCAGCCTGCTGCTTGCTTTTGTAAATAAACTTGTCTTGGGATGCAGCCATTTATTTACTTATGACCCCTCACAGCGTCTCCCAAACCCCTACCCAGGGGGTCTTTGCTGAGAGCTGACAGCCCTCATGGCCCTAAAGCCAATCTAGGACAGAAAGGGAATGACTGGCCGCTTCCTCCTATAAGAACTTAAAACTCCTGCAGGGAACAAGAAAACGAATAGCATCCTAGGCAAATGTATTTATAGCCTCAGCTCCCCACCACCTGAAGACTCCAAGTGTTCCACATGCTTCCCGGGAGGCGGGAGGTGGGGGGAGGGGCCCGCAGACCCACCCCCACCAGGCAATGACTAACCAGCCCAAGGTTCTCAGGTGGGTGAGCCAGGCAGGACTGGCCCACTCTCCTGTCCCAAACCATGCCACTGTGTCCTATGGTGATCCCCATGGCAAGTATGAATGAAGTGTGTACTACTATGTTACAGAGAGAGCAGCCCAAGAGATATCAAACCGAGTCACCAAGCATGGCCTCCTGCTAGCGCTATGACCTCAACATCACGTCTCCGTCCTAAGCCTCGGTTTTCCCCCATGAAAAATGGGATGATGATGCCTACCTCGCAGGGCAGCAATATGAGACCATGGGGATGATACTGTGAAGGCCTCTGCTTACTTGGGAAGTGATTATTATCTACACTAATAAGAGAGAAAGGTGCAAATTGACTGTACCTTTGCGATGCCCACCAGCCAATCAGAAGTGAGTATGCAAATTGACCCAACAAAGATGGTGGGTTAGTTTGCATACACAGGCACCGCATGCAGGTGTGCTGCACCGCCCCAGCCGCTCAGGGCCTCTGGGCAGCGTGGGAAGGTGGGAAGGCGGTGCTGGCAGCCAGGGGAAGGAAGGCCCATTCTTGCATGAATCTTCATGCATCGGGCCTCTAGTTTCTATGTAATTCCATAAACAAATCAGAGTGGACAGTGGCTGGCATTCCATTCCCATGAGTAGAGGAAGGGTGCCCCTGTTTTCAACCAATTTTTCGTGGTTTTAGCTCAAAGGACAATCACTGAAACCGTGGATGCTCAGAGACTTCGCCCCCCCCCCCCCCACACACACACCCCAAAGCAGTCTCATGAACTCACTTGTGGGTTCTTGAGCTCCTCCAACACATAGTTGAGGGTATTCCAGCCATCAAAGCACCACAGGCCCTGGTAGAAGGCCATGCTGATGCGCCCGGTCTGCTGCGTCGTGTTGTGGAAGGCGGACAGCAGGGCTTCGGTGCGGCCTCGCCCCTGGCCCAGCACCACCACGCCGCCCACCACGATGACCAGCAAGGAGAACACTTTGGCAACCGTGCACACGTCGTTCAGCTGGGTGGCCAGCTTCGAGCTCCAGCAGTTCACCAGCAGCAGCAGCAGGATGCAAGTGACAGCCATGCTCTTGAGCACCGCCTGGGGCAGGGAGGAGCAGCCCGGGTAAAAGGGGGCCACTGCGTACTCGGCGAAGCTCAGAGAGATGGCCGCGATGGAGGCGGGGCGGCCCACCAGCACGAACGTGTAGATGACCAGGAAGGCTGGCAAGGAGCCAAACGTGTGTAGGATGTAAGCATACTCCCCGCCGGATTCGGGAACCAGGGCCCCCAGCTCAGCGAAGCACAGGGCACTCAGAGTGGCCAGGAGGCCACAGACCGCCCAGACCACGAGACTGGCCCCGGGGCTGCCCATGTAGACCAGGATCCCCTGTGGTGACATGAAGATGCCAGAGCCGACCATACTGCCGATGATCAGGGACACGCCACTCCACAGGCCGATCTCCCTCCTCAGCCTCAGCCCCCCGGCACCCCGCTCCTGCCCTGCCACCTGCTCGCCGCCACCTCTCTCCCGACTTCTCTCCATCGCAGAGCCTCAGTAGTCGCTGTGTGCACTTGAGCAGAAGCAGATGCTCCGATACCTGTGTGCCTGTCCGATGGGCTCCCTGCTGCAGTTAATGATTATAGCGCCTGAGGAGTCTTGGCCAGAGGCCAGAGAGCCAGAGCGTGGCGTTTAGAAGGTTCTGAGCCTTCAATGATCGACCAGCCCCCGTCCAGCTCAGAGCCCAGGACAGGCGTCTGCAGAAGCTGTGTGTCAATGAAGCCCAGGAAAGGTTAAGGAAAGGGGCGTTCTAGCAGAAATCCCTGTTGGCCAATTCCACGGCAATAACAGTTAGATGGGCGCTCTGTGCCCAAAACCCGATTGCTGAGCAATGGCACACACAAGCCTAGGAATCTCTGCACCTCTTTCATCAGACAAGCACTAAAGTCCCCGTCTCCCCAAGTTTCCAATGAAAGCTGCACCAGCCCTACTCCGAAGAACTGAGACGGTGGAAAAAGAGGGTCCGAATAGTGCAGGGCAAAGCTTGTTCCGCCAGCAGAAAAGGGCAGGTGCGCAAGAGTACAGGGTCTGGAGTGGATGCCTGCATTCAAATCCCAGCTCTAGTCCTTCATAGTTATGTGACCTGGGACAAGGTCTCTGAACGTCACTCTACACATCTGTCAATTACAATACCCACCAGGTAGGGTTGCTCTAAGGCAATGGTTCTCAACCTTTCTAATGCCGCGACCCTTTAATACAGTTCCTCATGTTGTGGTGACCCCCAACCATAAAATTATTTTCGTTGCTACTTCATAACTGTAATTTTGCTACTGTTATGAATCGTACTGTAAGTATCTGTGTTTTCCGATGGTCTTAGGCGACCCTGCTAGCAGTTCTCAACCTGTGGGTTCTCAACCTATGTGAAGTCCCATCACATAGACATGGTTGACTGCTCACGTGGCTAACCTCAGTTTCCATCAGGAGGTCGAGCTGGTATTCCATGATCCACGGTTGCCATCCAAAATCACATTATTATTCTCAGGCAGGTCCAAGGCTCCCAGGCAAACACAGATCCTGTGATCAAGCATGACATTCCACGGACGTAGAGATTACTTCTCAGAAGCTGAGGGCAAGGGCCAGACCTCTCTGTGGGCCAGGTTTAATTCTTCACCACACAGATGTGGAGATACCTGTGACCTGAGGAACATTATGAGAACATAAGGATTGTGGGGTTTTATAAATACTTTTTAAAAAATCTATTTGTTGATTTTAGAGAGACAAGAAGGGGGAGAGAGAAAGAGAGAGAGAAGGAAACACTGATTTGTTGTTCCACTTATTTCTGCATTCATTGGCTGGTTCTTATGTACCCTGACTGGGGATCGAATCAGCAACCTTGGCGTATCTGGCCAGGGCATAAAGATTTTTTTAATGATTCATCTTGCCAAGCAGTGTGTCTAACGAGGAGGAACCTAAATGCCAGGTTGAGGAGCTGGGAGCAGCAGGAATTGGAAGGAAGAAGGGGACAAGTGAAGGTGGAGTGGGGAAGGGCTCACCGCAGGGTTTTCCTGGGTGGGGAGACCTGGAGACTCTGAGGTTCTATGGGCTTCAGTTAGCAACTCCAGAAGCCCTTCTAGAATCTGACACAGTGCAGCCTTCAGCTCTAGGATTCCACCTGCCTGTGAGGAAGGGGCCCTCCAAGGCAGAGCCACCTCATGTGACATCCCTGTGCTGCCACCACAGGCACAGGGGTAGCTGACGTGACCTGTCTGAGGGTTCTGAAATCCCAGCACTCCTAGGCCTGGCTCCTCAGACCTCCCCTTGACCAGGGCTGCCCTCTGAGCCCAGAGGAGCCGAGGCTGCCCCTTAAGTGATCGAAGCTCTGAAGCTGGCCTATGCGCCTATGTTTGGGGAGAGGTGGGGCGAGAAGGCAGGGGTTTCAGCTGGGACCTGACTCCAGGCAAGCACTCCAGTCCCCAACCTGCTATTGTAGGCGTTTCAACCCAGCATGCCCCCTCTCCAACCAGGTTATTTCATTTTTTCCCCCTTGGATAAACTTAGTCTTTCTTGGCCTGACCATGTGACTGGCTTGTGGTCAGTCACAAGGAGCCTTTGAGTAGTGCCTGGGGACTCACACCCAGGTGGCCAGGCCTAGGTGGGCCTTCCAGGTGAGGTAGACTGGAGCAACCTGGAGACCAGCCCTGGGCCTTTGACACTCTGGCAACATTGAAACCTGTTATTTCCAGGGAAAATCCTTTTAAGAAAACCCTGGGACACAAATGGTGGGAATAAGATCCAGCCCCAATTGCTTGTGGCTCTGTGGAAACTACCACCCCATCCATGAACAAGCAGAAGAAAGCAACTGCCCATTCAGAGATCTTGAGTAGGTCCTGGCCCGTCTTTCCCCGTATTCAAGGCAGATACAGCTGGCCACTCTGTCTCTGTGCTTCAAAGCAGGCAAAGAAGAAGCAGTCCCTGCCCTCTCTACTGAGCATGCCTTTCCCACCACACAAGAGCCCTGCAGTTACTGGCCTGACTCTTGGGTGAGGAGCCCCAAGGGCCCCAGCTATTCTTGGTGTTTGTCCCCCTCAAACACCACCCCCCCCCACCACCACCACTACCACCACCACACACACACACACACACACACACACACACACACACACGCAAGGGCAGAGCACAGGCAAAGGCTCAGAGTGGATGCCGGGGCCTGGACTGTGAGCTACTGCCCTCTAATGGGCAGAGGGAGGGAAGGAGAGAGAACTGGACAGAGAAGGGAAAGACAGAGAGAAGGGGAGAGGGGCTGAGAGGCCTCGGAGCAAAGGACTGGGAGAGGGGGCGTGGAGGAGAGAGGATGTGGGAGATGGAGGGAGACGCCTCCCCTGTGAGCATCCCCATCCCCTGGGCCGTGCTAATCCTCAGCATGCAGTCCATATTTCCACTGGATTTGCACATCAGCCACTCAGAGTTCCATCAGGTTGTGTGCGATCAGGGCTCTCACTCATCCCGGAGAGCTGCAATCGAGTTGGGAATTCCCCTGCTTCTTGCTGATCTTATCCAGATGCCTCCGCTTTCGAGGACCCTCTGAGGACCAGCTGCCAGCGAATCAGCTCAGATTCCATCTCTCTGACACCAACCGCCCCATCGATCCCTCTGCCTTCCACTCTTCTTTAATGTTTTTGCTAATTCTGTATTTCTGACCTTGACCTTCCTCCAGAGCTTCAGACCTATACACCCACTGTCCAGTGGATACCCACCTGCCTATCCCTTAGACACCTCAAACTCAGAGTCCAGACAGAACTCGTCGCCTTCCCCAAACCCACTCCTCCCATGTGCCCTGTGTGTTTGCTTGCTCTGGTGGACACTGTGACGGGCCTCCAAGGTCCCCTCAGAAATGATGGGTTTATCCCCTCCACTGCCAGGAGTGCTGCTGGCAGGAAGGCCCGGCTGTCAGTATGCCTCTGGGATTTCCTCAGTTACAGGGCCACCTCCTTTCCCAGGGGGGTTCCCCTGCGGAGACCGATCGGTGTGGGAACACGAAGGCCAGCCCCATTGCCCAAGCTGGCTCAGCCCTGCAGGGCCATCCCTGTGGGGTCGCTGAGCTTTCCCGTGGGGCTGCCTTGTGGCTCAGCTTCTCCGCATTCCCAATCCTGCCTCCTTCCCTTCCATCCCCCAGGGATCCCAAGAGAGCTGCCTCATTAACCTTTGGAATGTGACTGTCTCAGAGCTCCCTTTCCAGGAAAGGCCATCTGCAAGCCCTGGTCACCTGGGCTCGGACTCTGAGTCATGGCTGACTTCGCCTCCTCACCCACAACCAGAAAGCAGGCCAGCCCTGCCTTGCTGTGGCCTCAGACCCATCCACGCCCCTCAGACCTGCTGCTGCCCACCCCCCAGGTCCCCTGGAGAGCCGCTCTCACCCTCGGTTCCCTCAGCACAAGGAGCCAGATTCACCTTCCGGAGCACCAGTTCCTCTCCAAGGCTGCAATGCACTCAAGCCCCAGGGCTCACTCAGGGCCCCCCATTCTCTGAGCCAAATGGCCCTCGCTTGACCCCACCCCTCCTCCCTGAGCCTCCCAGTCAGCCCCCATCATACTCCCAGAACAGGCCAGCCAGGGGGACGGCCCAGTGTTGGAGCATGAAGCTGAGTGATGCTGCCTTTAGAACGAACTGGTTGCCCATAGAGACGGGCTGGAATCTCCCCCAGTTTGAGGCTCACACTCAAGAGGCCACGCCCTGGGCTGTGATGATGAACAGTGCTGAGTGCACCAGGATCAATGAATCTCACCCAGAGATGGGGCTCCTGCAGCAGGGTCCCCACACAAAGGCAGTAACTCAGGCTGGTCCCGCCTCCTCTGTCCCTCACTCCACCCCCGGGGCCTGTGGGACAGGCCTGTGCCAGTGAGGAGGGAGAGCGAGGCCGAGGCCAGGTGCCCTTCTCTGCCAAGTGGCTTCCATTGTTCTTTTCCCTCATCTTTGTCTCCCATCGCTGGACTCCACGGAGTCTGATTCAGTGGCACTGACGAGGTGACGCATTGAGCTGATTACCCCTTATGTGCAATCAAGCCCATAAATGCTATTTACTCTTAGATTCAGAATTTTTTCTTTCTTTTTATAGTTTTTATTTTTGTGGTTTTTGGTTTTTTTTTAGTTTTGGGGATTTTTGTTGTCATTATCGTTTTGTGTTTGCTTGTTTTTCAGTCTTTAGCATTTAGAGGTGTTTTTTTTAATTTGTTTTTATTTTTCCCTTTCGGCCGTGTTTTTAAAAGGACAACGTATTTGCTCTTGGCGCTCTGTAAATTTTGAGATAGAATTCAGACAGAACTATAAAATTCTGCCCTTTTAAAAATGAATGAGTAGAGAGAAAGAAAAATTAGTAAGTATACACTTTCACCTTCACAAGTATAAAGACTTTGGCTTTTAAGAGGAAAAGATGTGTATATACAAATCTAAAGTTTTCTCTCAAAAGAACACTTTATTTTAAAGTGATTTTCCAAGAGTTATGTGCCTCTTATTTAATTAGTAATGTTGTTCCGAAGTATTTTAGATTAATTCCCAAGGACTGGGATTCCGTGTTAAAATTAGGGATCAAAGTGTTTGTTTAAGAAATCCAGTGATTAATAAAAAAAAAGGAAGGAAGGAAGGAAGGAAGGAAGGAAGGAAGGAAGGAAAGAAAGAAAGAAACCTAGTCATATTCTTTCATTCTCATTTAGAAAAGGCATCACCCATCCCCCTCCAAACAACAGAAAGAAAGAAAGGTCATCTAAATAGACGTCCTTTAAATCAATTAGCAACCAGACCAACATTCAGTGCGCTTCTATTTGTTTTATACAAATACGTATGCCTATACACACAAGCATGCATGTCTGTGTACGCGCGGAAATTTTCTGGAAGGACGCAGAGGAAGATGCTAACTGTTGTTGCCGGTAAGGAGTGAGCCTGGGAAGTGAGACGTGCTTCTGTGGCGGCTGGTGTTTCTGCACGGTCAAGGGCGTATTTGGTTTTTTGTTTTGTTTTTTCCTGTGGTCGCAGAAGCAGAAATCTCAACGGTGGGCGCTAGCTTTGCGGTTACAAAGAGAGGGAGCACAAGGGGATAATGATTTCCGGGCAGGGGCGTCATTCCTGGAAGCTCAGCCTCCTGCCCTCCCAACAGCGGTGTCATCACCGCATTCCCTGTCGTCCGCCTCTTTCCGCTCCAGTGGTCTGGAGTCATTTCTATTATCTGCAACCATACCTTGGACTGACATGGGGCGGGCGGAAGGGGGAGAATTACAAATCTCAGAGGAGCTCTACATATGATATTACCAAGGCCTTTGTTTAATGTACCCCCCAGGGATGAACTCGACGCCCTGACCCAGATCCTGTCTTTGCACAGCAATGCTGATCCGTCCTTGTCCTAGTTTCTCCGCCCCTGCAACAAGATACGTGTGTTTGCGTATTTGCCCAAAACGCTTTGGGTGTAAGTGGCGGACATGAATTCACCCTACTTCAGACTGTGTGTATGGCATTAGACACGACCAAATGGCAAGAAGGGATGGAGCGGATTTGTCTTTTCCTCTCCGTCTCCTTCAGCTCTCTCTCTGTTCCTGCCTCTCGTTCATGCAAGTCGGTTAGCTGTTCTCTCTTGGGCTGACTGTCCCCCCACAAACGTGTAATTATTACCGCGGGCAGCTCTTGGTTCCTGTGATCACAATTTGTAAGAGGGACTTTCTTCCCCCAACTTCAGTTGGAAAAAACCCTGGGGAATAATTCTGACTGAATTAGCTCGGTTTGTGGGTTTGTCCTTCGGATAAATCACTGTGTCACTGAGAGCGGCTTAGCTGGGTTCAAGCAGGGTCTGACCGCAAAAGACTAAAGGATGCTGAGCAAGACATAAATGACCGCTGCAGTGTGAACCCTTGACTGCTCCACACGTACACAGCTATCTTTGTACACACACCACACCACTCCAGAAATGGTTATGCTTGAAAACTGTGACTCCCCAATATACAAAAAGACCACATTCTCTAGGATGATTTCAAAAACAGCGGCAATGATTCCTCTCCGTGTACCCATGTCCTCAGATAGGCCTAGGGACATAGTAGTAGTAAACTGGTTCTCGGGGGGGTGGGGAGGGAGGGGGAGAGGGGGGAAAAGCCTTTGTTTGTATTGTTTGCCAATTTCTATGTGTAAATGTTTCACTGTGACTGATATCAAGCAAAATTCCTGGAAATTTATCATGTCTCCAGCTCTCATGCCATTGACCTCTTTCGAACTAACCCAGAGTTAGGCGTCACGTCACTTTATGTGATAACAGCAAACTTGAAGCAAGCAGAGAGACTTAAGGAATTGCACACTGAAGCTTGCCCTCGCTTGCTCCACTTGGAACTCTGACATCAACCATGGGAACGAGCCGGATGGTGAGAGACATATAACCAATGGCCCTGTTTGCCCCTGCCAACAGCCAGAAATCCAGAAATGTGAGTGTGTGTTGGGGTGGGGGGTTGGGGGGGGGGGAAAAGAAAGCCTCCCAAACTAGAGAAGGCCACAGAAGCTTGACTGAGCCCAGCCAAGACCAGAGGAACTGACCCAGCCCAAAATGTTGACCCACAGAATCATTAACTAATAAATGGTTACCATGGTAAGCCATGCATGTTAAGGTAATTTGTTACACAGTAAAAGCTACTTGATATGTTAGCATAGTCACCAAAGGGAAGCAACCAAGGATTATATTCAGTCACTACATCCTGCTGAGTCCAGGATTTCTTCCTTTTTCTTTGTTAGAAAGAGAGAGAGAGAGTAAGGAGAAACATCCATTCATTGTTCCACTTATTTATGCATTCATCGATTGATTCTTGTACATGCTCTGACCGGGAATCGAACCTGCAACCTTGGCGCATTGGGACGGCTCTGTAATGAACTGAGCTACACAGCCAGGGCCCCAGGATTTAAGATTACATGAGTTTCATATAGGAAAAGAATTTCAAATGCTGCTCGACAGTGATGCTTAACTGTTGTTATTACGTTTTGTTTGCTTGCTTGCTTTGCTTTTATAAGGAACATTTCCAACTTCTATTCATACATTTAATCAAAGTAGCAACAGTAGGTTTACAGATTTTATCAATAACAGAACAGGAACAAAACAAAATCTTGAAAAGTTTCAAAGGAATACACACCAGGCTAAAAATCTACAGCTAAGCCGCAGTTGCATAACAGGTTATATTTATTTCTGTGTTTTCGTAATAAGTTCTTCCTTATATTTGCCTGCCGCTTTTCCAACTTGTGGAGATGGGGCTTTGCATTCCAGAATTTTTTTCTGATCTTTGTCCAGCTTTAGCCTGGTGATAGCCACCTTGCTGGGGTGAATGCCCACAGGCACAGGTGTGCCCTTAGCCTTCTCACACTGCACCGGTCCATGTAGATGACGCATGTCTTTCTGTACACCTGCTTGACCTGCCGCTTTGCTGACCTTTGGAGTGTCCTTGATCCGTCTGACCCTCATTGTCCTTGCGGAGGGGCACGGAGTGGACCTTGTACTTCTGCTGCAGCTCCTTGCCATCCAAGGTCACGAATGGGGTTGAACCTCATGGTGACTCGCTACTTGGCACCAGAAATTGATGTTGTTATTACTTAATACATATTAGTAAATTTCTTTTCTGCATAAATCAGTTCATTATTGTGCTTACTAAGAATGCTGCCAGATACAATTAGTGTCCTGCTAAACAGGAATTATAAGGTACATTAATTTCAAATGAATTATCGGTTCTTTGTTGAGACAAAAAGCCTAGGAAAATATTTTACTGACCTTAAGGTAGGAAAGTATTTCTTTTTAAAACAGGACCCAAAGAGCTTTAACCATAAAAGATAATATTATATTTTAAAATTAAACTTTTAAAAATCAAATGATCCTGACCGGTTTGGCTCAGTCAGTGGATAGAGCATTGGCCTGTGGACTAAAGGGTTCCAGGTTTGATTCCCGTCAAGGGCATGTACCTTGGTTGCGGACACATCTCCAGTAGGGGGTGTGCAGGAGGCAGCTGATTGATGTTTCTCTCTCATCAATGTTTCTAACTCTCTATCCCTCTCCCTTACTCTCTGTAAAAAAATCAATAAAATATATATATTTTTTAAATTAAAAAGATTTTTAAAAAATCAAATGATGCCAATGAAGAACAAGCCACAGACTGGTAGAAGATAATTCTAATTTATATAACTGACATCAGTATCCGGATTATATACTATGTACAAGTCAACATTTATAAATGAATTTTAAAAATAGCCCAAGTAAAACATTGGCAATAAGTTATAAACAGGCTATTAACAAAATAAGTGGGGATGGAAGGGAATGAATGGCTAGTTAAAACATAAGAAGATGCTCTACCTTAAGAATAATTATAGGAATGCAAATTAAACTGTAATGAACAAGATTCGTTTTAAACGTTTTTAAACTTCTTGATGGAGACAGGAAAAGAACCCTAGAACAAATGGAAACTCAAACCATGATCTAGGTTAGGAGATTAATTAAATTTTAATTAATTTTTCATTAATTAGTTAGACACACTGATTCTAAAGTTCTTATGGAAACAATCAAACAAATAAGAATGGCCAGCTAGCATGCTCTCCTCACGGCTGCGCATTTCTCTCCCTGCTCTCCCCCCTGCCCCACAGGTGCAGTGCCTTTGCCTTTCTCCTAAGCTCCAAAGGCCCTACTAATGAATGGCCAAGAAAATTCTAAAATAAAAGAAAGTGAGGGAAGATTAGCTTTATGGAATATGAAAATATATTATAAAGCTAAAATAATTAAAAGTTCTCTGGCCAGGTGGGTAGCTCAGTTGGTTAGAGCATCCTGATGCACCAAGATTGTATGGAGGTTGTGGGTTCGATCCTCAGTGCCTACAAGAAGCAACCAATGAATACATAAGTGCAACAACAAATTGATGTTTCGCTCTCTCTCCCTTCTCTCTAAAATAAATAAATTAATATTTTTTTAATAATTAAAAGTATAATACTGGCAAATTATCAAATATGGGAACCCCCAATTGAGTAGCCAATGGAACAAAATTAAAAATCCAGAAACAGACACACATGTAGATAGAAATATAGTTAAAAATAAAGGTGCCCTTTCAAATCAATGGAGGGAAGATGGAGTCTTCAATAAATGGTACTGAGACATCTAGGTAGCTATCTTGGAAAAAAATAGTAAGATATATCCATATTTTTTGCCTTTTACCAGGATGATTAACAAAGGAATCAAGGATTTAAATGTAAAAAACAACATCCTACAAGAAAGTATAGGGGGAAATGTGTTATATCACAAAACCCAGAAACCAAATGTATCTGTCCGAGTCCAATCAGGTGACATAAACCACACAGCAATTTTATTAACAGGAAAATGTTAAAGAATTGTCAACTACCTAAGACTACTGAAAGGGTAAAAGGAGAATGGTAGATGTAAAATAATAAGAAACATGTATATTCATCTCTGCCCGCAGCTTCTGCTACTATTTGCTCTTTGACCCCAGTTCCTGACACAGAGCTCCTAAAACCCTTATAATCCCCTGAGTGATAGAGGGGCTAGGAACACCTTTCATCCTGATATTTGGTCTTGGACCATTCCTGACACAGAGCTCCTAAAATGCTCGGAATTTCTTGAGGGATGGGGGTGATAAGAGCCTCTTATGCAGAACTAAATCCCTTGGAACTTCCTGGGGGAATAAGAGTATCGCTTGTTTTAATGCTTGGAGGGCTCCTGGACAGGAGGGGTTGGGGGGTGGGGTGGGAGGTGGGGGCCATCACCAGAAAGACTAACATGATTAGAAGCTTAGAACTTTTAGCCCCAACCCTTCTCCTCCAGGGAGGGAATAGGGATTAAAGATTGAATTAATAATCCATTATGCCTCTGTGATCAAGCCTCCATAAAAGTTCCTCAAGGATGAGCTTCAGGGAACTTCTGGATTGGTGCAGGGTGACGCACCCCAACTCTATGGGGACAGAAACTCCTGACCCGGGGACCCTTCCAGACCTTGCACTTTGTACATCTTCATCTGGCTGCTCATCTGTATATCCTTTCCTGTTTATCCCAGTGGTCGGCAAACTCATTAGTCAACAGAGCCAAATATCAACAGTACAACGATTGAAATTTCTCTTGAGAGCCAAATTTTTTAAACTTAAACGTCTTCTAACGCCACTTCTTCAAAGTAGACTTGCCCAGGCCGTGGTATTTTTGTGCAAGAGCCACACTCAAGGGGCCAAAGAGCCGCGTGTGGCTCGCGAGCCGCAGTTTGCCGACCACGGCTTTATCCTACACCAGTGACAATAAGTGTTTCCCTGCATTCTGTGAGCTCTTCTGGCAAATTACCAAACATGAGGGTGGGGCCATGGGAACCCCCAATTGATAGCTGGTTGGTCCGAAGTTCAGATGACAACCTGGGATGGTGAGAGGCATCTGAAAAGCGGGCAGTTTCGTGGGACTAAACTCTTAGCCCGTGGGGTCTGCGCTAACGCCACACAGTTCGTTAAATGGCCGGACACCCAGTGGGTGCCCACCGAAAGTTGGAGGTTTGCTCAGTGTGGAACCCCCTCACATTGGGTGTGCGTAGTAGTGGAATGAACAGGCATTGAAAGGAGCTTGAGAGCAGAAATGAAACCGGTGTAGAAAGTAAAACAGAACGCAGCTTTTGGATGTCTCATGAAGACAGCAATGTGTGGAGAGGACACACAGCAGAGAGGCAACGGGCACTTAAGAGGAATCTCCAAAGAAGAAAAGCAAGACAAGGGAACCGAACAAACAGTGCAAGCAAGGTTCCCCAAATAAAAGGCAACTTGAAAAACTGCGCAAGGCAGAGAATGCCACCAAGTGGGTACTGCCAAGACTGGTGAGATGTTCAAGATAACCTCTCTTCCCCTATTTCCCCCCGCCCCTTTCCCTTCTAATCAGCTCAGTCCAAAAGTCAGTTGATGGCACCAAGCAAAATAGGCATGCATGTAAGGAATGAGGGACAGGGCCTGCCATAGCCCCCCAAATAGTTGTGTTGGAGCCTGAACAGAGTAAGGAGGACATCTGGGTAGAAAAGTGTAATGGGCCCTCACCGGTTTGGCTCAGTGGATAGAGCGTCGGTCTGCTGACTGAAGGGTCTCAGGTTCGATTCTGGCCAAGGGCACATGCCCAGGTTGCAGGCTCTATCCTCCTCAGTGTGGGGCGTGCAGGAGGCAGCCGCTCAATGATTCTCTCTCATCATTGATGTTTCTATCTCTCTCTCTTCTCTCTCTGAAATCAATAAGAAATATTTTTTTAATTATTTAAAAAAGAGTGTAATGGATTTAATGTTTGCACCCCCAACCCCCAAATTCTTGTGTTGAAATCCTAACCCCCCCGCCATGTGATGGATATAGGATATGGGGCTTTTGGGAAAGGTTATGTAACGAAAGTGAAGGCTTCAAGAATAGGATTCGTGTCCTTATAAAAGGGACCTCAGAGAGCTCCCTGGCTCTCTTTCCACCACGTGAGGACACGGCGAGGAGTCCACAGTCTGAGACCTGGGAGGGTTTTCACCAGAACCCATCATGCTGGCACCCCAATCTCAGCCTTCCAATCTTCTGTGGTTTATACCTCCCCAGTCTATGCTCCTTGGTAGCCGCCAGAACTTACCAAGGAAGAGGAACCTGTCCTGGGATGTTGGAACCTAACTGGGTCAGGAGGGGTCACGTGGGAAACAGCTGGCTGACCCAGGTGTCTCAGCCCAAGTGGGTGAGGGGAGTGTCCGTGCTGGGGGGCAGCCTGGCATGGTTAAAGCTTGATGGTGAGGAGGGCTTTCTGCCTGGTGGGGCAGCTCCAACAGGCAAATTCACCAAGTCAGACTTCCTGCTCTTGCTCCCACCTGCCTTCTCTGGGCTCCAGGGCCCGGCAAACGTCCCTCCGGTAGCAGGGGGCCTTCTCAGGAAGCGCCCTGTGTGTGCTCACAAACCAGATGGTGAGCGCCAGCCATCGTCACCCTGCGGGTCCCCTGCTCGCGGTCCTGCAGGAAATGCCTGACTCCGCCTCATCCCGTGCGCCCCTCGTGTCCCAACAGCACCCCCCAAGGCTGCTGACTGAGGTGCCGGGGTGCTGGCCTCCAGGCAGACATGTCCCTCGTTTTGTGAAATACTTGACCACCTGGAGCAACCCTGCTTGTCTCGCCACAATTCCCAGGCCTCATTTAAAAATGTTTAATCTAATTTTTAATAATAATAAGATCCTCCTCTGTGTCCCACCTCCCTCTTTCTGAGGTGGGAGCCCCATGGACAGCACCGCCCTCCAGGTATTTTGAGGCCCCCAGGAATGCTCATACCATCTGACTTACTCTGCCGGTCACGTACCAGCTTCCCCTGCCTGGAGAACTGCTGTTCAGGGCCACCCCTGGGGCCCAGACTCTGCAAGCACTGACCTCTGGCCAGCCCTGTAACGGGTCTGGGTTCTCTCACAAGTTCCATGTACAAATATGCTCTGATGGCCACGTGTTGCACTCAGAGCTCAGCGTTTTCTTAGAGAGAAACGGAGCCTGGCTGGTGTGGCTCAGTGGGTGAGCGTAGACACATGAACCAGGAGGTCACAGTTCCGTTCCTGGTCAGGGCACATACCCGGGTTGCAGGCTCCATCCCCAGTAGGGCGCATGCAGGAGGCAGCTGACCAATGATTCTCTGTCATCGTTGATGTCTCTCCCTTCCTCTCTGAAATCAATAAAAACATATTTTTTAGAAAAGAGGAAAAGAGCCCTCACCAATTTGGCTCAGTGGCTAGAGCGTCGGCCTGTGGACTCAAGGGTCCCAGGTTCGATTCCGGTCAAGGGCATGTACCTTGGTTACGGGCACATCCCCAGTGGGGGGTGTGCAGGAGGCGGCTGATCGATGTTTCTCTCTCATTGATGTTCCTAACTCTCTCTCCCTCTCCCTTCCTCTCTGTAAAAAATCAATAAAATACATTTTTTTTTTAAAAAAAAAGAGGAAAAGAAACAGCAAAGTCTACAAACCCATAAGATACATCTCTCCTCCCCTGCGTTCTACCTGTGAGGCCAGCCCCAGCCTCCCTGGCTGGTTATAACCAAAACTCAGGGTGCGTGGCATGGACCAGGCAGGGAGCGCCAAATGATGGAAACCAGATCACATCAGCCTTTGGGTGTTCTTAGCCTCACCGAGCTGTTTCGGATATGCTCCCAAGAGTTTACAGGCGATTTCACCCCCTCCAGCTGCCAGAGACAAGACAGTCCTCCCTGAAGTCCTGCTGCTCCCACAGTCCTTGGGGAGGTCTGAGCTGAGCCTGTGGCCGCTGTGTCTCCGGGGGAATGAGGGAGGCCGACCTGTAAGACCTCCGGGTTGTCATGCCCCGCTGCAGACCCTGAAGATCTCCCCTTGCCAGTGTCAGCCTGGCCCTGGGCTCAGTGCCTGAGCTCCCTTCTAAACTCCGGACCCAACTGGCTCATCATTTGGCCCCCTCCCAACTCTACGAGAGGTCGCCTGACCCAAAT
Organism: Eptesicus fuscus; assembly: GCF_027574615.1. Classification (NCBI taxonomy): domain Eukaryota; kingdom Metazoa; phylum Chordata; class Mammalia; order Chiroptera; family Vespertilionidae; genus Eptesicus; species Eptesicus fuscus. Next base: position 7,538,877 of record NC_072488.1, on the reverse strand, counting down.
ACCCTGCCCTGAAGAAACATCTCCTTCCATCTTCTGCTGCCCCCTAGACACAGCAGTCTTCCTTGCCCCCAGCAAGCCCCAGAGCCAGCGCCTGCGGCAGCTCCAGGGTGGCGAAGGGAGCCAGTCCATCAGCAGGTGGAGCTCTGGTTGCAGAGCAACTGGGCAGCGGTGGTGGAGACAGCCCCTCCTCCCCTGGGGAGCTGGCAGCAGTTAGGAGGAGGGGCTGAGGGGTCCCCTGGTGAGCAGCGGTGATGGGAACCTCCAGAGGCTGCCCAGTGCCTCCTTGCAGCCTCGGGGACGCAGGTCGTGCTGATCTCTGCTGCAGGTGGAGGGGCAGGCTGGCGGCCATCCTCAGCGGCCTCCCCCGTGGAGAAAAAAGGAGGAGCTGACCTGGAGGGAGTCTGGGTACTCTCCTGAGCCAACCTGGGCCCCGCCCTGTGGCCCCATGGTCCATATCGCAGGAACCTCCAGCTCCGGGAACAGCCCTCAAAGGCCTAAAACCATGCTTGGCTCATATCCGAATTAAAAAATACTTTCTGAGTCAATGGGTGACTCTGACAGTAAGGCCTGCTTCCCTGTAGTCGCTGGTTTCATGGCAAAGCAGGGTTCGGTACAGCTTCTATGTCCTTCGTGTGCTGGGACAGTGGCCCATCGCCCTCACTATCTCCATCCCTGTCCTTCAGCAAGAACTCTATGCGCCCTGGCGGGTGTGGCTCAGTTGGTTAGAGCTGCATCCTGTGCACCAAAAGATTGAGGGTTTGATTCCCAGTTAGGGCACATACCCCGGTTGTGGGTTCGATCCTCAGTCAGGGTGCATACAGGAGGCAACTGATCAATGCTTTCTCTCTCTCTCTCTCTCTCTCTCTCTCTCTCTCTCTCTCTCAAATCAATAAAAACAAATCCTGGGTGAGGGTTTTAAAATAAATAAACCAGCATTGTGTTGTTGTTTTTTTTAAAAAGAACACTGCCGCTCTATGGGCTGCCACCGTGTCCATTTTGCTAGTCTCACTGGAACGGACAGCAAGGCTCGGGAGGCCCCCGGGATTCTCTCAGTTTTACGAGTCTGGGCAGAATCCTGCCCTCACTCTCGCTGGACTGGTTTGGATGACTCCGTTTCCTGAGGCCTGCACTTTCAAAAACATAAACATCTCCCCACAGCTCATCTTACTTGCCTGGGGGCAGCTGCCCACTCTGGTGAGGACAGAGCAGAGCCAGGTAGCGCCCGCCCTCCCTCCCCGTGTCTCCTCGGAGGGTCTGGAGGAAACCCCTCGTCAAGCTTTTCCCAGAAATACTGAGGCAAGTATGAGCAGCCACCTTCCCACGAGGAGTTAGTTCATCCACTCGTTCCACACATATTTCTTACGTGCTATCCCCAGGTCCGGCACTGTGGTGGGAGCTGGGCTATAGCAGCAAACACAACAAATCCCTGCCTCCACGGAGCTTCCTTTCTAGGGCGGGAAGACAAGATAATAAACCAGCAAAGAGCTCTCTGGGAGCGGGCCCCTGAGTATTGCTTTCTCTTTCTCTTCCCGCCCCCGCCCCCCCCCCCCCCTCTGGCTATTACCTTTGCCTTTCTCTCTCCTAAGCTCCAAGGACTCTTTTGCCTCTGAGCCCATGCAGCCCAGCTGGCTCACTTCTACTACCCCTTAATTTTTTATTTTTTACTGATTCGTAAGAGAGAGAGGAATCCAGCCAGTGTGGTTCAGTTGGTTGAGCGTCGACCTATGAACCAGGAGATCAAGGTTTGATTCCTAGTCAGGGCACATGCCCGGATTGCAGGCTCAGTCCCCAGTTAGGGAATGGGCAAGAGGCAGCAGATCAATGATTCTCTCTCATCATTGATGCTTCTACCTCTCTCTCCCTCTCCCTTCCTCTCTGAAGTCAATAAAAATAAAAAATATATATTAAAAAGAGAGAATCATAGAATTTTAAAAGCGAACTAACCCACAGAATGAGATCCAACTTCCTTATTCATTGGGAAAGGCTATCGCAAATTTGGTTAACCCAAGAGAGAGAGAGAGAGAGAGAGAGAGAGAGAGAGAGAGAGAGAGAAGCAGAGAGAGAAACATCAATTTGAGAAACATCCGTTTGTTGTTCCACTTATTTATGTATTCATTGGTTGATTCTTTTATGTGCCTTGACGGGGGGTGGAGCCCACAACCTTGGTGTATCAGAACAATTCTCTAACCACCTGAGCTACTCAGCCAGGGCTCACCTATAATTTGAAAAAATTAAAATAAAATGAAAGGATACAACTCAGAATAGCCAGATGGAGGTGAGGCATAGGGTAAGGAATGGGGGGAGGGGTGTGGAGGCGTTTCCCTGATCTCTCCAGATGTGTCCCTCTCCCAGCAGCCCCACCTTCACCAATCTAGAAGCTCTCAGAACTCTATTGTTTAGAGTTTTTATAGAGGCCTCACTATGTAGGCATGGTTGATTGAATCACTGGCAATTAGTGATTAATTCAACCTCCAACTGCTCTCCAGAGGTGGGAGATGGGGCTGAAAGTTCCAACTCTCTCAATACCTGGCTGGCTCCTCAGGCAACCAGCCCCTATCCTTAGGGGCTTTCCAAAAGTCACCATATTAACAAAACTCAGTGTGATTAAAAAAGGATTTGTTATGAACAAAAGACATCTGCATTTCTCTTCCACTAAGGAAATTCCAAGGGTTTGGGGATCTCTCTTCCAGAAATGGCAATAAACACCAAACATATATTTCTTATTATTGTCAATGTAAGAAAACTCCAGACCTGTAGAGAATTTTTATAAGAATTTATTTGAGCCAAACTGATGACAATACTGGGAAGCAAGATCTTAAATGCTGGAAAATGACAATTCTGCAGCTTATGTTATACCTTTGGAACTAAGGAGTGAGCAACTGTATGAAAGACTACAGGGAGGTGGGCATTTCAAAGGTGTGTTAACCTAGATGCACAAGAACAATGGCCACAGCTTGCTTAAACCTTTTAATAAAGAAGTTATATGCGCCGAAACCGGTTTGGCTCAATGGATAGAGTGTCAGTCTGCGGACTGAAAGGTCCCAGGTTCGATTCCGGTCAAGGGCATGTACATTGGCTGCGGGCACATCCCTGGTAGTGGGTGTGCAGGAGGCAGCTGGTCGATGATTCTCTCTCATCGATGTTTCTAGCTCTCTATCCCTCTCCCTTCCTCTCTGTAAAAAATCAATAAAATATATTAAAAAAAAAAAGAAGTTATATGCCTGGGGCATGACTACCTACCATGACCTGCCCAGGTAGGCATTTATGGCCAGATCACCCTGTGAGGTTACTTTTGGTTAGATTTATTAAAGCACCCACATTATAAATCACAATAACACAGAGAGCCTGCTGCACTACTGGGAAATTTTCTAAAATATTGTGTATTCCTGAGGGAATATATCTCTAGTTTAATGACAAAATTAGAAAGCACAATATACTTTCCTGGCAGTCTATAAAGTACAGGATTCCAGTCGATTTTCCTTGACACCATGGACTGATGGTGATTTATTTTTGAATTTATGAGCATAATTTGACTCCGTGACTCACCTTCTCACAGCCTCAGAGTCACCCCAATGGTATGCAAGTCATCCTCTGGGAATTATTGAAGGGTGGCATGTCTGAGAAGGATCAGCCTCCTGGTCCAGAGTTGCCCTTGCCTTAGAGACATTGGACAGTCATAGATCTCCCTGTGTCTAGGACCTAAACTTCCTTATTGTGAGCCAAGAAAAGCCCTACTCTCCAGCAGGCCCAAATTGGAGGAATACCCAGGATTTCCCCCCTGAGAAACCATAACAAGCCGGGAGAACCCCACCTAATCTAGGTATGTTCATATTCAGGGAAATGCCTCTGGCTCGCCCCTCGAATATTCAGTTAGCCTCTCCTCAGGGGTCAATGAAACGTTTACGATGACAACAGCACTGGCCTCACACACAAGCATTCAGAGAATACAAGCAAACAAACCCACAGCCACCATGGCTTATCCCAGCTAGAACAGCTCTTCCCAGAACCCAAAACATGCCACCGTCCAGATCACCGCTGCTTTATGGACTGTCACAGGAGAACAATAGACAGTCAAGGTCTGTATTTTGCAAAGGCTGGAGGGAGTGGAATTCAAGCCTGCACAAGCCATGCTGCTCTTGAGAATACTCCCATCAGAACGACAGAAGGAAGTCGTGGAAAGGAGTTTGAGATTGGAAAGAAAAGCTTTGGAGAAATGCTCTACGTGAAACTGGACGTTTCACTTGGAGAGCAAGGGATTATTCTGTGTTATGCAAAGTCTCCAGAGTAAGGACATCTAAGAAAAATTTCCTCATAATTTCGACAATGGGAAACGGATGTAAACCAAGCCTCCACACACATACCACTTCCTTAAGAAACTGGGCTCAGACCTGGAGGGGGCGGGGGGCTTCCACACAAGTAGGTCCGGGCTCTTGCTTTGCTTTAGCACTGAGACAGGGTTCTGACAGACCGGGCTGCCACGTCAGGACAAGCCAGACAGCGGAACAGACGTCACCAAGATTTGCCATCTTCCAGGACACTCAGTTGACAGAATAAGATAAAGTCCACGGGAACAGAATAGCCAGAATAGCTCCTTGACTGGGTGGCTTGGGTGTTGGCAAAGAATGTTCAGGAGAATGTCGACTGAGTGAAGAGAATCTAGGCCCTCCAGTAAGAACTGAACTTAGTGCTAAAGTCTTTGCCTCCCCTACCACGTTTTTCTCAGGCTACAGAAAAGTGGCTTAAAACTATATGCCAGCCCTAGCTGGTTTGGCTCAGTGGGTAGAGCGTTGGACTGCAGACTGGAAGGTCCTGGGTTCGATTCCAGTCAAGGGCACATGCTCGGGTTGCAGCTCAATCCCCAGTAGGAGACGTGCAGGAGGCAGCCAATCAATGATACTCTCTCATCATTGATGTTTCTATCTCTCTCTCCCTCTCCCTTTCTCGCTGAAATCAATAAAAATATATTTAAAAAAAACAACTATATGCAATACTCAAACTATAGCTCTGAAGGAAAGACACATTGGTCCCAGATGAGTGAGAAAGCTGTCAAAAAGATTTAAAATATATATATTTTTTTATTTCAGAGAAGGGAGAGAGAGAAATTGAAATTTCGATGATGAGAGAATCATTGGTTGGCTGCCTCCTGCACGCCCCCTACTGGGGATCAAGCCCACAACTCAGCATGTGTCCTGACAGGGAATCAAACCATGACCTCCTGGTTCATAGGTTGATGCTCAACCTTTGAGTCACACTGGCTGGGCAAAAAGATTTGCCTCATATTAGCTCAAAGCAAAAAGAAATGTGCCAGGTTTGTTTGTGTTAACCTTGAGTAGCAAGAAGAAAAAGTGGCCTTTCCATTAAACAAACAGACTGGGGGGGGGGGGGGAGGAAGGGGCCAGGGGGAGGAACACAACACACAAAAGACAGAATACTGAAATTATGAAAAAAATCAATAGGTAAGTGATGGCTAAAAATAGAATGTAAATGTTATAAACCCTGACAAAGTAAAAAGTAATATAATATAAGCAAAAGTAGGAAGTACGGGGAAGAGGCAGAAGGAAGTAAAAGTGTGCTAATCTCTCATACTTTTTAGGCTTTTCCATAAGAAAAAAGAAACTCAATACTTACCAATATTGAAGCATATCGTTAGATAAAATTACTCTGTCCTATTAAGGATTTCTATAATTTTGTTTAACCTTGAGGAACCTTTTATTAATCAATCTCTCTTGCAATGAAAAAACATGCATCTGAGCATTTGCTTCAGTTATTTTATTAAAGGCCAAACTCAACACTGTATTTTTAAAACAGCACGGACAGATTGAGCCTATTTCTGTTCCCGTCACTCTTGTCTATGTAGCTCTCTATCTTCTACCTGTATCTATGCAGGAAATAATGATGTTCACCAAATGGGGACATTAGTATTTCAGTGGTATCAAAATTGGAATGATTTGAACTTAGTTATAAAAGTTTATTGCCCAGCCAGTGTGACTCAGTGGTTGAGCATCAACCCATGAACCAAGAGGTTATGTTTCAATTCCCGGTCATGCCTGGGTTTTGGGCTCAATCCCCAGTACAGGGTGTGCAGGAGACAGCCCATCAATGATTCTTTCTCATCATTGATCTCTCTCTCTCTCTCTCTCTCTCTCTCCCCCCCCCTTCCTTTCTGAAATCAATAAAAACAGATTTTTTTTTTTAAAAAGAAAATAAGTTTATAAGAAGTCTCATAAGCAGTCCCAGTGGAAAAGGGGCATTTGCACAGGGAATATTAAAATGGCATTCTGCTCTAAGATGCAATCTGCCTAAACTGGTGTTCTCAAGGGCAACATATTACAAACAACTGAGGAGCTTTCTGAAAATATCAATATCCAGGCCTCAGCTTACACCCATCTCTGGGTGGGCCCTGGGAGTTGATCTAGTTTAAGTGTTCCCCAGGTGATTCTGATATGCAACTCTGGTTGAAAACCACTTGTCTCAACAGGCCATGTAGACACATTCCTAACACATTGTGGACGGATCATGAGAACTCTCGTGTTTTCTGTTCACTTGTGGCCAATCATGAGAATTCTTTAAAAAGATATTAGCTTGTAAGAACATGTAATAAATAACTTCAAAATGCAATGGGTATTTAATTTTAAAGCATGCCTTTAACATTTATGTAAAACGTTTTTTGTACTCGTTCAATAAAAACTTATCTGGCCACTGGGTAAAGCTAGCAATAAAACTACTGGTCTGCAATGTGCTAACATACAATGCATGATGTGGGAAAGTCAGGACACTCATTCCAACCTATGCCTCTTCCAGCCCACAGGACCTGTTACTAAAGAAGAAGGAGAGAATGGTCACAGGAGGCCTATCAGCAGGAATTGGGGCAACATGCTTTCTTGTTTACATCCAGAAGAGACTGGCTTTTTATCCCAGACTAGAGGCCCAGTGCATGAAATTTGTGCATGGGTAGGGTCCCTAGGCCTGGCTGGCAATAAGGGCTGATTGGGGCCTTCTGGCTGCCAGCCTCGGTCTTCATTCCACGCCGCCCCCTGGTGGTCAGCGCATGCCATAGTGAGTGATTGAACTCCTGGTCGAACTCCTGAGGGGACACTTTGTATATTAGCCTTTTATATATATAGATGCTCTGAGTTGTCACCTCTTTGTGTCTCAAAACAGATGATACACCCATTACAAAGCCACTTCCTAGCAAGCCAAATAAAACGACTGTGGTTGGTTTACCCATGCTCCTTAAACTCTTTATCATGTAGAGGAACGACCCATGAATCTTGTTAAAATGCAAATTCTGAATCAGTAGGTCTGTAGTTGGGCCAAGATTCTCCATGTCTCACAAGCTCCCAAGTGATTAGGATGGCTGTGAGGCATCAATTACAATGTTCACCTTAAACGATCTAATATTTATGGTAGCAGAGGAGTGCATCCTTAACTTGTAGGTAAATCTACAAAAGAAGCCAATTATAAGGAGAAGGTGCTTAATGAGCAAGGCCAGATTGCAAAGCATATGTGAAGGCTCAGAGGCAAGAAAGTGCTCACTGTGCAGAGGGAATCAGGAGCTAGAGATAGGTGGAGTCAGATCACTAAAGGGCTGGGCTTTCATCTGTGTTCTGCAGAGCACAAAACCTCTAAGAGATTTTCCACGAAGAAATGTTTCTAGAGTCAAATTTGTTTGGGAAATGTTGCATACCATGTCCCTCGTTTGGATATTTATCATGCATGTTTTGATTTTAAAGGTGCTAAGAATTATGGTAGCAAAAAAAAAAAAAGTCTTTTCTCAAATAGAGATAATACTTCATAAATAAAACGAGCTGTATGATTTGTAAAATAAAAACGAGGGCCCTCTTTCCCAAAAAGCATTAAGACTTCCTAGATGCCTACCTAGCCAGTGTGGCTTGGTGGCTGAGCATGGACTTAAGAACCAGGAGGTCAGGGCACATGCCTGGGTTGCAAGCTCAATCCCCAACAGGGTTTGTGCAGGAGGCAGCCGGTCAATGATTCTCTCTCATCATTTGTATTTCTCTCTCCCTCTCCCTTTCTCTCTGAAATTAAAAAAAAAAAAAAAAAAAGTGCCTCCATAATCTTGATGCGGGGAAAAGGATTCGGGTGAAACCTAAAGGCCTGGATGACTGTCCGGCTCCTGTGGGTGCCAGCACCCCGGAAGAGGCGTGCGAGCCGTCAGTACATCGCAGTTGGGGGAGAACGAGCTACCGGGGAGGAAGCGGAGGGGAAGCGACTTCGGAAGTCGAGGCCCCCACGCGGGAAGACAGCCGAACGCAGCGTTCGGAAACACCGCGCCCGCGCCGCCCACTCCCGGCACACAAGACAGCCCGGCGCCGCCGCCGAGCCCAGAACCCGCCGCGAGCCCGCAAGGTGAGGGCGGGGAGCGCACGCCGGAGGGACGGCCGAAACGTGCGAGCGCAGGGGGCGTGCGCACGCGCAGAGCTCCCGGCGGGAGCGCGGGAGAAGCGTCGGACGCCGCCGGGAGGGAGGCGAGCGCCCGCCTCCTCTTTCTCCCGGAGTGCCTTGCGCGCGCCCGGTGGGCGGGGGGAGGGGAGGGGAGGCGGCGGCGGCAGCCATGTTGTTGTGAGTCTCTGTGTCTCACCCTCGGTACCTCGGTGGTTCGGAGGAGGAGGAGGGGGAGGAGAAGGAGGAGGTGGGGTGGGGGGGAGGGAGGTAGGTGGAGAAAGAAGATCTTGCCGCCACCGAAGGCGGAGGAGGAGGGGAGGACGTCTACGAGCGACGCCGCCGTGTGCCCAACGGTCGGTGTCCCCGGCTGAGGCAGCGCGGCCGCAGCAGCCCCGTAAGTCAGTCGCGCTTGCTCGCTCTCTCCGTGCTCTGGCGCCGCGGGGGCCGCGCCTCGGGGCTTTGTGTGGCGGCCTCGACGGGAGCAGCCCGCCGGGGGGCGGATGGACGCGGCCTGCGGGCGCCCGGGACGGCTGCGGCCTGGGCCCGCTCGCACAATGCAGGGGCGGGCGGGCGGGCGGGGGGGTGGGGGGGGGGGTGCCGGAAGGGGGTGTGCGCTGGGGGCTCTCCGCTTTCCCGCTCCCTTCCCTCTCCCACGCCGAAGCCTCGCGGCGCTGGGGGCCCCCCCCGGCTCTCAGGTTAGAGACGGAGCTGTCTGTCGGTCCGCCCGCCCGCCCAGCCGTTGGGTTCGGGAAGGGGGAGAGGCCGGGTGGATCCCGAGAAGCGTGTGTGCTGGGAGTGGGCGAAGAGGAAGGAGTGGGTCTGCGAACCCGTGTGGGCATTCGCGAGGCCCCGAGTGTGTCCCCGAAAAAAGCCTACGGCAGACAGGTGTGGGTATGAAAGAAACAGCGATTTGGGTTCGACTTGGGAGGTGGTGCCATTGAGGAAGCATGTTGGGGTTTTGTTTTGTTTTGTTATTGGAACAGATTTTGATCCTCGAGGATGTGCACAGGAAAGCCAAAGAAAAGATGAGCGGCTTCGTACATGGTAGCAGGAGTTTCCCATCTGCACAGGGCAAACCAGTGGTTTAGGGTTTTTTATGCCCAGACACGTTTGTAAAAGTTAGTGCTCCTTCTGAGAACATAGCTAGGGAAAACGCACTTTTCTTAACTTTCATAACACGTATTTAAACATTTTTTTTTTTTGTATGGAGGGGGGGCAGTATTGCGGACATAATGGGTGTAATCAGACAATCATGTCAATCAAAATCCGGACTTTGTATTTTGTGAGATTTTTTTTTTTTTTACTTAAAACTGGTCAAGGTTTTTAGGGAAAGCTTTATTAGAAAAATGCTTTTAAACGCTTAAGAGAAATGTGATCCCTGCGAAGGTATTGTCTATCCAGAGTTGTAAGGAAGGGAGTTACCTAAGGATTTTAAAAGCTTGTTTACTGTTTTAAAAGCCCGTTTACTGCTGAGGTTCATGTTTAATAGATGACCACACCATGTGACCCCGGCGTATTTGAGGATGATTTAGGCCATTCTGCGTAGGGAGCCTGTTAAGATAAAAGATACATATTTTTAATTGGCTAAGCTTCTGTTTTTGGTCGTTTAATATCCTGCTTTTTTAAAAAAATTACTTGTTTCATCTGCACAGTCATAAATAGTTGTTGGCATTTTCCTTATTGCAAGAATGTCTTTAAAATTCCAATTTTTGGTAAAATTAAGTTATTTAGAATCTTTTGGTGTCCTTGAGGGCAGTTTTTGTACCCGAAGAGATTTTCTCTAATTTAAAAGATTAAAGTTATATATCAGAATCCTGGTTCTTAAGCTGTTTAGTTTTTGCTTTTAAAGGTCCATTTTCTTTCACAAGTCTAGCTATTTCGAGTTCGATTTGCTGTTAGCATACTTCAACATCTTTAAACAAAGTAAACTTTAATACATAGTTTTTTAAACTTAATTTGTCTGAGTCCAAAGTTCTCTTAGATGTCCCAATATTTAGTAAGATTCAACTTTTTAAAAACAGTCTAAATTACTGCCATGTTTAAATTGGACTTACAAGATTGTCACTTCAATAGGTCAATTATTCTTAGGCATTAAAAGTACATAAACCAAATAATGCAGTCTTAACACATATTAATGTTTAATCCTTTCGTACTTGTTTATAAATCTTTCAGATGGTGAGAGATAATTTGTCTTCCTGTGTAGGTACTTATCGTAGCTGGCAGACGTAATTATAATTATGAACAGAGGCTTGGGCCAAGTATGAATCCAAAGCCAATCTTCTCAGTGACCAGACTGTCTCCTTTTTATAGACACTGACAGGATCTTCATAATTTTAAGTGGAGGTTGCTTCCTGTCTCCTGAACTCAAGTTCTACATGCTTCCTTATTCAGTGACCTTTACACTTGCTGGGTTTCTAAGATAGGAAAGTTGTCTGTGTTTTTTTTTCATTTTCTTAAGACTTACGGATATTTTAAGTGTCTGAATGTTTGTATCTCATGGCTTTGGCATTCGTTCACATTTTGAGGCCATTTTATTGACAGATGTGATTGAAATAAAAATTGTATTTATAACTGGGTAAATTTGTTTCTGACATTAGATTTTTATGTTTAGCAATATAGACATTTTTTCATTTAAAAAGATAATGCTTTTGTAATGGAAAAGGTGAATTTATGGAAATATATTTAAGCTTTTCCAATGAAACACTGTATAGCATTATTACATAGGTTGATGCAAGATAAATGTTTGTTCTCAGAGTTTCAGGTAGCAGTATGTTTAGAGAATAAGGTTAATATTATATTTTTCCTTGGTGATTTTTTCTGTAACTAAAAATGAAAAATTGGAAGACTTGCCTAAAACATGTGTCACCTTTCTTAATATCATCTAATACCCATTCTGTGTTCAGATTTCCCTGATTTTCTCCAAAAAAGTATTTTATAGTTGATTTGTTAGAATCAGGATTCAAACTAGGTTTACACAGTATATTTGATATTTAAGCCTCTTTGTATTTATAATAGTCCTCTCTTCCTTTAAAATTTCTTTCATGTCATAGATGTTAGTGAAACCAGGTGATCCTCTCCCCGCCCCGCCCCCCCCCCCCCCCCCCACACACACACACACACACACCACGCCTCTCCTTTTTTTTATTCTGGACTGGGAAATTTCTTGTATCATATATTGATTTTGTTCTATCTCTGTCCTATTTCTGATAAAACAGTATTATTTAGATCTGGCAGCTTCATTATATGATTGAAGTTTAGTGGGGTTTTTAAAAATATGTTTTTATTGATTTTTAGAGAGAGTGGAAGGGAGAGAGCTAGAGAGAAACATCAGCTGCCTCCTGCATACCCCTTACTGGGGATCAATCCCACAACTGGGCATGTGCCCTGACCAGGAATCAAACCAGTGACCTCTTGGTTCTTGGGTCGATGCTCAACTGCTGAGCCACACTGACTGGGCTAGTGGGGTGTTTGTTTTTTTGTTTGTTTATTTGTTTTTGAGACAATAATTCTTTGTAGGTGGTGGTTCTGTTTCACATTAAATTGCATCATTAAACATATAATGTCTGCTTCCACTTTTAGGACAATGGATTAGTAAATAACAAAATAATGCTAATTTAGAAATACTGTTTTGGGGAGGCTCATTTTAAAATATATCTTTGTCATTCCACATGTATCTTTGACTCATTAGAGCCACTTTGTATTATCTAACAATTTTATAAAGCGTGTCATCTTTATTACCATCTATCTATTTGACCTGCTTCTTTCAGATATCTAAGAAGCATCAAAAACTGGCATTGGTTGAGGTTGTTTAGTGTGTAGATCTTCTCAAAGCAGTATTTTGTTTTTTAAAATAAAGGAACTCCCTAAACAATATTTTCTTAAATTGAGACAATGACTTGTAATCCAAGATACGTTGTACGGACTCAAATATATGGTGATTCTCCTTTGAAAGAGTTTTAAGGAAAAAATCTCTTAGCCTTATATTTTGCATATATGTAAGTATATGTATACTTACTTATCCTATTTTGATTCCTTGAGACTATAAGATTATCTTCAAATAGCTAAAGCATTCTTGCACAGAAGTGTTTGGTAAATTTCTATTTAATGTCTCAATGCTGGTGCTGGAATAATATAACTTCTAATCTTAGAAAATTTGAACTAGAGTCTGAAGATTTCTGGTTTCTGGGAGTCTGTATATTGATAATACTTTTTGTTGTTGTTGTTGTTGAGGACATTCAAGGCCTCAACAGAGAGTGCCCAGGAATTGGGGAGGAGGCAAGGTGGCTGGGTTGCAGGCCCACACCTGACCCCCAGAGGGAAGTTGGATGGGGGTGGGGTTGGCCCAGACACACAGAGGGGAGTACCTCAAGTAGGCAAGAGCCACCAAGGGACTTGTAGGCCAACCCTTGAAAGGGTATCTTAAGTCAGATGGTGAGTGCCCAGGCTAGAGTCTGGCCCAGAGAATCAGGGTTGGGGCCTGGTTGGGGGCTCCTGGAGCATAGGGGCTGGCATCGCTGATGGCCTCCCCTAGCTGGGGCTGGAGCTCCAGGTGAGTCTGCTGGTTGGACTCAAGCAGCTCCTGGAGGCGGGTGTGGAGGTGGTCGTTTTCTACCAAGTGGTCCAGACAGGAATTGATCTGGTCCAATCTGAGTTGATGGCAGCATATTCTGCTTCCCCAAAGCCGTCATCCTTGCCTTCTTCACCCGCCTTTACCGGCATGCCCAGGTCCCCATTGAGGCCCAGTATTGCAGCCCTGGGCGCCGTAGAGGCCACGAGATGCTTGATAACCCATTCTTGCCAAATTTGTCATAAAACTTAGCTTGTCTTCATTATAGTTGAGTCAGTAATATTGTTCTTTATGCAAGTAAAACAAGCATACACAATTCCTCCATGAAGTACATGGACAAACAAGTAGCAAATATCAAAACATGTTGGTATGGATCTTGACTCACCACTAGCTGAGTGCTTGTCCAATATCACTAGAAAAGTGTTTGATTCAACTCAATTACTCGGTAATGGTGATTAGTAGAAATTGCTAATGTTAAATCTTTAAAGGCTAATGATCTTTAAATACTTAAATCTGGATTTAAGTTTACATTTCTCATATGGATAAGAAAAAAGCACTGCTAAACATTAATTTTCTTGGCAAATTTGTAAAAGTGATTTAATACACTGAAGAGACAAGGTACTTCTTAAGAATGTCAGCACCTGTTTGTTTGCTCGATGATAATGTTCATTAAAAACACTCCTTGTGCCGAAACCGGTTTGGCTCAGTGGATAGAGCGTCGGCCTGCGGACTCAAGGGTCCCAGGTTCGATTCCGGTCAAGGGCATGTACCTTGGTTGCGGGCACATCCCCAGTAGGGGGTGTGCAGGAGGCAGCTGATCGATGTTTCTAACTCTCTATCCCTCTCTCTTCCTCTCTGTAAAAAATCAATAAAATATTAAAAAAAAAAAAAACAAACAAACAAAAAAAACACTCCTTGTAGTGGTGTGTTGTTTTTTTAAATATATTTTTATTGATTTCAGAGAGGAAGGGGGAGAGATGGAAACATCAATGATGAGAGAGAATAATTGATTGGCTGCCTCCTGCACGCCCCCTACTGGGGTTGGAGCCTGCAACCCAGGCATGTGCCCTTGACTGGAATCAAACCCGGGACCCTTCAATCTGTAGGCTGACGCTCTATCCACTGAGCCAAACCAGCTAGGGCCTCCTTGTAGTGTTTTTAATAACTATCCAAGAATAGTAATATTTTATAAGTAGTATAAGTTACTCAGTGTGTACTGACTTATATTTATTTGAATTAATTTTTTTGTGTTATTTAGTAATTTATGGACAAGGTAGCAACAGCCTTTAGGTATTAGAGGACTAATTTGGAGAAGTAGTGCCAATGGGAAGTTGCTTTCAGTCATTTTATGTTGGTGTCTTCAGCATTACAAAAGTCTGAGGAATAACGTTATTCATTGTCGCTTTATTAAAATGAGCATTGTTTATTTAATATATATGAAGACACTTATGGTCACTCCCCAGATGTTAGTTGATTTCATGATCTGAATTTTCATTTTATAAAATACCTTAAAATTTTTCATTCAGCATTGAGCATTTAGGTGGCTGTGACACAGTTCCTACCCTACCTCCTCTGACCGGAGTTTAATTTCTACTATGGCTTTAAAATAAAACAATAATTTGAAAATGTGATTAGTGTTATATGATGGTAGAAAGTGCTTTAATACCATTGATTGTAGCTCTAAATGGGTTTTTCTCCTAACTTATTTTTTATTATAGGTATATGATGAGGAATTGGATCAGATGCTGACCGAGAAATATTAGTACTCTTAATGATATAAATGTACAGTACTTATGCATATTCTTGGTTCTTCACATTATTTGAAAACCTTTTGGAACATACATTAGTACATCTAAAAACTGACAGAACTTAACCAAGTTATTTGATGTGCTTTATTTTTTCTCACATAATTAGTAATAATGCTGCTTACAGAAAAATTAGCTTCAGGCATACCTTGGAGATATTTTGGTTTTGGTTCCAGACCACCACAATAAAGCATGGATCACAAGCAAGTGGTAATCTTTTTGTTGATAAAGGGTCTTGCCTTTAAATTGTAAAAACACATCTGAGAAGTGCAATAAAGGGAATTGTAATAAAATGATGTATGCCTGTAATGTTGGATTTTAGAATTTAGTAGAACACTGTTCTTTTGCTAGGAAGCAGAATCATAACCTCAAAAACCTTGATTCAAATTTATCTCAAGATTACACAGGTTCTTAGCCCTAGAAAAGTTTCTATTACGTATCTTCTATATTAGTGATGCTAATTGTTTAATTATTAAAGGAAGTAATATTGGGAAGTTTCTTTTACACCCTAAGCAGTACTGTGTACTATATATAAATACTCCTGGATACATTTTCTGTAAGTAAACATAGTCAGTTCAATATTATGTAACTGATTGTTAGATATTCTGTTGCTCATTAGAAGAAAAGATTGTTCTTTTTCCTCCCTAAGATCTAAAGTTGTCAAATTTATGTCCAAATTCTTATTCTCCACCCCCACCCCCGTCAAGATGATACCAACATTTGTAGTCATATGGGAGATAGCTGATTGGCATTTTGAGTACCATTTAAAGGTATATGTGTTACCATGCCCCTTCAACTTTATTATGGGAATATGGAGGTTATTGCAGGACAGTTGAAAGTGTTTATTTTCTTTTTGTCCCATTGTTTTGCCCACTTTGTTCTCCATTCTCTTTCTTTTGCTTGAAATAAATGGTAGCACTCTAAACCTATTATTTTCAACCCTTTTCATCTCATGGCATACATAAGCTAATTACTAAACTTCTGTGGCACATCAGAAAATATATTTGTTGCCAATCTGACAAAAAATCAGTGTAATTTTGATTCATTCACACTAGATGGCTATTGATTGTTGTGTTGGCTGTTGTCTTTTTTTCTTTCTTCTTTTTTATTGCCAGTCTAAGAAAAAAGAAAAGGAGTCAGTGCCATAACTAATAGTCAGGGGGCATGTTTTAAAATTTTTTGCAGCACACTGATAGAAAGTCACGACCCTAAAGTGTTTTAAAGTTTTTCCCCTGTAACCTACTTGATCACGTAAAGAAAATAATAAAATCACCTTTGGTTAAATGTGAATCTGAAATCTTCATTATTTTTTAAAATGCATATAAATAGAATAATTGAAAAAGTTGAAAACAAAGCCCTGATGCTTAACTTTTGGTTTCCTCATATTTGACAGTGGATTGTCTACTTTTTTGTGTGAAGCAGTCAAGAGAGTAAATGCATTGAAGGAGAGGTCAGCAAACTATGATCTACAGGCCAGATCTGGCCTGCTACCCATTTTTGTTTGGCCTACTATCTATGACTAGTTTTTAAATGTGTGTGTGTGTGGGGGGGGGGAGTGATCAAAAGAAGAATAATTTTGTGACACATTAAATATATATGAAATTCAGATTTCACTGTTGCTAAATAATATTTCATTAGGACACATCCATGCTCTTTTACTTCTATATTGTTTATGGCTGTTTTTGTGCTAAAAATGCAAAGTTCAGAAGCTGCAGCAGAGACCCACAAAGCCTAAAATGTTTGCTATCTAGCTCTTTAGAGAAAATGTTTGTTGATCTCTGCACTGGGCAAACGAAAGAATTGATCCATAGTGGTAAGAGACCTATCACATTTATCCAGAGGTTCTGTACCTTATGACCTCATGTATTTGAACCACAGATGAAAACCTGAAAGGAAGCAAAAAAGAGCTTCAGTAAAGTTTCAGTGCTTTACTCTAGGGGAAAAATTTTTTGTTATGCTTCTTTATTTATTGATTAATTTGAGAGGGAGGGAGACAGAGAGACAGAGACATTGATTTTTGTTGCTCCATTTATTTATGTATTCGTTGGTTGATTTTTGTATGTGCCCTGACCGGGGATTGAACCTGCTATCTTGGCATATTGGGATGACACTAAACCCGTGGTCAGCAAACTGCAGCTCGCGAGCCACATGTGGCTGTTTGGCCCCTTGAGTGTGGCTCTTCCACAAAATACCACCGCCTGGGCGAGTCTATTTTGAAGAAGTCGCGTTAGAAGAAGTTTAAGTTTAAAAAATTTGGCTCTCAAAAGAAATTTCAATCGTTGTACTGTTGATATTTGGCTCTGTTGACTAATGAGTTTGCTGACCACTGCTCTAACCAACTGAGCTACCTAGCCAGGGCGAGAAAATTTCTTAAGTCTACTACTAAGTTTTGTTTTGTTTTTCTTAATAAAAATCTTCCTTCTCTCATCAGTTACACAGATTTATTGTAGAAAGGCAATAAAATTCAGATAAATAGATGAAAGAATTGGTGTACTCTGATCACATAAGAACTATGGATTTTATTTCCTTTCAGTATTTTTTAACATGACTATACAAGCATTTTCTAAATTATAAACTCAAATATTTTTATAAGCTGCATGATACTCCATTTTATAGTAGTGCTGTATTACCTATTGTGGGACAGTTTGTAGTTAATAATTTCAGGATTGCAAGCAACACAACTACAAATATCTTTGTGCATAAAGGTTTTTTATATTTAGGTTTTATTTTTTAGGATTGATCCCCAAAGTTGGGAGATTGGTTCAAGAGATAGATGCACTGATATAGATATGATGCCAAGTTGCTTTCCTAAAGGATTGTAATTTTAGAATGTGTTTTTGTGTTTGTTAGAGGCAGTTTCCTTCTTAGAGCCTGTTGACTCTTAAAAATCTACCATACTTGGATATCTGAGGTTACAGGTCACTGCAAATTAAAAGTAACCTAATTAGAAATGTTAGAAGTGGTACTGTTACTTTCAAGTCAGGTGATACTTAACCTGACAGCAAGGCAGGAGGCTGGAATACTAACAAGACAAACACTGAGCACCCGAAGAGCCTCAAAAAGTTATCAGTTCTTTCTTTTGTTTTTAAGATTTTAAAAATGGATTTGGGGAGAGAGAGAGAAAGCGAAACATCAATTGGTTCCCTCCTGCATAGCCCTAGTGGGGATCCAGCCCATAACCCAGACTTGTGCCCTGACCCGGAATTGATCCAGCAACCTTCCAGTGCATGGGTTGACTCGTAACCAACCAAGCCACACTGGCCAAGGCAGTGTCAGTTCTTTCTAGAGTAGTCTGTAATGATGCTCTTGATGATGATTCGTATTTTTTTCAAATACAATATTAGAGAAAGAGAGAGAAGGGAGAGAGGGAGAGAGAGATAGAAAATCTCGATGAGAGAGATTGGCTCCTGCACGGCCCTTAGTGGGGATTGGGCCCCCAACTCAGGCTTGTGCCCTGACTGGGGAATCGAGCCAATGACCTCTTGGTTCATGGGTCATGATGCTCAACCACTGAGCCACACCAGTGGGGCAACACAAAGAACTTTTGAATACATTGCTGCTTTGATCTTCACAACAGATAAGTAAGTTAAGATTTAGGGATTAGTCACTTGTAAAAGTCAAACTGTGAACTCTTATATTCTGAATCTAAATCAAATACTATTTCTGCTCTACCACGTTGCGGGTTAATATCATCTACTAGAGGCCCCGTGCACGAAGTTCGTGCACGGGGGGCAGGGGATGTGTGTTCCTCAGCCCAGCCTGCACCCTCTCCAATCTGGGACATCCCTCTCACAATCCAGGACTGCTGGCCCCCAACTGTTCACCTGCCTGCCTTCCTGATTGCCCCTAACCGCTTCTGCCTGCCAGCCTGATCACCCCCTAACCACTCCCCTACCAGCCTGATTGATGCCTAACTGCTCCCCTGCCAGCCTGTTTGCCCATAACTGCCCTCCCCTGCAGGCCTTGGCCCCCCCAACTGCCCTTCCCTGCAAGCCTGGTCACCCCCAACTTCCCTCTGCCAGCCTGGTCACCCCTAACTGCCCTCCCCTGCAGGCTTGATCGCCCCCAACTGCCCTCCCTTGCAGACCTGGTCCCTCCCAACTGCCCTCCCCTGCTGGCCATCTTGTGGCGGCCATCTTGTGTCCACATAGGGGCAGCCATCTTGTGTATTGGAGTGACGGTCAATTTGCATATTACTCTTTTATTAGATAGGATATCCTACCTAATAAAATGGTAATATGTAAATTACCATTGCTCCGCTACGCCCACGATTAGGCCAGTGGGAGGCACAGGGGGCGGGACTTGGGGTGGCCGGGGTAGCCGATTGGGCCAGCGTCTGCGCCATGGCTGTGCTGCGGAACAGAAGGGGCCTCTGGGGCAGTGAGCTCACGTCCCGCCGCGGACCATCAAAAGCGGGGGAGCTGGGTGCCTGTCTGCTCTGGCACCAGGCCTTCCAGCTCGGCGGAGGCTTCTGAAAGGCCTGGTGCACCAGCGGACAGGCACCCAGCTCCCCGGTGATTGAAAGCGAAAGCATGGGAGCTGGGTGCTTGTCCGCTCCGGCACCAGCGGACAGGCACCCAGGTCCCCCGCGATCGAAAGCGTAAGCGTGTAGGGGACCCTACACGTGCATGATACAATCATGCACTGGGCCTCTAGTATATATATAAAAGGCTAAAATGCTAAGTGTTTGTCTGACCGGTCAAGTGACCTGCACTGACCACCAGGGGGCAGATGCTCAACACAGGAGCTGTCATGATGCGCACTGGCCACCAGAAGGCAGATGCTCCAACCAGTAGTTTAGCTTGCTGCTGGGTTCCGGCCAATTGGGACTGGGCGAGATGGGCTGGACACTCCCTAGAGCCCTCCCACAGTCCCTTCCCAGCCCCAGTTGTGCACCAATGGGGTCACTTGGCCTGGCCTGTGCCCTCTCGCAATCTGGGACCCTTCAGGGGATGTCAGAGAGCCGGTTTTGGCCCAATTCCCGCAGGCCAGGCCGAGGGACCCCACCGGTGCACGAATCCGTGCACCGGGCCTCTAGTGTACAAATAAACGTCACCACGGACCTGGCGCCGACAAAGCAACACTTGGCTTCCCCCAAGTGAGACACAGGCCCCGCCACCACCCCGGAGTAACAGCCCACCAAATCGCAGCCAATGCTGCCAAGGTAATGGCGTCACATAGTAATGCCCAGCTTCCTCTCCCTAGCAACTAGCCTCCTTGAAGTTTGTTCAGCCCAGGAACACAACTTGCTTTATAGCCAGGTGGAAACATTTTACACTTTAACCAAATGTCTATGAAACATTTTCCCATGCCTCATCTCATTTGATCCTCACAGAAGTCTGAGTTAGGTAGATAGGAAACTTGATAGAATCCTATTTTCTTTTCATTAGCCGGAAAATGGAGACTTAGAAAGTTTAAAAACTTGACCCGACTGAAAAGAAGTAAGAAATGGTGGACCTTGAAAATGATTTCAGGTTTTCTCACTGCACCGAATATAGTCAAATACTACTGCAGTTAAATATTTTACCCTTTGTTCTCCCTGCGTGATCTACAATAATAATGTGTTTCATGTTGATATTTATTGCTGTGTTGCTGACAGTTACCTGAAAGAGAAGTTGGGGTGCTTCACTGGGCTGGAAAAAGTTTAACTACATCAGAAAGCAGGTCTAATTAAGCAAGTTTATTCTGTATATATAAAAGGCTAAGTTGACTCGTGCATGTGCGATACATAGTAAAGCTCTCGCTGGCGCCAATCGCACACATGTGTTTTGATCTGTCATTGTCGATCGTGAATTTGGTTGACACTTCTATTATAGAGAAAGGGTGGATAGCAATATTAAAATATTCCTTCTAAATAATTTCCTTTCAATGTGCATGAATCCGTGCACCAGGCCTCTAGTTTAATATATTTTATAAATTGAATGATGAAGTCAGAATTGTGTGGATGCATTGTCAAGCTGATAGGATTTAAACTTGCAGCATTTTTTAAAAATATGTTTTTATTTATTTTAGAGAGGAAGGGAGAAGGAGAGACAGAGAGAGAAGCATTGATCGGCTGAAACCCTGACATTTTGGTGCATGGGATGACATTCAACCAACTGAGTCACACTGGTTTGGCCAGGACTAAATTTGTAGCATTCTTAAGAAATTAAAAAGTTGCCCTAACCAGTTTGGCTCAGTGGATAGAGTGTTGACCTGCAGACTCAAGGGTCCCAGGTTTGATTCCAGTCAAGGGCATGTACCTTGGTTGCGGGCACATCCCCAGTAGGGGGTGTGCAGGAGGCAGCTGATTGATGTTTCTCTCTCATCGATGTTTCTAATCTAACTCTCTCTCCCTCTCCCTTCCCTGTAAAAAATCAATAAAATATATTTTTAAAAAAGAAATTAGAAAGTTGTGTAAATATTAGGTGATTCCTGATAACATGTTAGTATTATCATGAAGATTTCATATGATTCACTAGTAGGCGATCTAGAAAATATAAGGGCTATAGATAGAAGATTTAAGAGAAAATCTAATCTAATAATAGACAAATATGCAAATTGACCGCACCTTCGCTACACATAAGCCACGCCCACCAGCCAATCAGGGCGAATATGCAAATTACCCCAACAAAGATGACGGCTAATTTGCATATCAAGACAGCGTCAAAAGAAGCCAAGAGCTGCAGAAGGGAGTAAAGCTTCGAAGAAGCAAGCAAGCCGGGGGGTGGGGGGAGGTAGGAGAAGGGAGGAGCGAAGTCAGGGCCGGGGGCGAAGGGAAACGCAGGCGGGCTGGCCGAGAAGGCGGGGCGGGTGACAAGGGCGGGGCGGAGGCGGGGCCGGGGGCGAAGGGAAACGCAGGCAGGCTGGAGGAGAAGGTGGGGCGGGCGACAAGGGAGGAACGGAGGCGGGGTAGAGTGCAGCAGGAAATCCTATTGCAGGATTTTTCCTGCAATGGGAACGCTAGTGAGATCATAATTGTAAATCTTAGAAAAAGAATATAAAGGGCATAGAATCAAGAGCAACATGAAATCCTGTGAAGAACTTACAGAATGAGTGTACTTTGTCCAAATTTAGGGAAATTTAAAGAAACTTAGAAATCAAAGATGTTTAAAGTAGACTATACTAAGTTATTAGTGTGTCATTAAGATAAAGAATTTAGATTGTATGTTACAAAATGATAGGACACATTCAGACTAAGATTTCTTGATAATTGGGGGGTATATATAAATATCCAAAGTATATATATGTATATAAAATTTTATATGTGTATGTATGTGTGTGATAAAATATTTTTATCTCACACTGGGTTTTGCTTTAAAACTCAGTGTCATGACGGTATGGCTAGAAATATTTATTATAATGGCTATTGAATGTACATGTAAAGTAGTAGTTCTACAAATGTTATAAAATTCATAATACAGTATTGAAATTTTTGCTTTAAATGGGCTTATGTGTTTTTAAAAAATTAAGAGGAAAAAATAGTCTTCTGTACTTAGGCACATTCTTCCATTTTTGGTGCTCTTTATTCCTTCCTGATCATCTGAATTTCCATCTGGTATGTTTCCCTTTAGCCTGAAGAATTTCTTTTAAAGCATTTCTTGAGGTAGAAGTCTGTTGTAATGAATTTTCTTTTTATTTAAAAATGTCTTTGTTTTGGCCTTTATTCTTGAAAGTTATTTCCATCAGATAAAATTGTAGTTTGGCTTTTTTTTTTTCTTTCAGCACTTTAAAGTCTGGTCCTTTATATTCTGGTCCTGATTGTTCCTAGTGCATAGTCAGTGGTCATTTATATCATTTTCCCCCTTTCTGTAATGTTGTTTTTTCCTCTAGCTGTTTTTAGGATTTTATTTTTATCTTTGATTTTCAGCATTTTTATAAGGATATACATGGGTATGGGTTTTTCCTATTTATCTTGCCTAGGGTTCACTGTTGTCTTGAATCTGTAAATTTTGCTTTCATGAAATTAGGGGGAATTTGTGGCTATTGTTTCTTCAAATAATTTTTCCACCTCATTCTCTCCTCTTTTTCTCTTTCTTCAGATTGGAAATCTCTATTGATTTGACTTCAAATTCATCAGCCCTTTATTTCCAATCTGCTGTTAAGTGCATCCAGTGACATTTAAAATTAATTAATTAATTTTCAGTTTTAGGGTTTCCTTTTGGTTCTTTCTATAGTTTTGCTTTACTGAAATTTTCTATTTTTTCTTTCATTGGTAGCATGTGTTTTTCTCTTATCTCTGAACAAAGTTATAGTAGTTGCTTTAAGATCTTTGCTAATTCTAACCCCTGGGTCATCTTGGGGTTGGTATTTATTAATGGAGTTTTTCAGTATCTACATATGTCTAATAATTTTGGGGGTTTTTGTTCTTTTTTTTCATGTCTAATAATTTTGGTTTGTGTTCTAGACATGTTTACATTGAAAATGCTCTAAATTCTAAGGAGAATATTGGCTTCTGATTGTTTTTGTTTTCATGGGATTGAAACTCTGTGACTTCTGTGGTGCTCAGCAGCAGATACTTTGTTTAGTTATTTTCACCTTAATCGGGCTGCTTGGAATGTATTCCACACATGGAGTACAGAGATGGTCTAAAAATCTGAGCAGAATTTGGTTGCCTCCTTTTTAAGACTTCCCTTCTTAGTTGCCAGCTGCTCTCTTTGTTCCAAACTCTGTTCCTTGGATCTTCAAGCCTTTAAGACTGGGTTGTTTATAGGAATTTCAGTTGTTTTATTTATTTATTTTAAATTATGGCTTTATTTTTGTTTATTTTGTCCAGAGTTTATTGTTATCTCTAGGAGGGTTTGGTTTGATAGGAGCTACTCCTCCAATTACCAGAAAACATATCAGGCTAATTTAAACTCTTTGAGAACAGTAGTCATATTTTAACTCAGTGTTTTCTTTACAAAATCTTACACATTTCCCTGGCTGGTTGGGGGTAGTCCTGTGCACTGAAAGGTTGCTGGTTCAATTTTCCCAGTAGGGGGCATACAGGAGGCAGCCAATGGATGTTTCCCTCTCACATCTGTTTCTCCCTTCTCCCTTCCTCTCTCTCTCTCTAAAAAAGAAAAATCTTACACATTGAAAATGCCCAGTAAAAGCTTACTGAACTAATGGATGAATGAAATGTTGGTTGTGTGAGAACTGTTAGTGAACCAGCTTTCCTAACAAGTTAAGAGAGAAGAATAGTTATTTGCTGCCACATATCTTTTTCTTTTTTTCCACAAGACACCAAAAACATTTTTAATGCCCTTCTGGTACCACAAAGATCCTGAGGATCTTTATTTCAGTGATATCAAGTAGTACAGTAGAGAGATTAACAAACATTACAGCCAGTGCATTTCATGGGTCCTTTATGTGTCATCATTTTAACCCTGAACTTTCTTTTAATCTTTATTTTATTTTTCATTTAATAATTCTTTATTGTTGAAAGTATTACATATGCCCCCTTTCCCCCATTGACCTCTTCTAGCGCCTCCCCGCGCCCCCCCAGACCTTCACTGCCCTATTGTCTGTGTCCATGGGTTATGCATACAAATTCTTTGGTTGATCTCTTGCCGCCCCCCCACCTTCTCTTTGAGGTTTGACAGTCTTTTCCATGCTTCTATGTCTCTGGGTCTATTTTGTTCATCAGTTTATTTTGTTCATTAGATTCCACATATGAGTGAGATCATGCAATACCACATATCTTTGATATAGTATCTGTTCAGATCTTTTGCCCATTTTTAAATTGGGTTATTATTTTTAAAAAAGTTTTTCATATATTCTGGATACAGATCCTGTATTGGGTATGTGATTTTTGGATATCTTTCTTCTAGTCTATGATTTTTTTCTCTTTTGTGTAGAGTGTGTTCTTATTGAAGTCAAAGATAGTTGGAAATTTTGAAGAGGAGAGAGATTTGGTTAGAAATATGAATATGGAGATGAGGGTCCTCAGAATATACATATATTTCTCAAAGCAATTAGAGTGGAAGAGATTGCTCAGAACATGCTCAGAACAAAGGATAGAAAAGAGAGTACTTTGGATAGAATACTAAGGGAACACTAGCATTTATTAGTTGAGGTGACAATTAGTCTGTGAAGAAGCAACTGGATACTTATAAGAAAGTAAAAAAGAAGGATTATAAGGGACAAAGTAGCAACAGAGAGCAGGATTACAGGAAGGAAGGAGTGCTTTGTAAAGTAAAAATGCTGTGGAATTTTAGAGAGATATAACTGACTGGAAAAAATAACAGAATTATATTGTAAGGCCCAAAACTTTGAGGGCTATGAAGTTGTTTTAGGCTTAAGTGCTTTTCTCCAGCAATATTTAACACTATGTGGCAAGGGCCTCTGACTCAAGAACATATTCATTGTCATATGAAAGATAAAAAGCAATTTCAACTATTTGTTGGAAGTGGAAAAGATAGAAATACATGTTTTAGTTTGCATTTGAGGGGAATGGAAAGGAATTATTCTTTAGAAAACATGAGCATTATAATTACAGCTGATTAATTTATGTGTTGCTTTGAATTATATCATCATTAAGTAATTTTAGTGGAATTTTTTTATTGCAATGAGATCTACAAATAATGAAATGCTGAGGAATTTTGAAAAACCTTAACTGAACGATGTAATGCAAAATAATTTTATAATAGGAACTGCAATATTTTAAAAAGATAACTACACTTTAGTACTTGAGCTCGCTTCCTCTCTTCATTTTCCTTCTATTCTTTTGCTCAAGAAACTAGTAGGTTTTCTTTTCCCACACAGTTTTTAAAATATGTTTTTATTGATTTTAGGGGGAGAGAGAAACATCAACATTGATCAGCTGCCTCCTGCACCCCCCACACTGGGGATCAAGCCTACAACCCGGGCATGTGCCCTGACCGGGAATTGAAACAGCCATCTCTTGGTTCATGGGTTGACACTCAACCACTGAACCACACTGGCCTGGCTGGCACACAGTTTTTAATGTAGATTGCTGTTATGTGCTCTGTTTAGGAAAACCTGTCTCTTCATAGAGAAATCTGTTCTTGCCCATCTCAACTCACGCTAACATCAGTAGTAACTTTAATATAATATAAAAATAGTTGATGCAGTCCACTATTTAAATTTTTCTTTCTACTAATTCTGTTTTTGTTATTCAACAGGTTTGATTTGTGGATGAAATGAATCATGATTTTCAAGCTCTTGCGTTAGAATCTCGGGGAATGGGAGAGGTAAATATTTATGAATGCTAAGAATGTACATTTTACTTCGATTATAACTGTAAATCTTGAAATTAGTGGTTAATGGTGCAGGTTTTTAAAATATACAGTTATGTAGTTGTGATTTTTCAACTTTTTTTTAGTGAGATTTGTGTCCAGTTGATTGGTTAAATAATGTATTATATTTGTAGTGAATCATAAATACTTTGCTCAGAAAAGAGCCTTCTTGATTCTTGTCCTTCTGTTTTATATATGTATGCTGTTTGCTTTAGCCATACTAAATTGTTCACTATTCTCTCTTCCAAAAATCTCTCCTTGTTCACTGTTTGCTTAAAAAAACTTCTAATCCTCTACAAGACTCTGTTGGAAAGATGCTTATCTATTATTGTCCTATTGCTGTCTGCAGTGGAATTATACTTCCTCATCTGACTTCTTATAGATCTTTATATATACTTTATTATATTACTGGTTAGTTTATTGTTTTATATTAGTGTCCTTAGTAGATTGATAGCTTCGAATGATTAGCACACAGTGGGTATTCTAAATTTTTTAATGCTCTTTGTCAGTCCTGTTAATCCATGACTTGGGGGGATCCCATTTAATCTCATTATTATATTATTTAAGGCATCAAAAATACTTAGTTTTCCATATACCTAATGAATATTTAGAAAAAACTTAATTGTTGATGAAAACCCTGTGGTCACATCTTTATTTTGTCATGTTCTATAGTACTAACATAGCGTGAACTTTGATAAGACAAAATAATCGTGAACAGACCTAAGATGTGTAATTAATTGCTTGCTCCTGGAGATTATTTTACTTTGGTAGATTAGAGACCTTCCTGAGACTCACTCCATCCAATGCTGTGCTCTTCAGATGCAGAAAAAGAGTCCAGTCACTCCTCTGGACCACAAGAGGGCACTCTGCAGCTAGCTAACCCTCCCCTTCTCCAGAACAGCGTTTTCCAAAGAGTTTGTCATTTTCAGAGGACTGATTTAAGGGTGAGTTAAGGCGCTTAAGCATGAGTATTGCCAAAGTAAACTTGTTAGTTCAGTGCATAACGTAAAATTCTGGGCCCTAAAAAAAAAATTTGAAAAAGGGAATAATTTTTTAGTTAGAACTACAGTTTCACTACAGTGCAGTGGAGTCTGCTTAGGCATTATTTACCCTGTGGGTGAATAAAAAGAAACAGTTGAAAGGGGCTTTTGTTTTTTTCCCTGCTGCTTGTTTTCTTTGGTCTTTAGAAAGAAACATATCTTAAAAGCGGGGTTGAATAATATTTCAGTCTAGTCTGTGACAAACTTGAACTTAAATGATTTTTAAGAGCAAGTAAAGTCACACCTTACCTTAATTCTATTTAGACATATCCCCCTCCCAGCACTTTACTTCCCAAGTCTACATCGTGTATATATTTACAGATTGGCTCTTTTTTTTTCTTCATTTCTAAATAATATTTGTAAATCCAAAGATATCATTGCAGTTTGTAAAAAAAAAAGTCATAATCAGAACCAGTAGTTGAAAGAGTTTAGTTATTTGGGGATGGAGGGAGGGATATTTGAGGTTTTTGGAAAGAGAGAAGCTGGGATGAATAGTATGTTAAATGATCTAAGCTTAAATCTAGGTTTTCTTAATGGAAATGTCAGAAATGCAGAGTAAAAGTGGCTAGGTGTAGACTTCCTGCTTTTTTGGTGGATAGCAGCAGGTCAGTGCTTCTATGACCTTCATCTAGTAAAAATGTATTTTTAAATAAGCTGTTACTCACTAATTAAGTGTTTTTCTTAACAGTTTACCAACTAATTCTGTTACCTCCAAGAGATAGCTCAGAAACCTACCAGGTTTCTGTCTCTGGGTTCTCTCTCCCACAAGTCTTTCTATCTTTCCTCATCTCACAGGCAGCAGGGAACCTTCTGGGATTTCCTTCTTTGCCTGTCTCTCTCTCACCAGTCTTCTCCTCCTTTCCTGACAGGTGAGGTTTTTTGTTTTTGTTTTATCCCAGAATTCATTCATTTTAATAAATAAAAGCAACCTTAAATTTCTGGTTCTTGAGTTTTCTAAAATTGCTTGTTATTTTTTTTAACGTGACATCCTTTTTTAATGGATTGGCCTATTCTTGACTTTTTCTTTAAAAAATAAAGTTGTCCTTATTATGTCTTAAGTTGTAAACCTCTAATGTACAAAGCACTGTATTACATATAGGCCTATTTGCATATGTATTGGTTTTTGTAGATCATGCCCATCATCAGAAGGGCAGTCTCTTCTAGTTGTTCATTCACAAATAGAAACAGGTTTGTATTCATTCATTCATAAATTCATTCCATTTTTTTTCATAGCACATTTTCATCAAAAGACCTACCTATTTGTGTTATGTCATATGACTTAAAAAGAGCAAAGCTAATCCATGTAGTGTTTTCAAACTATACTGCAGAGGCATATACCTATTTTATATATGTATATATAATGGAAACCAGCTATTTCAAATAGTTTTAAATACCTGAGCATAATTTTGTCTGCATAAATTCCTATCTTAATTCTATCTTAAACTTTATCCACTGTAATAAATACCCCACATATGGCCAAATATCATGATAATATCTTAAACTGTTTTATTCATTATATCTAGTGGTGGCCTATTATTGGAAATTTTCAGAAACATTGATGGATTACACTATGCTTAAAAAGAATCATCTTCTGTGGTAGTTGAATGTAAAAACAGTACCTTAGAATTAAACAGATGGGTTTAAATTTTAATGCTATCTACTATGTATATACAGGGTGGGGCAAAAGTAGGTTTACAGTTACTCATATGAAAATAATATAATAATAATACACGAATAAGCTGTTTCTCTTACTAGCAACTATAAACCTCCTTTTGCCTCACCCTGTATTAAAAGATTCATATTTTCAGTAATGTGTCTATTATGTGCTAGATGCTGTTCTAAGCAGCTATGTTATTTCATTCTAGCCTCATAAAAACTCTTTGACAGTAGCTTTATTATTCTTCTTACTTTATCAATGAGGAAACTGAAGCTCAAAATGGTTAATTCTGTGGCCCAAGACTATTAATAGTGCTTAAATGGCAATTTGAACTTATGAGTGCCTTGACTATTTACAATACTGCTTCATATTGGAAGTAACAACATATAATAATGTTTACTGGTGACATTAAGGGATATTAGAAATGAATAAAATTTGGGGAAATAGTATGATTTGAAAAAATTAAGAAGCATTGATATCTTTTACTAAAAGAAAAGTCCTAGAAGGAAATTACTTTGTGTCTTTCTTGTTCTCTGCACACTTAGTTATTAACATCTTAGTTATGCCTACCTTGTACGAACTTCTGTTATAGTCAACTTACATTCTAATTTGCCAAGACAGTCCAGATACATATCTGTTTTCATGGCATAATTATTAATAACACAATCACCTCCTTTCTCAAAACTGTCCCAAATTGGATGTTACGTGAACACCTTAATTTAAAACACCATAATGTAGACACGTGGCCTTTAAATCTTTAGGATTATGTTAATGTTGTTAGTTTGGTGACCTTTAAGTGCCCCTCATAGTATAGACTAGCAGGAGTGTATTTATTTTGAGATAGTACGCTAGGGTGTTGACTGATTTCTTTGGGGATGGAGAGGGCAAGCTATAAATGCTTCTTGAAGAAAATAACTGATAAAATGGAGGACCATGGAGGGATGAATTTGTATGTCCACTCGATCATTTCTGAGTCGGAAGGACAGATGAGCAGGTTGACAAGAAATACTGAGTTGTCTGACCTTGGTTTAGAGCTTTTGTGAATTATGGGAATACGAAGTGGTATGGGATAATGTATCTTACAGATCTTCAAGATCTCTCAGCCCTTGTTTTCTGTAATGTATTACTACAGTAAAAGAGTCTCCAGGGGCAAATCTCTATTTTTATTGCAGTTTCAACCAATGTACCAATGTAATTTTTTCTTTTTTAACTGTTCTATCCTGAATTGTTGCCTTTCCGTATATTTAGTCCTTTTAACTTACCTTTGGTCACAAGCTAGTAGTTTCTCTAAAAGTATGGCAGTGTCTAAACTGCCACAGAAAGCTGTTTTTGGAATGATGGTAGTAACAGCCTTTGCTAGAAGTATTAATATTATTAACTACTAAATTCTTTTCTTGTGCATGATAACTTAGAAATGTTTGCAAAATGAAAAGCTATGTAGCATAGTGCTTGGCAAAATGTAGGCACACTAGATTAGTGCTTGACATAGATTTCCCCCCCTACTTGTGCAGTTTGCGTTTTAAAGCAGTGATCTATGGCTGAAAAGTACTATACTGAACCTCACCCAGAAATAGTCTTCTAAAGAGATTCTGTTATTTTTAATATCTCAGAAGATTAGTTTGTTTTAACCACTTCTATGTCTGGGATAAATGTTTCTATTAAGGTGTTATAACTTTATTTTCAATTTTTCATTTGGTTTCTTCTTTTGATATTGAAACATTTTTCTTCATGAAGTATGGGATAAGAGCATTTCTTTATTCTCTGATCATTTGTCATTTTTCTTCGTGAAGTGGCCTGTTTATACAGTATTTTTAAGAGATTAACATGGGTTTTTACTATGAGTAAGTGTTCAATTTAAATATATTAAGTACACTGTTTTAGTATTATATTACTAGCTTTGTTTTTTGTTTCCATATTTGCATGAAACTTACGTAATGAGATTTTTAAAAATTGAAAGAACAGAGATTGTATTTTATTGGGATCCTTTTTAGAGCAGATTATTATCTAAAATTTAAATACATATTATTTGCAATCCAGGAAAATGTGAACATGCAAAAACTTAATTTTTTAATAGCAGAAGTTAGTTTTCTTTAAAATTAAAAATTAAAAGATATATATCTGTAGATTAGGAACATGCCCAAGTTGAATTTTTCCCGTTCTCTTCAAAGCAGCTTCTGTGGTTTTTTTGTTGTTGTTGTTTTTTTCTGTTTTGGTCAATAGTACAACCATTTACCTTGTTAACCAAATTTTGAAGTTTTATCTTTTTTATCAACCCATCCTCATTTGCATTTATATTTTATTGATTCTCCTAAATGCTTCTCACATCCATTCTATTTTCTCACTTTCTGACATACTATTTCAGTTCTTGTCATCTTCACCCTGTTGTAATTCTCCTAGACTGACTTCCTTGCCTATAATCTAGAATATCCCTATTCTTACAATGTGCAACTTGAGTTGTTTTCTAAACACAGTGTCACTCTTGCCAACCTCTCTTGATTCTCTTTGGCTTTAATGTAATACTATGCAGTTTCTTTAGTATGTCTTTAAGGCTTCTCATAATCTGACCTAGATATCTTTATCAGCATCAACTTTGACCTTCCTGCATCTGTTCCTCTATCTCACACCCTATTCCACTCTATGCATCT
Source organism: Eptesicus fuscus (assembly GCF_027574615.1). Taxonomy (NCBI): domain Eukaryota; kingdom Metazoa; phylum Chordata; class Mammalia; order Chiroptera; family Vespertilionidae; genus Eptesicus; species Eptesicus fuscus. Next base: position 7,507,535 of record NC_072488.1, on the reverse strand, counting down.
TCTCAAGTTGTTCCTTTGTTTATGATTTACTTTGTCTTCCTCACCTTCCACGTACACTTTGAACCCCCAACACACATAATTTTATCTCTCAGACCCAATTCAAGTTTTACTTTTTATTTTATTATAGTTAATTTTATGTTTCTGAACTCTCTGAAGATAAGGTCTCCATGCCTTTAAGGAGGCAAATACGAATAAGTATATACATGTTTAATTCTGAGCATTGAAAGATTGGCCTGAGACAGATGATAGTCTTTCAAATGCTTTAAAATGCTAAATACATGTCTCAGAAAACCAGTCTGTTCTTTTCAAATAAACCTATTTCCAGTCCACCTCCTGACTGTCAGGGAAGGTGAAGAGGAAAGACCTGAGATGAATATTGAAGTATGGTTAGGAATTGGCCAAATGTACATTTTGAGTAATCAGTGAATGATTCTATCAGTATAACTTTTATATGCTGTGTATGTTGCAATATAGGATAGATAGAGCAGAGGACTCTGAAATTGTTATCTCCGATGTATTTGGTTATCTTTTTTGTGTATCTCTTCCATTATCTATAGCTTCCTCATTTGGAATTGATAAGTTACTAGTATTCAGGACCTAGGAAGAGTTGTGAAGTCCACTTCCATTGATTAAGTGAAGTAGGCATGAAAATAATGTTTTCCATCAAGGAAGCTGTAGGATAGGAGGTGAACTAAGGGCAGTATTTGGAAGTAAAGGCAAATGTTTTGTCACTGTGTAGGTATTTTTATTGTATTACCTATATCTTAGAAATTTAGTAAGTTTTTTGATAAATTTATAAAGAAAATTACATGACATTCAACCAATATGTGTTTTGAAAAATGTTGAAAAATCAGGAGAAATCAGATGTTGACGTTGATTTAATGTTTAGGTCTAGAATTATTAGAGCCAGTACTCAAATATAAGTAGGAAGTTATTTTTTTATTGAGACAAATATGGTAATAGGTCACTCTGAATTTTCATTGAAACTAACTTGTACATATTAGTGGTAAGTTTGCTTTCCTCTACATTACGTTATTTGTAATTAGAATAAAATTTAAATGTAATATTTTTCTCCCCCCAAATAGCTTTTGCCTACCAAAAAGTTTTGGGAACCTGATGATTCAACAAAAGATGGACAAAAAGGCATTTTTCTTGGGGATGATGAATGGAGAGAGACTGCATGGGGAACTTCTCGTAAGTTTTTGGTATATGTGTAAGAATTATTAATTTATTTGAATTTTTTTAAAACCCTGCCTACTCCCAGGCAATAGTTGGAGAAAATTTGTGATGTCTTGGTTGAAGATTTCATTAGTCATTGTAATGCACATTATCAGGTGTAAATTGATCCTTATCTAATGATCCACTTAATTGACTAGAAGTGCTTGTCACAATAAGATTTTACTAAGTTTTTCTTTGAAGTGAAAACTGATTATTAAAATTCTGAATTTTCATTAAAATAGAGACTGTATTAACCATAGAAATTTTAAATTGTATTAGAGGATAGTGACAGATTTATCTAATTGCAGCTTAATCTAGCTTTATAAGACAGTAGCCACACCCAAAAAGAAAGTAAACTTCTTAGTAAGATAGAATTCCCAGAAAGGGAGCAGAATGAATTTTTAAAATATATTTTTATTTCTTTTAGAGAGGAAGGGAGAAGGAGAGAGCGATAGAAACATCAATGATGAGAGAGAATCATTGATCGGCTGCCTCCTGCATGCCCCCTGTTTGGGATTGAGCCCGCAACCTTGGCATGTGCCCTGATCAGAAATTAAACTGTGACCTCCTGGTTCATAGGTTGACGCTCAACCACAGCCACGCTGGCTGTACCTTTTTTTAATTTTTTTATTTTAGTTTTATGTGCACACCATAGTGGCTAGACAGTCATATACTTTACAAGTTCCCAACTGATATTTCAGGTACCCAACTGACACCGTACATAATTATTACATTAATGACTATATTCTCTCTGCTGTACTATATATTCTCAGGACCATTTTGTGACTACCAGTTTTTGGTTCCCCATCCCTTAACCATTTTCTCCCAGCTCCCCAATTCCTCACTCTATTCTCTGGCAGTTAATACTCTACATTAAAAATGGAAAGAGGAATGAAAGCCTTGGCCAGTTTGGTTCAATTGGTTGAGCGTCTTTCCATTCACTAAAAGATTGCCAGTTCTATTTCTGGTCACACGCATGCTCTGGTTCAGCGGGCTTGATCCCCAGTAGGGGTCGTGCAGGAGGCAGCCAATGAATATTTCTCTCCCTTCATCTCTCTGAAATCAATTAAAAAACATATTTAAGAAAAAGATTGAAAGCTTTGGTAACTACTAATTTAGACTAAATTTTTCTTAAAATAATGAGAATTTTCTTTGAGTTTAACCAGTAAGCATTACCAGTTTATAGTAGTGCTTGATCTGTACCTTTTACACCCATTTCCCTAGCCAGTGGTAATGTATTCTCAAACCAATAAATGAGATATGATCTTTTGCCTCAAGGAATCCTCCCCCCCCCCCCCCCCCGTGGATTTTAACATATATTAGATTGGACTCTTAATCTAAATTATTCATTTATTTGGACCGGGATACATTTTCCCCCCCAAAAGGCACTTACTTTGCTAGAAATCACATGTGCTTGAAAACTTGGTAGGTAGACATGCTTTGATTTTTGTTTTGGGAGTTGAATGACTAATAACTTTATTTACCAGAACCAGGTATTTTTTAAAGCATTCCAAAGCAAAGCACCTTGAGCACAACATTTGTTCCTGATATTTCTAATTTATAATTTTAGGTAATTCCTTATACCACTCTCCTGATTATTTTAGTTGTATGGATAAAATTTTGAAAAGGAATATTAGTTTTTAGTAGGAGACATGAGAAATGGAGTTATTGTATTTACTGAACAAACTTTATTGAATTCCAAGCATGTACAAATATAAATAACACATTCCTGTTCTAAAGGAATTGTTGTTCTAAGAAAGATTATTTCTCTGACTGCAGGAGACTGTCATATTTCCTTCTCAGCTGAACTGAACTACTTGTGATTGTTAATTTCATTTTGTTCTGGCACTTCCAGATCTTTGAACATGCTGGTTTCTCTTAACTGAAATGCTCTTTCCACCCCCAACTTCACTCCCCCCCCCCCACCCACCCACACACACACACACTTTAATTCTTGTCCTTCCTATTGGGGTTTACTCTGAGACTAGAAAAGATTGATAGCCTTTAGTTCCCTTCTAATAATATTCTGGATTGTTTTTATTGAAGCACTTTTACTCTGTTATGATTGCCTTCTATTAAGCCTATAATATCTTTGAGGGTAGGAACTATCTTGTTTGTTCTTTCATACAACAAACAGTAAATCAGTATTCGAACTGGGTAAATGAATGGGTGAATGATCACATAAACAATATGGCTAAATCTCTCATGGATAAAGGTATTAAAATAGAAATGTTTTCATATGGTTTAACAAAAGTAGCAATCATTTAAACATTACAGTTAATGAAATAAAGACTGGGTACCTCTGTGATAGTTCAGCCCTTTAAGGACTAGACCTCATATTGAGTATTGAACACGTTCACAAAAAAGCCAGAGGTAGCTGACAGCCTATTGGTTCCTTTAAAAATCCTGTTGTTGTTTTTTTTTTTTTTTTTGCAAATCTGTATGAATATTGCCTCAAATGTTTTATTATATTTGTCTTTATTTGCTCTCAGAGCTTAAATACTGCCTTTTCTTTTGTCACAGAAATATTTAGAAAGGGTATTTGTACCCGATGGATAATTTTTTGTTAAACAAAAACAAATGGAAAACTTTTAAACTAAAAGGGACTTTTAAAAATACCCTTTAAGCGATACTTAGGTTTCTTGTGGTTTTTTGTTTTGTTTTGTTTTGTTTTTTTTTTTGGTTTTTTGTTTTTTAATATTTTTTGTACATCTTGGATACATAGTTTTTACACCAAGAATAGAAAATTCTGTGTTACTACTAGTTTGTGCTATAAACACAAACAACTAAGTTTGTGTTTATAGCAGTGTTGCCATGTGTTCTGCATCTGTCCAGTACATAACAGTGAACTGGAGAAGTGCTCTGCCAATTTAGGATTTATCCCTAAAGGTTTTTGTTTTTGAATTGTTATGAATCACCAAAATAACTTCTTTTTCAATTACAGTTGGCATACAGTATTAGTTTTAGGGGTACAACATAGTTAGACATTTATATAACTTACAAAATGATCTTTCCAATAAGCCTAGTACCCATCTGATACCATAATTACTTATTATATTATTATTCATTATATTTCCTATGCTGTACTTTATATTCTCTATGACTTTTTTAAACTGGTAATTTGTACATCTTAATCTCTGTACCTTTTCCACCCATTTCCCCAGCCCCCCTCCCATCTGGCAACCATCAATTTGAAGAAGCTTCATTTTTTAAGTTTATAGGCAACTGAGCCTCTAGATTGTTTCTCCATTGACCTTTTTTGGTTGATAGATTTAAAACAAAACAAAACATATAAAACTTCACATAGGCTTTTACCTGTTTTTTAGCAAATGGCTCTTTTTATCTGGATTAAGACATGTGCCCAGTAAGTCTCAGCAGAATCAAGAGCTTTTCATAAAGATTGTAATAACATTAAAAATAAAACAGTATACCGATTTTTCTTATTTTAGTATATTAATTTGGATAAGTTTATTCAGTTAATTTAAAAGTACAAATATGAAATTGTGTTCTTTCTTCCAAACAGACCATTCACTGTCCCAGCCTATTATGGTACAGAGAAGATCTGGACAGGGTTTTCATGGAAACAGTGAAGTAAATGCAATACTGTCTCCGCGATCAGAAAGTGGAGGCCTTGGTGTGAGCATGGTAGAATATGTGCTAAGTTCTTCTCCTGCTGATAAATTGGATTCTCGATTTAGGAAGGGAACTTTTGTAAGTATTTTGAATAAAGAAATATTTAATAATTGCTCAGTGGTTATTTGGTTATCTTTAAATCAGTTTATTTTTCTGGCCCTTCCTAGAGCTAAAGGAAATTGTGTGGCTAGCTATTAGTGCTCATATTCTTCTCTTGGCCACTTCTTAAAATACATGAAACAGTAGAACCCCTGGGAATATTTATATTCTTAACCATGTAATAAAAGTCAAACCATATTAATTACAATACATAATTTGCAAGATTAAAATTGCTTATTTGTGGTAGTACTTGATCTGAAAGTAAGTAAACAAAATCATCTCTGCATTAAGTAGAATTTTAATCTCGTTTGTGGTGTTACCGCTTATCCAGCACCGCTATAGTTAAGGTTGCCTTAGCCCTTCTGTTATAAATCACTGGTTTGTACTCAATTTTCTGGCCTTTGATAAATTAGTTGACTACAAAATTAAAGTAAGATTCAATGTTTTTATTGTTTACATGCACCATAGTGTAGTTTTAGGTCACCTTATGGTGCCCTTTTTTGTGTGTTCTATTAAATATTCAGAATCAAACAGATTCTTTTTCCTCAGGGCACTAGAGATGCTGAAACAGATGGACCTGAGAAAGGAGATCAAAAAGGCAAGGCTTCTCCATTTGAGGAGGACCAAAACAGAGATCTTAAACAAGGAGATGATGATGATTCTAAAATAAATGGCAGAGGTTTGCCAAATGGAATGGATGCCGATTGCAAAGATTTTCAGTAAGATTTTAACTTTCTCAAGAAGAAAAGCATATCTCTAGGGATTATTACTACTAGTTGATGTAACTGATGTAGACATTTTTCCAGTTTTGGTTTATTTTATTTCCCTTTGTACCTTGTGTTACTCTGGAGGAAGATTTAATTTTTTAAATAAGAAATATTAGTTAATGATTATGAGCCATTTTTTAAAAACAATTCTTAAAAATATTCTCTCAACTAGTGCATTCCATTGAAGGCGTTAATGTTAGAATCTACTGTTATCTTTCTAAATTGTAACTTTTTCCTCCCTGCTAAAGTTTAGTGGATTTCAAATTTAATCTGTGAATTTTCCTGGCAGACTTCTTGGAGTTGCTTTTTTTTTTTTTAATATATTTCATTGATTTTTTTGCAGAGAGAAAGGGAGAGGGATAGAGAGATAAAAACATGGATGAGAGAGAAACATCGATCAGCTGCCTCCTGCACACCCTCTACTGGGGATGTGCCCGCAACCAAGGTACATGCCCTTGACTGGAATCAAACCTGGGACTCTTTAGTCTGCAGGCCGACACTCTATCTACTGAGCCAAACCAGTTAGGGCTTGGGGTTGCTCTTAAGCACTTTCCTGTGGAGTTTCCTATTTTTATCCCTGTTTTGTGTTTCCTACCTCCAATTTAATTCTTAATCTTGAAAATAAGGAAACATAATTAGCTCTTAGTATGTTTGTGCTAATACTTAATATTCCTGAAATTGGGAAGTGGGGAGCATGTTAGAGGCTTCAAAAAGTTAGCTTTCTGCTCAGAATTCTATAAGTTGTAGCTTTTTAGTTGTCTCTTTATGGCAATTAAACAAATATTTCTTCTAATCTTTGGTCTTAGATTAGGTGGTGCACCTTTGTCTAAATATTAGGAAGTTGTTTCTTCGTAATGATTTCCTATACTTTATACTTCAATAATCAGATGCTTTGGGGCCTGTCCCTGAAAATGAGCCATTTCTTTGAGATTTTCTGAACCGTGGAATCTCAGTTAACTGAGTGTAGGTACATGTGGGTAGTATACTTTTACATTCATTGCCTTAGTTATCAAAAGCAGAGAAACAAGGGCTCTTTAAAAGTGTCATTTTATTTGTCCTAAGTGCAAAAAAGCATCCAAAACCAGGAAACCTCTTTTGATAAGAAATAAAATTAATGCTAGTCAATTTGTTTTAGAACCTTATCCTGATTTTGCTCTTCTGTTGTTTAATCTAAATTTTGGTCAAGGGCATGCATTTAAAACTGAATTGATTATAAACCCCTCAGAGTATACATTTATAATTGAAGTGTTAATACACCATTAACTATAGCAAGAAAAGAGCACCACTGATAGCACATGACTTTTTTTTCTATTGTATCCTGCACTTTTTGCTAAATTAGAGTTGTTTTGTATAAGAGGTTATACTTTTCCATATTAATATGAACTTTACATTTATTAGCATTTTAATTTTATTTTGTTGAGTTTGGAGTATGTATTTAAATTGTTTAGGAATTAATTTTTGACACAGTATTGTACTTGACAGTGTAAAAACATTTTAAACTAATAGCTGTAGCCATATGGTCACTGTGCTGCATATCATTAATATGTACATTAACTAATAAATCATCAATATATACATTATCGGAATAGAACTGAAACGAGTGAAAAAAACTATAGCAGACTGTCTTTTTATTTTTTTAATTGGCTGATTTTAAAGAACATCCTTTCAGTCTCACTCCCCTCCTCCATATATTCTGAATGATAAATAAACCTTTGGAATAGTCACATGAAAAGTTAGGTATGCTTAAAGGGGAAAGGAGTTTGACATTTCTTCTAATATTATATGACAGTGGTTGATCTTTAAATAAAATGTAAGTTCACCTAAATATCTGGGAAATCATTCTTATAATTCAGTAATTGCTTTGTAAAATGTTCTGTATGTGTTAGCAAATTTATCCCAATGTAAAGTACCTGATAGTTGGGGGCAGTTACATAGGTGTAAAAACTGGCATTGAAAGCCAGGTAAAATAATTATTGCCATTTAAGCACTTATATATGAACATACTATGAACTCATTGTTCCTCAAAACAAACTTATTTCGTGTACGGGGAAAGGTTCTTATTTAAAGTATTTCAGAGGGAAGGTGGGGGTTAGGGATTAACCAAAGAACTTATATGCATATATGCATAACCCACGGACACATACAATAGTGTGGTGAGGGGCCAGGAGGGAACTGCTGGGGAGTAGAGGGGTTCAGTGGGGAAAGAAAGGGGAAATCTGTAATACTTTGAACAATAAAGATAAATTTTTTAAAAAATTACTGTAAAAAAAACAGACTATAAATGAGGATTCATTATGTCTAGAAGTAAAAAGAAAGTTTAGACGATGAGAGATGTTAATTTTATAAAAAGAGTCATTGCTTAAAATTTAGTCCAATGTTAATTTCTTGGGGAAAGTTAAGGAGGCTAGTCAGTAGAAAAACAGTTTTGATCAGTGTTATACCTTTGCATTTCTTTCTGATGACTTAAATTAAACTGGAGTAATTTGGTATTAAAAAGATTATGCCAAATTGGGGAGCTGTCATAGGGTGGAGGGGGAGAGGTTTACAAATAGTTTTTGGTTTGTTTCTCTTAGTTGGAACCACAGGTCATCTTCAGTTTCTTCAGTAAAGAAACTGAGGCCTGGAAGATGAAATGATTTGTTTAAAATCATATTCAGAGTCAGGAGTCCGCCATTGGTCTTAGTTCAACTGCCTTTTTCTGCTGTATTCTACATTTACACCCTTAAGTATTGAAGACGATAGTGATCCCTTTAGCCAGTTTTTTTCTGAAATATATAGCAGAATATTACAACAAAATTCTGTGCTGCTGGTAGACAGGAGTATAGTAGGAGTTTTGGTTTTGAGCTTTCCCATATTTGCCATTTACAGTCAGCTCTTTATACCTACTATTCATTTTGTCTATGATTTGAGAAAAATATTTTAGGTAATCTAAGCCTAAGTTGTGGTATTGTCCAGTTTTCTTATCTATAAAATTGAGTTATATCTTTATGCTATTTAAATTGGAAAGAACATTCATGAATAATTTTTAAAGAAAACCATGTCAGTTCTAAAGAAGAATTTAGTTTAGACAGACAAATAATATTTTAAAGTGAAATGGTTATTGACCTGGGATGCCTAATTTGCCCTCTCTACTTTACAACCATGTGTTTTTTATGATTTTCCTGCTTTCCCATTTCAATTTTTGAGTTACTTATTACTTTTACTCCTAATGCCTTTCCGTTTTCTCGTATAGTCGTACTCCTGGAAGTCGTCAAGCCTCTCCAACTGAAGTAGTTGAGCGCCTGGGCCCCAATACTAATTCCCCAGAAGGATTGGGCCCTCTTCCTAATTCTACAACTAATAAACCACTTGTTGAAGAATTTTCAAATCCTGAAACTCAGAATCTGGATGCCATGGAACAAGTTGGTCTGGATTCTTTACAGTTTGACTATCCTGGTAATCAGGTACCAATGGACTCTTCAGGAGCTACTGTAGGCCTTTTTGACTACAATTCCCAGCAGCAGGTAAGCATGCCCCTCCTTTAAAGAGGTTCTTCTTGACTATGTACTGGTGTGTAGCCTGAAGTGCTATGAGGCGTTAACATGAATAATAGGGGTGCTATTGAACACTTCATGTTTTATTGAATAAATGTTTTTATAGTTGAGAAAGTTTTTTAACTAAGTGTGTAAAATATTCTATTCACAGTTTTCTAAATAGAAATGTAATGCTTTGAGACTAATTTTTGTATTAAATATTTCCCCTAATAGCTCTTTCAAAGGACTAATGCATTAACAGTTCAGCAGTTAACTGCAGCTCAACAGCAGCAATATGCATTAGCCGCAGCTCAGCAGCCACATATAGGTGAGTTTTTATAAGTTACCATTTTGATTAGACTCAATCCTATGTTAAAGCATTTGGATGTTTTTCCTTTTACTGAGTGTTATTTCATTACAGTTTTAAACATCTCATTGAGATCATCAAAGAGTAATAGATTACATGGCAGGAGTAAAGATTTACTAGGGAAGAACTGTTTCTAATTATTGTGTGTATCCTTAGTTATATAAAAATCTAATTCAGTGAAAGATGTCAGCAAATAATTTTATTTCACAGTGTGCAGTTGAGTCAAACATTTGGAAATTCCAGTGAAATTATTTTGTATCCATTATCAAGTCAGAATTTTTATTTTTTGTAAAAATATTTTTTATTGATTTCAGAGAGGAAAGAAGAGGGAGAGAGAGAAACATCAATGATGAGAGAGAATCATTGATTGGCTGCTTCCTGCACACCCCACACTGGGGATCAAGTCTACAACTTGGGCATATGCCCTTGACTGGAGTCGAACCTGGGACCTTTCAGTTCACAGGCCAACGCTCTATCCACTTAGCCAAACCAGCTAGGACAGAATGTTTCTTTTTAAAGTGGTCTAAAAATAGAAATCCTAAGAAAAAATTTAAAAATATTTTATTCCTTCATTAAGGTTTTGGACCTTTAGTCTTTTTTTTTCCCAGAGAGGAAAGGAGAGAGAGAGAAAAACAGAGAAACATCAGTGATGAGAGAGAATTATTGATTGGTTACCTCCTGCACGCCCCACACTGGGGACTGAGCTCACAACCCGGGCATATGCCCTGACCTTCATGTTAGGAACTGTGACCTCCTGGTTCATAGGTCAGCACTCAACCACTGAGCCACGCCAACCTTTAGTCTTTAATGTGAATTATTAAAATGACACATTTGTTGCTACTAGAGTTCAAGTATGTGTTATCTGTGTTGGGTTTTTTAAAGGTTCCCCAGCTATACTTTACATAATTATAGTATAGTACCAAAACCTGGAATATGACATAATAAATGTGCACGTATAGTTTTATGTCATTTTATCACATGTAACCATTTTTATGCCTATCTGATTTCGGCTAACTTTGATTTATTTCCTGGTTGGAAAAGTGAAAACTTTGACCATCAGAATCTCTATTTCAGAAATGAAGAACCTTTTAATATATTGTTAAATGCCCAAGAATTTAAACTGTTAAGTACATTCTCCTCCATCCCAAATTCAGAGTAGAAATGTTTTTACCTAATGACGAAAATCATACTTTACATTTTCATTCATTATTTCTCCCCCTTTTAAATACAGCTGGTGTATTCTCAGCAGGCCTTGCTCCAGCTGCATTTGTGCCAAATCCATATATTATTAGTGCTGCTCCTGCAGGGACTGATCCATATACCGCAGCAGGATTGGCTGCAGCAGCAACATTAGCAGGTAACTTGTTCATCCTTGTTGCTTATTATGGATTTAGTTTTAATCTTGGTATAAGCTTTATTTTGGTCTTTTTGGGTAATTTGAAGTTCCTAGGAACAACTGAAACATTTATACAGAATGAGCTGAAGTTTCCAGAATTTTTTATTTTATTTTATATTTTTAATATATTTCTATTGATTTCAGAGAGGAAGGAAGAGGGAGATAGAAATATCTATGATGAGTTTGATCGGCTGCCTCCTCCTGCACACACCCCACTGGGGATTGAGCCCACAAGCCAGGCATGTGCCTTTGACTGGAATTGAACCCGCAACCCTTCAGTCCACAGGTCAACGCTCTATCCACTGAGCCAAGCCAGCTAGAGCCAGAATTTATTTTTTAACTGTAATGCTACAGAAGAAACATAAGCCTGATAACTTTCCTCCTATACATAATTGGTTTACCTTTTAGTTTTTTAGTTTCAGAAATCTTACATTGCCAAACAAATCTTCATTCTTGTGACCAAACCCATTCATTACCCACAGAGACAATGTAAAATAAAGTTACTTTTCAAAAAATGAAATGGGTTAGTGTTGTAAATACCCAGGTCAGGGAAAGTATATGTTAAAGTGCTTCTGCATTCTTGAGTTATGAGTATGTAAAAGTAAAGTTTATTTAGCAATACTGAAATTTGCAAGTAAGCTGAGGGACAAAAGATGGGCTGGAGTTAGAAAGAACTTCTTAAAAACTATCAAACCTTGAAACCATCACTCAACTGAAATAGACACCAAAACTATATAGTGTTACATGTCAATTATATCACAATAAAGCTGGGGAGGAATATTTTTAGAAACTGAAGCTGTATTTATTGCTCATTTAAGTAAGGAAGAGTTGTGTGCTTGTCAGGCACACTCTCTCTCACTCAGCAAAGTAATTTGCTGATATATAGGAGTTTTTGGGAGGGGTGGGGGGGGCGTGTTTTAGGTTGACTTGATTACAAAGACAGAAATGAGTTTGTCTTCGGCATGGTTTACGTTGGTTACCAAGGAAGGCACAGGGTGATGTCATCCACAAAAGTGTGTTCACTGGAATGAGAACAATCTTTGCCGAGGAGTTTGGGGCCCCTTTTTTTTTTTTTTTCTCCAGGAGTTTAAGAAGTAAAAAAAAAAAAGTTAATTTCATATTGTTTAATATCTTAGTTTGCTGACTGAAACTAATCTATCACATTTAGTAGTTTTTGGTCTGTAGCTGCATATGATTCCATAAGCATGTGAGTTTTTTTGGTGCCATTTAACTGGATGTTAGTGTGTAAAGTGCTGGTATATCATTCATACAGAAATCATTAATCTATGGAACTGAAAGAAGCAACTTTAAGAGGTCATTAGTTTTGAGATGTGCATGCTAGGCATTCTGGACTTCGGCTTTCTAAGACCAGTGCTATCCAGCAGAAATATAATGTGAACCAGATAATGTAATTAAAATTTTTCTTGTAGCCACTTTATAGAAGTAAAAAAAAGATGAAATGAATTTCAATGATATGTTTGATTTAGTCCAACATATCTAAAATAATTTCAATATATAATCAATGTTTTTAAAATTATTAATAGATATTTTCCCCTTTTTTTCAAGCCAGCTCTTCAGAATCCGTGTATGTTTATACTTAACAACACATCTCAATTTAGGCTATCCAACTTTTAATTATTAAATAGCCACAAGCTATTAATAGCTGTTAATGGCTTCTGAGTACTGTTTTGAACAGAGAGGTTCTTGGTAGTTGTCTGACTCTTAAAAATCTACAAATTAGATATACTAAATTCCATTTCAGTGAAATATTAGGACATGTTTCTTAGGAATCATGACACCTTGTTTATTAGTTTAATGATGGGCTTATTGTACATGATGCTGTTTACTTTCTAGGGATCAAACATTGTCTTGAATTAAGTAAAAGAGTAAGAATTCTATTTTTCTTAGTTTGCTTTCTTATATTTGTGTTCCTCTGTGCTCATATTAACTAGTTTTTTCTTGCCTTGACTCACTAGTCCCATTTTCCTAACCACATAAACACTGATGTTTTTGTGTGATTTTCAGTTGCCTTGTGAGAATTGTGACTAAGTCTACTTTAAATATGAAAAATATTTTAAAATTCAAGGTTTGCTCTTCACGTATAGTTGTGGCAAGATTGGTACCAGAATGTTCCTTAGTTTTATATTATAGATTGCAAATCAGAAGATGAGTGTCTAGTTTATTTTCATAATTCTTTTCAATAGTCAGAAAATATTTTTAAGGGAAGTAATGAATTGAGGATAGAGGGTCTTATAATTCTTTGGTGAATAATGTTTTCTAATTAACTTGTTTGTCAGTATCAAACCCATTAACTGGCATTCAGTGAATGTTGGATAGTTAACTGTCCTGTTAATTCATTGGTCCTCTTAAGTTTAGCTTCACATTTCTCCATTAAGGCCACTGCTGTTGCTCTTGAATATTCACTCTCTCTCTCTTAATAATTAATGTTTCAATGAGACTTTCTCCCTAATAGAATAAGCAAAAATAAAAGGGTATAGTAGGTGTAAGTGGACACAGGGTTATATGCTGTCACCTTTTATGATCTAGTGGTGACTGACCTCATTTATCTATAAAATATAGTGACTCCCCCCCCCCCCCCCTTTTTTTTTCTTTTTGTGTGTGTGTCGGGGATGTGGGGTTTAGGTCCAGCAGTGGTTCCACCTCAGTATTATGGTGTTCCATGGGGGGTGTATCCAGCCAATTTATTTCAGCAACAAGCTGCGGCGGCGGCAAACAACACAGCAAATCAGCAAGCCGCATCTCAAGCTCAGCCTGGACAGCAACAGGTATAGGCCTGCCTTCATTCTGTTAATATCTGAAACGGCTCTGAAATTGTATGAGCTCTTTGTGTTCAAGATGTGTGTCTTTTCTCTCTTATTTTCTTCAATATGTGCGATGCATATACCTGATTGCCAGAAGTAGGTTTACTGTGCCATTGTGACATTCTTTTTAGTTACAAAGCTATTTTAATAATCATAACCTGCATGTCTTTTTCCATACAAACAACTGTAAACCTACTTTTGTCCATACCTGTGTAGTTAGTGCACAAGTCTCGATTACATGATTTTTTTCTAATCCGTAGTCTATGAATTTAAAGATTTGCTTGTATTTCAGTTTTACATTTCTGTTGAAACCTCTAGCAATATTAAATTTTCTTTTCAGTTCCTAAAGTGTGCTAATAATGTTCCTATCAAAGTAATTGTCACTTCAATTTTTTTCAGTTTTCTTCTGGATATTTAAATTACTATTTTAAGTATTAACTTAATATAGTTCTGACCAGAAAAAGAAGATTACTGGGTACTTCATATTTTTAAGCACGAAAAGATGAAATATTTTCACTAAAGGTTAGATTTACCTTCTTCAAACAAAATGTTTATCACAAAGATTTTTTTTTTAATTTCAAGCACTTTCCTAGAACTATTTTGGTAAATGTAAAACTGTTGATAAATTCCAGATATCTGGTTGTCAAATTCAACATATTTATAGCAACGAAACAGTTTAATGACAAGTATAGTGCTATTTACTTGCCAGTTAAATTTTTATTCTAAATTTTCTTTAATATAGTTTAATACTATATATTGATGTTCTGTTGAAGCTGTTTTTTGGCTCAGTCCTTATAGATACAAAAACATCATATAAAAATTATTTTTCAATCTAAGTTTTTTTCTTCTTTAGGCAAACTACCTGAATAATGCACCCATGTGTGATGCTTACTTATAGGATGGTCTTACAATGAATGAATCCCCCTTATCCTGAATTACTTAAATATTTATCTTTATGAAATTAATGTGTATTGTGCTTGTGTTTAATCACTAAAACAACTACATATTGCAAAGTAGTAAAATTTGACCAGCCCTAAGAGTTTTTGCTTTGTTTTGATGTAATCTTGTGTTCTTTTCTTGTGTTCTTTTGTTCACCCCAAGGTTTTACCCTAAAAAGCAGCTTCTGAATTCTAAAAACTTGGTTCAATTAGAAGTTTTCACTCAACTACAGTCTCGTAACAGACTAAATGAATAATGATATTTTATTTCCTTAAGCTTCCTGTGTTTCAGTGTTCAGCCTTAAAGACTAATAAAACATAAATTAAACTTCTTGTCTTCATCTAAGATTTTGTCAGAGCATAAGTACTAGAAATAATTTTTCTGAAAGACCTAGAACCTCCATGTTGCTTAATAAATAGATTATTCTAGTTGTCAAGAGTCAGGGATTGTGTTTTTGATATTAAGTATTTTGTATTTCATGCTAAATCAACACTTCATTGCATATAAATATGTTCAAAGAATATTCAAAGGCTATTTGTGATATATACAAAATTGTCCAAGCTAAATTTATGTATCTGTTACTTTATGATTTCGTTTTTAAGGAAATCATTTGTCCTTTGTAGGTTCTGCGTGCTGGAACAGGTCAGCGCCCTCTTACTCCCAATCAGGGCCAGCAAGGGCAACAAGCAGAATCACTTGCAGCAACAAATCCAACTTTGGCTTTTGGTCAGGGTCTTGCTACTGGCATGCCAGGTATATAGTTGGTTAATTGTAGAAATTTTAATAGATAATATTTTGGAATTGATTTTTATATAGAGAGAAAAATATCTATTGGATGCCTCCTCTATACCCCCAGCAGAGATCGAACCTGCAACCGGCTATTTGAATAAATTTAAAATATTAAATGTAGACTGTCACACTGAAGAGTGAAAAATCAAGAAAAATCTTGCCTACCTTGCAATAAATTATTTACAATTCAGATGCCAAGAGTTGAAATTAATACTATTTATGAGACTTAATGACAGGGATGGAAAATATGTATTAGAATTCTCAACATAGCCCTCCCTGTGCCCCCCCATCTCTCTCTCTCTCCCTCTCCCTTTCCCTCTCCCTCTCTCTCTCTCTCTCTCTCTCTCTCTCTCTCTCACACACTCACTCACACACACACACACACACACACACACACTTGATTATAGAGAAAGAGGGGAGGGGGGGAGAGAGAGAAACATTGATTTGTTTTTCTACTTATTTATACATCCATTGATTGATTCTTGTATGTGCCCTGACCAGGGATTGAACCCAGAACCTTGGTGTATCGGGACAACTCTCTATGCAGCCAGGGCCATTTTTTCTCTATGGCATAAACTGTAGCATCTTTCCAGCTGAAAGTAACCCAGAATTCTCAGGGCAGTCCTTCGAGAAATAAAACCAGTTGGTTAGGAAACACCTGTTCACTCATGGTCTTAGTTTTGCAAAATAAATGTGTTTTGTAAAAGAAATTGGCAATATGCCTGGTTTATAATTATAACTAAATAATTATAAATAAAATGTTACGGCTTTTTTAACTAATCCATTCCTAAAGCTTTGAGTTGTTTAATTTCTTCATTGGATATTATAGCCTTTGAAGTAGAGTAAGATGGTCAGCTTCAGGCAACTGACAGCTTTGGCCATACTTCTAGAAATTTCAATTCCAATTTCATCAAGAACTTGATTCATAGTATCTTGGCTTTCTTCTTCATCATCAGGGCCATCAAAGATGTCCTCAGATGTGTCATCAATCATTTCTTCAGTCATTTCCATATTTTCCTACTGGAAATTCTGATTGTTTGTAATGTCTTTTGTGGATTCATCTTGTCAACTGCCTACGTTGTCTTTGCAATAGCAGACATTGCGCAGCCATCTTCATCTGGGAATTTTATCACTTTTGTTTGTGTGGCTATAGAAATGACTTTTGTACTTTTAACGGCAAAAGTTCGTGTTTTCTGTTTCCATAGTTGTGCAGGCTTTTTGGCTAAAACTGAAAGCTTCTTTATTACCAATTTTGGCCATTTTCTTAATTTCTGATTTCACCTGTTTTTCTTTTTTCTCTAATGCTACTTCATCTCTGTTTATAGCCCTCTCATAACTCTCAATTCTTTTCCTTTATTACATCCACGGTTTCTACTTGAAGAGGGCTGCCATGGTCAGAGTCTGTGCCAAGTCTGGCACATGACTGGGAAAGGACAGACCCTTGGAGAGTTCAGGGTAGTGAAGTCCATGGATAAGAGAAGAAGGCAGGGTCTCTAGGTAGAACCCACAGAAGGTGGTATCTGTGAAGTCACCCAGATTGGCCACATTTAAAAAGCCTGATAGCGTGAAGTATTATTAAAATCATGGAGTAGTGGGAACTCTAATTCCAAGGTGGTAACAGTGTAAAATTGCACAACCACTTTGGAAGTGGCTTGGCATTATTTACCAAAGTTGAAAATAATGTACATACTCTATGACAGGGTTTCAACTACTATATGTTGGAGAAATATGTACACATACGCTTCAGGATACATGTACAGAAATGTTTATGGCAGCACTGTTGATAGTAGCCCCAGACTGGGAACAGTGTAAGTGATGACTGAATAAATGCATTTTGGTGTCCATCCAGTGAGGGGCTATATAATAATGGAAATGGAAACTAGGAAGATCTGTATACAACCAGGTGGATGAATTATACATAAAAACTTTTAAATAATCTAAGCCAAGAGATTGTTATAAATAGTACGATAGTGTGTAACTCTTTTAAGGGAAAGAGAAGACTGTGGTTGAGCCAAGGACATAGGAGAGGTGGGTTCCGGGGCAGTTTCTATTTCCTGACTTGGATAGTGGTTGTACTTTTTTGTGTTACAATCATTAACACTGTACTTTTTTGACTTTTTGTGTTTTATTTCACAATAAGTTATCATGTTCTGCTGGTAAAGTACATTTTCTGGTTAAGAAAAAAGTTACTCTCAATACCCCCTTTTTTATAGCAAAATTCCTCAAAAGCATTGTCTGTACTTGTTTGTGGGTCTTCAATTTCATTCTTTACTAAACTTGGCTGTTTGGCTTTTGTCCCTTATCAGGTGACTTCCAGGTTGCTAACTCCATTGCTCAGTTCTCAACTCATGGCTTTTAGCAGCATTTGACATTGTTGATCACTCAATCTTCATTGAAATTCTTTTTTATTTGGCCTTCAAGAAACCACATTTTTAAATTTTTTTTCTTCCTTACTGGCTATTCCTTCTCAGTCTCTTTCCTGGTTTCTCCTCTCTCCAACCTCTTAATGTGAAGTACCCTCAATCCATAGACCCCTTTCTTATTTTCTTGATTTCATCTTGTCTTATAGCTTTAAATATTATCTTTATGTTGACAACACCCAGATTTTTAACTTTCCTAAACTTTAGAGTTGTATATCCTATTGGAACTCTCCTGTTGGATATCTAATAATCTTCTCAAATTTATCATTTCATGAGGAGTTCATTCATGAGGAAAGTGCTTGGAAGCTCTGCGTTCCCTCCTAGATTTTGCCCTTTGCATCTCTTCCTTTGACTAGTCCTAATTTATATTTATTATAATAAAACTGTAATTGTAAAACAGTCAAAATTACTTTATTTAATTAAAAACAACCTTGACACGTGAAAGTGGTTGTCTTAGTGTTTAAACTTAAAAGTATTGGAGGTTGGCAGTACCTTTTTTCAAGTGGTTGTCACTATTGAGCTTGAGTCCCTGTTACTGTATAAGGCAGCCTTTCTCTTGAATTCTGGGAGTAAACTAAGCCCTATTGATGTAAAGTATCCACTCTTTGTAGTTAACTTCTCTCCTGTGCATCTACAGTGATACTTGTTATGTATCATCCTTGGGAGAATTGGCAAAATAGTTATTTTCTGTTCTGTGGTTCAGATGAGGAATCCCCACTGAGAAAGACTGCTAAGAGGTAAACTTCACTCTCCTATAGTTTGGAATAATGCAAATTGTCACCTGCCTTGTGTTCAGGGCTATGAAAAAAACTAATGCCTGCATGATTTTTATTCAAATTTTAGCTTGAGAACCTTTACAAATAGATTGTTACCTTATGATTTTAAGGTATCTGTTTATATCATGATTTAAGTTTTTAAAGAGATGCTTACAAATGAAAATCTAAGGGAATGCTGTTATTGAGGCACTTGGTTTAGAATTTAACTAATGTGTAAT
Source organism: Eptesicus fuscus (assembly GCF_027574615.1). Taxonomy (NCBI): domain Eukaryota; kingdom Metazoa; phylum Chordata; class Mammalia; order Chiroptera; family Vespertilionidae; genus Eptesicus; species Eptesicus fuscus. Next base: position 7,488,579 of record NC_072488.1, on the reverse strand, counting down.
AAACATTTCTATATCGTGTTATACCTCATTTTCTTAGTCTTTTTATCCATCCTCCTCTCAGAAATGACTAAATAGGAATATTTTTTTATTATCAGCACTTGATAATTTCTTATAAAGGAAAATACTTTATCACTTTGTGATCCACAAGTGAAAGACATCTTTGTTAACCAGTTACCTGCCATGATATTTTGAATTTAATTTAAAAAGGTCCGCCGCTTGCGTCTATAGACGGTTATGGCGTGCAAATGTTTAAAACTTAACCTATGCTCTACTACATTTTCACACATTGAGTAATACCTTCTCAAATATGTTTTTCATATAGTAACTAAGGGTTTTATATAAATAAGTATACAATAGCTATGTTTTTTGCTTGATAAAAACATATTCGGGGGAAATAAATACGCATGTTTCCTACAATAAAGGTTTTCATTAAGCATTTATTTTAATATGTTTAGGCTATCAAGTCCTAGCTCCGACTGCCTATTACGATCAGACTGGTGCCTTAGTGGTTGGCCCCGGAGCGAGAACTGGCCTTGGAGCTCCAGTCAGATTAATGGCTCCAACACCTGTTTTAATTAGTTCAGCAGCAGCACAAGCTGGTAAGTGTAACTAGCGTTTTCAGGAATAATATTTTTCTGATGTTGTTTGAGATATTTTTAAATTAGAACATTTTTTCTGAGTATTTTAAGAAGTATCTGCAATTTACTTTGCAGCGGCGGCAGCAGCAGCTGGAGGAACTGCAAATAGTCTTACAGGCAGCACAAATGGTCTATTTCGGCCAATTGGCACTCAGCCACCACAGCAGCAGCAGCAGCAACAGCAGCCAAGCACTAATCTACAGTCTAATTCATTTTACGGGAGCACGTCTTTGACTAATAGCTCCCAGAGCAGTTCTTTATTTTCCCACGGACCTGGCCAACCTGGAAGTACCTCTCTTGGCTTTGGGAGCAGTAGTTCTTTGGGTGCTGCTATAGGCTCTGCCCTGAGTGGATTTGGTTCATCAGGTAAGTTTCTTTTAAGATGATAAGCGGTATATGTATGTTTTTAATGTTAAAATAAGCAATAATAAATAGCTTGTAGTGTAGAAAGGACAGGATTAAAATACTGGTTTATTGGTTTTTGTAGAAGACAAGCTACTTCCTGAAAATCTGTAAACATCTATGAATATTTAATTCATTTCAAGCATTCCATCCTTTTCTCAAATATAACACATTTTCCCTGGCTTTAAAAATTGTAATTTTTGTTTTAGTAGGTTTGTTTGGAGCTGTATTTTATGCTAGTTGCTAGCTCTTCCTTGTTCTGTACACAATGCTTGTGGAAGTAAATACTTTTGCCATCTTATATTTCTGGTGTCTTTGTGTACTTATCAGATTATTTATTCTTATTAAATGCTACTGATTCTTAAGGTTTTCTTTATTTCATATAATATATAAAAATAAAATATAATGAAATGTTCTAAATAGAAGTCCCTAAGAAACTACCAGTGTGTTTACCTTTATTTTAGATTAAATAGTCTTTTTATCACTAAAAGTTGGTTTGAAAGGGTGTTTTTCCCAGGGCCTAATTTTATATATAATACTTGAGAGATTCAAATGTTAAATAACTTCACAAAATAAATAATTTATCCATACAAACTGATGTTGTAACTGAGTGAAGTGAGAAGAGGCCCACTGTTGACAACACCTTGTATTAATCATTCTTTAACATTTCCAGTGTATTCAGGAAGCATTAGGGGGAAAGCTGCTTACCCTCATTTCTCTTACATCTTAGAATCATTAAAACTGCTTCTCGTCTATTTTCCCACTCATTAAGTTTTATCCTTTTCTGGTGTGAAAAATGGCAAAACTAACGTGTGTCAGCCATTATTAATAGGCTTTTCAGGTTTCTAGGGAAGGGTCTTCTAAATTTTTTAAATATTTATAAGGGGAATGGTCTTGAATAGCAGCTATAAACTTTTAGGTGCAAAATGCTTTTTTTGTTATAATGAAATACAATAGGGACTTACCCTTGCCTAACAAAATTGCCTAAAGAATGGGCACGATAACTCCTAGGAAAAACCTAGTGAACATGGAGACAGTTCAATCTTTTAATTTAATTTTTCTACTTTTTCTTTCTTTCTTTTTTTTTTTCATCCCTTTTGGAGTTTAGTATTCTTATCTCCAGCCCAAGGACTCTGTTAGGACTAATTTGCTTCTAACACAATTGACAAGCATTTTTCCCAAATAATCCTAAATGTGCCAAAGAAAATCAAAGAGAATATAACTTTTAAAAAACACACAAAATTTGTTGAAATAACTAGTTCCTAAACTACAAATTATAAACCCTGAGTAACCCAAGGAAAATAGAGAAGAGCTTTGATAAACCTTGTGTACCCTTTTCTAATAAAATATGTCACTGGTAGTCTGGTATAGATTTGTAGGGCCCCTTAACGTAATTCTTCCAAATTCCCATTTGTCTCTTAGTTTTAAAGAGCCTTCCCCTGCATTCAGGAAATGGTTGGCCTGAACATTTTGTCTCCCACAAATGTCCCCTACAGATGCCTCTTTCCCCAAAACTTACCTTCTTTATGCCTCCTTTATAAACATTGCTTACTCAATTCTGATTTTCAGTCCGTGGTACCTCTGTTTCATCTTGCTTCAGAGGGTTTTAACAATTGCCACCCCAAGTACTAGTAAATAGTCTTATACCATCTCCCTCTTCTTAGACATTTTGTGAAAATTCATTCAAGTGCTACGATGTGTATGCTTACAAATCTATCATTGCCATTTCACATTGTGGCAGTTCCATGCCTATATAAAATCTAAAATATATTGCGGTATGTGCACATTTATGCACACAATAACATACACAGTCATTCTCTTATATGATGAAATTATTAATACATAACTGTTAAATACCCTAATTTATAAAACAGTTGGCCAAGAAGCTTAACCATTGTAATACGGTGATTAAATCATCCTTTTGATACCCATTATTTAGAAAGTACTGTTACAATTGAAAGTTTGTAATTTAACATTTTATATACACAGTTGATTAATGATTAGTGACTCCATTGTCTAGATTCTTAGATATTTTAGATAGACTTTGTTTCATATTACACTTGCAGATAATTTAAGCATATAGTAAAAAGGAGCTAGTTGGTATATGTTTAAGTTATTTCTAAATTACATTTAAATGTTTGGTTTGGCTTTTCCTTTTTGGAGAAAAATATTGCATGTGTCAAAATTACGGTTCATTTAATTACTTGCCAGGAGAAAGATAGTGCTACTGTTCTCATTAGAGAGCTATTGTCTTTGTCAGTTAAATTGTTACTGAAATAAATAGGACTTTAAAATGTAGCCATGTCTTACAAAAATCACTTTGACAGTGTCCTTTTAAATTAGCATAGTTAATGTAGCATTCATTGACAATTTTGACAAAACCAACTCAAAAGAGCTATTTACTACATTAGCATTTACATTTCATTTTTTTGCTATTAAAATGCATATAGTTACCTGATATTTCCCTGTTATAATGATATCTTAAGATGTAAAATTTTCAATAAAACACATCAGTTTTTCAGAAACTGCAAGTATAAAAGGTTGAATGAATATTGTTATAATATTTTGCCTAATATAGCCGTGGGAGCCTGGTTTTTTTCTTTATAGAATTTTGAATTTGACAAGAACCAATGTAATTAAAGTTTCTTTATGTCCGAATTATAAGCTTAACTTGGTGTACCCATCATGTACTCTGCTTAATTTTTCTTTTTAATCTATACCCTTATGATCTGCTTATAATTGACTTGAGGTTAGAAAACCAACTCCAAATATAAACTTGAACATTCTCTTGAAGCAAATTAACATATTGGTCCGAATATAGAGCATGTTCTTAAAAAACGTGACAGGTTAAGAAAAGTAATGTGAAATTTCCTTAGATGAAAAAGGCACTTGGTTTAAAAGGACAGTGCTTAGAAATAAGTGGAAGTATACTTGAAAATATTTATACCAAGTGAGACAAGAATTGGAGTTTTGAACAACCCTTTCAAACACTTGGTAAAGAATTTGATTATCCAGATAAATGTTAACGGTCAAATCTTGCTTTCTATTCATTGCACGCACAGCTATATGATGATGTGATTCTACTATTTTATGATTTTTGTGGAGCACAAAAGGAAGTAGAGGTTAATAGTTGAATTTGGAATTAAGTTAAGAAGAATTCAGTATGTAGGACAATAAGGGATATAATTTAAAATAATTATATATTATCTAAGAAAAAATAGGCCGATCAGTCTTTACTTGAGTAAGGGGTTAACAGGGCCAGTAATAAAATCTTAGGAATGGAAGATCCTGAGGGGTAAGTGAAAGCATGTTTTTGGTGTGATAACAGTAGTGAGAGCTATTTTCTAAAAGTTTCGTTTTTTCATATATATTTTGTAATTTAGTTGTTGAAGGATAAGGAGAATGTGTAGTGGGGAATAAGCTGCCATCTATATTTCACAGCTGACTAATATTCGGGCCAATATGGACTTAAAGTACTATGGTTTGAACACAAGGTAGAAAGCAAATTAAATGTGAATGGTGAGGGAAATATGTTAATATTTTGTTTATTAGTATAGTCTTTTCTTGGCATTGAGTTGAAGTCTGAGAACTGGCTCCAGAGATTAGGACACTAACAAAATTTAACCTTATTGGAATTGACTCTCTAGCATATCATAAAGCAGACTACTTACAATTCCAGGGTTTATAAATCATACCAGGGTATTAAAGCACAGTAATCATATGTGTCAGTGGTAAATATGTGTGAAATAATGAACATATGACTGCTATGTTAAATATTTGGTTACTTTATTGGGGTGCATTTATACCCTTTTATGATTAATAAGTTAGTATATATAGTTATCACAGTAATTATCTTCTCCATAATGTTTCTAAAAATAATTATTGTGATCACTTCTGTTATTTCCCAGCAAGAGTTGGGGATAGGTTTTATTCAGTTAACACTGTATGTAATTAGGGTTTTTTTTATTTCTTCTTCAGTTGGCAGTTCTGCAAGTAGTAGTGCCACAAGGAGAGAGTCTCTATCTACTAGCTCTGACTTGTACAAAAGATCTAGTAGCAGCCTAGCACCCATAGGGCAACCATTTTACAATAGTCTGGGATTTTCCTCCTCTCCAAGTCCAATAGGCATGCCTCTGCCAAGCCAAACTCCAGGACATTCACTTACGCCACCGCCATCACTTTCATCACATGGATCCTCATCCAGTTTGCATTTAGGTAAAAAAAAACAACCAAAACCCTTTTTATTTGTATGTATACATGTGTGTTTGTGTGTGTGTGTGTTTATAATATGTGTAAAATATTTATTGTTGGATAAAACATGCCAAATTGCTTTTGCTTTTAGACATTACCCTTTTGAAAAAATTCTATTATCATGAAAATTTAAAGTGAGGGTCTAATGTACAGTAAGGTAAAGACCCCTATGGTATCTTGTTTCTTTTATGAAATACAGTGGTGTGTTTTTTCTTGTCTGTGCTTTTGATTTGTATGTGTTTTAGATCATCTGAAAAGTCAACTATTTGTACATGATAGTGAAAGACAATTTTCACTATCGTTTTTGTACACAAGAAGAAAAGCAATTAGTCACATAGTTATTTAACTTTAAATAATTTAGTTTAGTACAATGGTTTTTGCTTTGGCCTTTGAATGCCTGGCCATTTACCCAAAGGGTATATGAATTTGTGAGGTAAACTTAAGGGTTTGGTCCATATATTTCTCTTTTAAATATGTTGTTTAAGAAAAAAAAATGGTTTAAGCTTATTGTACCCTTGAAGTTGGAGCATTTAGAACTTTGTTTATATATGTGTATTAAAATTGCCCTCACCCTAAGATTATTGAATTAGTGGTTACCTTTTTCCCTTTCTGGGAAGTATTTGCCCAAGTAGTTAACAGTATATTTGGAAGGGTTTTTGGATATATGAGGCTTTATATGAATCCCTGTCTCCTCTAAAAAGCATTTCATTAAAATTAGAATTTGGATTTTTGTAATCCTAATTACCTCAACTGAAAGTGAGAGGTTCTATTGCTGATTTTTATGTACTTGGAAAGATTTAAATCTACTTCCAATTGAAAAAGTAATGTTGTTCTTATAAGCAGACATGTTTGACCTCTCCCCCTCATCATAGGAGTATAGATATTTTTTTCCTAAAGCTCATTAGTACAGTAAGTGCCATGTAACAAAGATATCTTTTGTAGTAATCATCATTTAGAATTATGTCATTGCAAAATATTTTTAAAATAAAAAAATGTTTTTATTGATTTTAGAAAAAGGGGAAGGGAGAGGGATAGAGATAGAAATATTCATTAGAGAGAAACATTGATCAACTGCCTCCTGCATGCCCCCTACCAGGGATTGAGCCCACAATCTGGGCATTTGCCCTGACTGGCAGTCAGATAAGTGACCTCTTAATTCATGGGTCAACGCTCAACCACTGAGCCACCCTGGTCGGGCCAGATTTCTTTTTAAAAACTGGTCCTCTACCCCAAATTCTGGACCTTTGCTCTACGGGGGATATTGAATATATGTATACAAATAATGAATTTATTCAGGTGGGGTCCTATGATCTGCTTTGCAGCACTATTTATGTAAATGTATCAGTTTTTATTTTAACACCTTCCTTCATTTATCATTTCTTAGTCACAGGAGCTTCTCAGTTCCTGATTTCTATTATTTCTGTTCAGACCTACTTCCTCCACCTTTCTATAAAACATGCCTTTGAAACTTTGAAATGGACACACAAATTTGGAACATAACTAAGACTAGATCTTTCATAGTAGTTTTATGTTTTATTTGTTAAAATTATGTCATGTCCTGTCATTTTTTTCATAGGTAAATTTCAGGTCAGATTCCTGTCAACTGTTATTGCTTATATTGTGCTTTAGAGCCTGTATAAATAGCATTAATTGTTCTACACAGGTTGCTTAGAAATTGGGTTGTAAATTACTTTTCAGATGTGTCTATGATTAAGTAGCATTCTAGGTGTGTTTATTTTAGAATGTAAAAATCTAGCCATATAGATGCTTAAGGAAGGAATTCTAGTCAAGTATGAGAAATCATAACTTGGGCCAGCATTTCTACATTATCCTGATACTTTGTACCCTTAGTTAAACTATTTCACCTTGAAATCGGATACTTCAGTATACCTCTGATTGGAATTAATTGTAGATTACTTTCTTTTATACTTTCCAGTTTCCTCTGGCTTTAATTGTAGTATGACAGACAGTATTGTTAACAAGAAATAGACTCTGCTGGATTGAAAATAATTTCATAAATTTGCTCTTGGTTTAGTGTTCATGGAAATAGTTGATCCTTTGCTTTCCTGTGATTCAATCACGATGCAAGACTCACATGCTCTCTGGTCTAAAAACTATTTTAAATTGTATGTCCTTTAAGTGGATTTCTTTATAAATCTAGTTATCAGAGCTGTGATTATTTCTAAAATTCCTGTGGAAATGAATTTGCATATTCGTTTTAAAAATAATTTTACTGAGCTCACACATTAGGAGTATAATATCATGAGATAAAGTTCTCAGTTTCATTAGAATTGTTTGGAATTAGTTCCAAGTTATTGAGATTTTAAGACACACAATCATTATACTTAATGATAGACCTTGATAGCTACATTTTTAAAGTATTGGATAAAACATGTTAACTTTTTTTTTTTCTTACCAGCTCTCCCTTTGCTCATGCTAGTTACTTAATTCACAGAAAAAGCCTAATGGCAACATTTAGTGCTTCTGGCTTCCCAAGAAAGATGTTTCATTTTAATACATATTTTGATTTATTTCCAAGAAGAAGGGAGAGGGAGAGACAGAAACATCAATGATAAGAGATAATCATTGATTGGCTGCCTCCTGCAAGCCCCCGATGGGGATCGAGCCCACAACCAGGGCATGTGCCCCAACTGGGAATCTAATTCCAACCTCCTGGTTCATAGGTCAACGCTCAGCCACTGAGCCATGCCAGCCAGGCTCCTCCATTTTCTTGTATGAAATTTCAAAGAGCGACTCCTTTTTTTAAAAACAATTATAACCATAATGTCATTATTATACCTTTTAAAATTAGTAATTTCTCATTACTCTTAATTTCTTAAATGTCATTACTTAAATGTCTTTTTCCAATTGTGTTGTTTGAATCAGGATCCAAGTAAGGTCCATACATTAAATTTGTTTGATACGTCTTTTTATAGGAACCATTTCCCCTTTGTCTTTTTCTTTCCATGTATTTGTTAAAGAAACTTTGTTCCTGTTGACTTTCCCATATTCTTGACTTTGCTTATAGCAATAAGCAATGATAGTGTTTAACATATTCCTCTATATTAACATTGTTTATCTGTATTTCCTGTAAAATGGAATTAAGCCTAGGGGTTTGGTCTGATTATTGGTTTGTTGGCTTATCATCTTGGGCAGGATATGGTTCTGTACTCTTATCAGGAGACACATGTCTGGTGTCTTTATTGTGAGGTTGTCCATTTGATCATTACCTAAATATTTCTGCAGCAGTTGTAAAATGGTGATACTCTTAATTCTGTGGCTCCTTCTGCATTTATTAGCTGGAACTTTTCTATAAGAAGAACCTTTCCTCATCAATTGTGAGGTTACCATGAAATATATAGTTCATATATGAGTTAGAACAATGCTTGATTTTTTTTCCCCTTGATTTTCTAACTTTGAGAATGAGTTGATGTCCTAGCAACATCTAAAGGTGACTGTTTTTTCAGTCATCATTGTACCTGTAAATTGATGGATTTTTATGCTAGTTGATATGTTTCTGTCTATTGCAGTCTGAGACATCAATTTTATGTCCTTTTTTTTTTTTTAATCCCAAAATTTTACCATTTTGGGGCCATTTTGAAGCTCCTTCAGATTGTCTCTCCTGTTGACTTCAGCTCTACAAGCAGCATTTAAATTACTGGTGGATCATAGAAACATGTGAAAAGAACAAGGAAAGAGAATTTCAATGATTTTTATTTTGAAATGCAAAGAGTAGTCAGTGTCAGATTCTGGGCATCAGGTTCAAGTGTTGAATAATACATGAATTATTTTCTCATGTATTATATATATCTGTAGTGATAGGGAAAAGTCTTCTACCTGCAGTTGTTACTTACAGTCATTCTCTCTGATGGAAGTCAGCATCTTATTTCAAGATACTTTACTACCTGTGATAGAACATTCAAGATTTCCACTATTATTTTATTCTTCTACCTAGAGCTAGTTGACTAGTTTATTCCTTGTGTTTCCTCTCTTTCCTTCTTTCAATAAACTTTTAAAATATGTTAGTGGTTTCTTATTTACTCCGATCTTTTTATGCTCATAGTAACTAGATTGATACAGAAATTCTTGGGTAAAAGCAGTATTCTGTATATGTATTTAATTTAGGGCATGCCAAACTAATGGGTATTTTCCCTTGTGCCTTTTCATTTTTGAACTGGCTTGTTGTTTTTGTTTGTTTTTGTTTTTTTAAATATATTTTTATTGATTTCAGAGAGGAAGGGAGAGCGGGAGATAGAAACATCAATGATGAGAGAGAATCATTGATCTGCTGCCTCTTGCACGTCCCCTACTGGGGATTGAGCCCACAACCCAGGCATGTGCCCTTGGCTGGAATAGAACCCGGGACCTTTCAGTCCGCAGGCCTATGCTCTAGGGCTTGTGTGTGTTTTTTTATAAGAAAAGTACATTAAAACATGTAACCCAAGCTTTGTATTTAGTGAAATTTGTTATTGAAAGGTGGCTATTGGTTCTGAAGATTCATTAACATCATGTATTTAGTAATCACATAGTACTTTAGCTTGCTAAGGATTAGAAAATTTTATAACCTTTCTTCTCTCTTAATCACAGCAAAATTTTTATTAAGTGTGTACGCAGGATATTAACTTTTAAGATCATTTTTCCTATTAATAGTAGTTACATGTGTTAAAACTGCTGACATTTGGCAGGATAGTCAACTTCTCTAGAATGAAATGTCTAAGAATTAAAACAAGTATGTTCAAATTGATTGCAAAACTGTGTGCGGTTTTTCTGAGTTTCATATATAGTCCTTAAAGCAGAAAACTGATTTTTTTCAAGCTTTCATTAGAAGTACTATTATCATTAAGTATTAAGTTCTCTATAACTGAATAGCACTTGATAGTTTTCTAAAGTACCTTCATGCTCATCATTTCATTTCATCCTAATTATTAACATAGACTGGCTGAGTGATATGCCCAGTAGTAAAGATGATAAAATTATAGGTCACATGAGCCCAAGAGACAGTAAATGACAGAATTGAAGCTAGAACACAATTCTGATTCCTGTTACTTTCCTTGCTTTTTCTGTTATCCTATAATGAACTGAACAACTTTGCAAAATGTATAAATAACAATATTCTAATCAGCCTCTCAGACTGTTTATCTCAAAGTGGCATGGTTATGTTTTTAAATTGTGTATAAGATTACTAGACTTCTAGATACCTTTCTCACTTTAGTTTACTCTTGAGATTTATAGTAAAGTTCTTGTCTAGACATTTAAAGTCCAAACATATTACCTACTTTATGAAGTAAGAATGTTTAATCATGCAAGTGACTCAAGGACAGGCCACAGAACAGCATATCCAGCCTCAACAGAATATTACTTACAGGCTCTCATGGTGGTGTAAATGTAAGCACTGCTTCAATCTTTGGTGTGTCTAAAAGTCATTTACTTGTTGATGAGTATGAAACATGTTGAGAAGAAAATCCGAAAGTATTACTTATATGGAGGAACTACTTTGTTTCATTTCTGTACACAAAATTACTGATCTTAGTTCTAATTTGGGTTCACAATGATTAATTTTACTCATTATCAATACATTAAATGTGATTTTGTGCTTCAGTGTGAGAATGTTTTCACCAGTTAATTCAGTTAAGATAATCACAGGGTTAGGACTAGAAACTACTTGATCAGATTCAGTGGTTCAGCATCAGAATCACTTGGAGTGCTTGTTTAAAATACCCAGTATGGTTACCAAGCTGTGACAACAGTGTTTGCCTGTCACAAAGGTTGTGGGGATTCTATTGATAATAAAGGTTCTATTAACATTTAGCAGCCAGATGCTAAACTTTTCATAACAAAAAAAGGATTATCCCACTGAAATTTCCAGTAGCGCCCTTTTAAATCATAATTAACTCATAACCTTTGCATGTTCATATGAGCCTTTGATCGTGTCCCCCATCATTTCCCTAATGCATTTTTTTTCTTCCTACCTACTTGCTTTCTCTTGACCTGAACTCTGCTTGTCATTGCAGACATAATGGTAAAAAGGAAAAACTCTCGGTCTAATTATTAGTAGCAACCTACTCTTGGTACCAAAATCTGTATTAGTTCCCTAGGGCTGCTATGGCACATTACCTCAGTCAAGTGGCTGAAAACAAAAGACAAACTTTCAGGGAACACAGTTCAGCACAGTGTAGCGTTTTGTGCAGTTTACTATCTCAGTGTCCAACAAAGTGCTCAATAATAGTAGCTGCCTTTTTAAACAGTTACTGTGTATAAGAGGAAAACAAGATCATATTATAGGTAGATATTTAGGTTGAATTAGGCTCACAGATGAGAAAGTTGCTTTTTTGTTTCTCAGCAAAAAACTACATGCCATGGACTCTCGGGGTCTAACAAATAGTATCAATTTTGAATATTAATTAAGTGGGCTTTGTAAAAAACCAATTATGTTGAACACATAAAACCTATTTAAAATGAGATGCCAGGACTCAAAACAAAGGTCTGACCAGTTTTGTCCTTTTAGAAATGTGTAATCAATATCCCAAAGTGATTTAGGTGCATATTGAAAAGCACTGCTGTGAAGTCTTTTTTCCTTCATTAAAGTCTAGCAGCATGCAGATAAATGTACTAATAAGTCAGATTATCCATGGCTGAATGTTTCATATGCTTATTTTGAAAACTGATCATAGAAAAAATATTAAATTAAAAATTCTAAGTGGATCTGTTAATGAGCTAGAGGTAACTAAAATTAATGCCATTAAATTGTCTTTTCTCTACTTTTTTTCAGTTACCCATTCCACTCTATACCATTGATTCTTTGCCTACTCCAAGTAACTAGTCATCTTCCATTATCATGTTAACATTTCTTGACCTTTCCAGAAGTTTGCCTTCTGAAACGGACTCTGTCTAGTAGCCTGTATATACTTGTACTCTTCAGAACCCAGAATTGACTTGGGTTATGATTTTTTGTTTAAGTAGTTGACAGCCTGCTATAAATAAATTACCTTGATTTTAGTTCTTTATCTGCCAAGCTCTTCTATCAGAATATCCTTCTATCAGAATAACCTTCAGATACATCATTGTTGTTTCTTTAATATTATTCACTGAGGGTAATTCAGTAGGTCTTAAATAAGATTGAGAAAACTGTATTTTTAAAAGAACACACAGGTCTGATAGGTTGAGGAGCTATCATTCTATATCCTAAGGAGGTGGAAAATAATGAAAAGTAGTAAGAGTGGTCAAGTGGTTTTAGTTGTTGTCTTGTTTTTCTCCCCTCTGATTTTCCCAGTATTGAAATCTTTTTTGAATCCTGATATTTACTAGGGAAGGATTCTAAAACAATACTTTTCAAAGGAATTAAATGAAAACGTATAAAGTCATAATTTGTACTAGAATAATTATAAGGTGTTTGCCTTCCTTCGGTTTCATGAATGAACTTGAAAGATAACTATGTAAATAGCATATAAGGAGCAGCACACTTGTGTGATAAGCTCTGGTCTAAGAGTCCGGGCTGACTAGCTGTAAGTCACATCATTTGAACCATAGTGACTTCATTTGTGAAATTATAATACAGATCTTCATGTCCTCTACACTCTTATTTAGATAGTGATTAAAAAGTGGTAAATGATAGGGGGATGTCAGTGATGAATTGAATGGACTATTATGCCTTTACGCTATCAGTAGCAGTGATTTGAATATAGATGACCTGTTTGTCTGATTGTTTTTAACAAATTTTGGAATAATTTCAGGCTTATGGGAAAGTTGTAACAACACAAAAAAAAATCCAGCATATTCTTCACCTAGATACTCTAAATGTTATTTTCCCACATTTACTTTATCTTTTTTATATTTTTTTTTATTGATTTCAGAGAGGAAGGGGGAGAGAGAGAGAGAGAGAGAGAGAGAGAGAGAGAGAGAGAGAAACATCAATGATGAGAGAGAATCATTGATTGGCTGCTTCCTGCATGCCCCCCTACTGGGGATGAGCCCACAACCCGGGCATGTGCTCTTGACTGAAATCAAACCTGGGACCCTACAGTCTGCAGGCCGACCCTCTATCCACTGAGCCAAACCAGCTAGGGCTACTTCATCATTTTTTTTCTTCCTCTCTCTGCATCTCCCTTTCCCCTCACACCGAGTTTTTTTCCTTACATTTGTGAAAGGAAGTTGCAGACATAATGTCCCTTACTCACAAATACATACATGTATGTTTCTTGAAAATAAGTACATTTTTAAAAATATAGCCACAATTATCAAAGGGGGTTGAGGAAATTAACAATAATGTAGTAATACTATCAAATGACTTCAACATTTTTGAAGATTATAGACCAGTAGTTTTGTAGAATATCCCTCAATCCCCAAATAGATTTTGGATGATGTGTTTTCAATGTTTTAAAAACCAAATTTAAAATGTTTAATGTATGTTATAAATTGGGTTTTAAATAGTTTTTGATTTGAGAGAGAGAGAAACATTGATCAGTTGCCTCCCGCACACACCCTGACCGGAGATCAAACCCACAGCCTGGTTATGTGCCTTGACCAGGAATCGATCTGGTGACCTTTCAGTGCATGAGAATACTCAACCAACTGAGCCACAGTGGCCAGGGCTATAAATTAGGTTTTAAATGCTTCTTAATTTGTAAGGAAAAGAAGGTATCCTGCCCTGAGTGTAATTTTTTAGTTTTATAAGTGAAAATACTAATTAGTCTTCTAGAAGTGAAATTTCAAGATTTAAAAAAAATTTTTTTAATATATTTGTATTGATTTCAGAGAGGAAGGGAGAGAGATATCTCAATGATGAGAATCATCCATTAGCTGCCTCCTGCACACCCCCTACTGGTAATCGAGCCCACAACCCAGGCATCTGCCCTCATCAGGAATCAAACTGTGATCTCCTAGTTCCGGCAAACTGCGGCTTGCAAGCCACATGCGGCTCTTTGGCCCCTTGAATGTGGCTCTTCCACAAAATACCACGGCCTGGGCGAGTCTATTTTGAAGAAGTGGCGTTAGGAGAAGTTCAAGTTTAAAAAAAATTGGCTCTCAAAAGAAAGTTCAATCGTTGTACTGTTGATATTTGGCTCTGTTGACTAGTGAGTTTGCCGACCACTGTCCTAGTTCATCTGTCGGCATTCAACCACTGAGTCACACCGGCCAGGCGAAATTCCGAGATTTTTTTAAACTCAAGGCAGTTTAACAGCATTAGACATTTTAAGTTGTCAGAGAGCATGAGGAGTGTGGTGTTAGTTGCTGATAGAATATAACTAAAGAATATCTACACATGGGAGAAATTCTGTTGCATGTTCCTAGGACTACTTGGAAGATACCAAATAAACCTGACATAGTAATTTCTGGAGTAAGTATGTATATTGAACTGGTGTTGAAAATTTTTAGTGTATTAAGGATAAGAGAAAAAAAGTCTTTATGTTTGAGGTAATAATAAGCAACAATACAGAGATAGTCATAAAGGAGGGGCAGTGAACAATTAGGGCAGTACTAGGAAATTTGTGTAAGAAATCGGTTTGGAATAATGATGTGAAAACTAGACTAAAGAATAGGGGATGGCCCTAGTCGGTTTGGCTCAGTGGATAGAGCATCGGCCTGTGGACTGAAGGATCCCGGGTTCGATTCCGGTCAAGAGCACATGCCCGGTTGCAGCTCAGTGCCCAGTAGGGGGTGTGCAGAAGGCAGCCAATCAGTGCAATCAGTGATTCTCTCTCATCATTGATGTTTCTATCCTTCCTTCCTCTCTGAAATCAATAAAAATATAAATTAAAAAGAAGAATATAGAGGATGTACTCTAGCAGGATGCTGTAGGTTTTAGTGTAATTGACACCATCAAAGAGGCCCTTTGAGTGGGAAAATATAATTGTAAAAACAGATTGGAATGCTAATCATAGCACCCCTATCCTGCAGAAAGGTTAAAGAATTGTTAAGAGACTTGAATGGGCTTATGATCAGTTATTGTTGTGAACAGTTAATGGAACTATATAAATAGAAATAATAATAGTGGACCAGAAGAGTTAATAGGAAATTGGGACAAGTATTAAGACAATGAATTCTTTCACTTTTTAGATATAACTGGAATGAACATGAGAATTTGATGTTAGTGGTTTTGGTATATAAAATGACTTGTTAAGTTACACACTTTTAAAGAAAGAAATAGAACTGGCCCTTAGGCAGTTGATATTACATAAAACACTCATGAATATTTATTGTATACTTAACAGACATGTGTTAGACACCAGGATTCCAGCATGGAAGTGGATGTAATTTTATGGCACTAATGTTGGAGAGAGGGCTGAGGGTTCGAGTAAATAGGGATGAAGGGAAATTCAGTGAAGAAGAATAAAGCTGGGGACTGAAAGTAAAGCAGTTCACTCCAGGATTATAACATTTTTACTGCTCCTTGTCCTTTTAACTTGTTTTGGCCGAGGCCTCTCTATAACTTTGCACCGACAGTGTGTCCTTGGCATCATCTTTACCCTGTGGCCTGGTGGTATATAAAGCACTGTTCTACATATAGTTGCTATACAATAGCCTAAAGCTGATGGTGGATTTCTGTTAATCTGAACTACTGAACCTGCATTTAGCAATTTTCTATACATTTTCTTTTTTAAAAGGACACTGTCAAGTACTTTTAAATGGTTATATGTATTAAAGACAATTTCCTGCTTATATTTATTTTTGTTTCTATTGACTGCCATTTATTCTTGTTTAGAATGGTATATAAGTTAAAGAGGATTTTTATTCATTGTTTTAAAGATCAGTATTAGAGCTCTAGGAATAATAAATGTTATGTATTACTGTGATTTCTTATCTATAAAATAGTACTTATGGAGAGTATTTTTAAACAGAATATTTTAAAATAGTGTGTCATTTGAATTTATTGTCTAATATTGTGGTGGTTTTTTTAACTTACAAAAACTAATCAATGTGTTAACTAAGAAACTATTTTTTTTACACAGAAGTATACACTTCTTAATGCACTTTTATATATATTCCAAAAATACAGATTAGCCTTCAGTGTTCCTTTAATACTCCAAATAAATTTTAGTCAAACTCGTTTTCAGTGGCTTCAAACCTGAGTTGGCTAATTATTTGTAACTTGCTTGTTGATGTAACTGAAAGTTTTATTGGTAGTTTCAGTATTGTTATTGATATTAGTATGTGTGACATTAGTTGTTATCATTACGTTTTAAACCATGCTTCCAAGAACAAATGCAGGTTTTGTGTATGATATTAGATGTTACAATTATGCTGTAAACTAAACTGCCAAGAACAAATACAGTTTTTCCTCGTGTTTTCTAGTCTCTTTTTTCCCATCTGATAGCCACACACATTAAGTAAGTGTGTGAGATTTTCCTTCCATTTTTATTTCTTTGTTAAAACATATAGGAATTAGTGTGGTGAAAAATTTCTCTGACTGAATTTTTAGTTTAAGTAACTTTTATTTGAGGAATGACTTTGTCAAAACTATTTGCTAACCACAGCTGCTTTGTTGTAGGAGGACTGACAAATGGTAGTGGTCGCTATATCTCTGCAGCCCCCGGAGCAGAAGCAAAGTATCGAAGTGCTTCCAGCACTTCCAGTCTGTTCAGCTCCAGCAGCCAGCTCTTTCCTCCTCCGAGGCTTCGGTACAATAGGTCTGATATTATGCCTTCAGGCCGAAGTAGATTATTGGAAGATTTCAGAAATAACCGCTTCCCAAACCTGCAACTTAGAGACTTGATTGGACACATAGTTGAGTTTTCTCAAGACCAGCATGGTTCTAGGTAAGTGATTATGATTTTTGATACTTTCCACTACATTTAAAAAAATTTTTTAATCCTCTTGTTGGATATAGTTTTATTTATTTTAGAATGAGAGGGAAAGTGGGGGAGAGAGAGAGATCAGTTGCCCCTGCACACTCCCTGACTGACAATCGAACCTACAACCCAAGTATGTGATGTGACTGGGAATTGAACCCACAACCTTCTGGTATACGGATCGACACTCAAACCAACTGAGCCACACCAGCCAGAGCCACAGCATTTTTGTCTTGGAAATTGCTACCTTGTAAAAGCCTAAATTTTTCTTGACTAGAATCATTTGATTTGCATAAAAGTTGAAAGCTTTTTAAAAAATAAATACCTACTATGGATTATATTTTGTCTTTTATATTAGGATAAATAATAAAAATACAGGTTTAGATTTTTAAGTTTCCAATTTTCTTTTATGAGAATTTTTAATACTTAAATATAGTAGTGCCTTTTTATTGGATTATTTTTATTACATTGACTAAATCATTTAACATCTTTAAATTTTTCTTAAAATACTTTGAATTCTGCCCAGCCGGCATGGCTCAATATTTAAGCTTTGACCTATGAAGTAGGAGGTCACAGTTTGATTCCAGGTCGGGTCATGTGCCTAGTTTTCAGCCGTGATCCCCAGTGTGGGGCGTGCAAGGAGGCAGCTGATCATTGATTCTCTCTCATCATTGATGTTTCTCTCTCTCCCTTCCTCTCCCTTTCTCTCTGAAATCATTAAAATATATTAAAGAAAAATTTTTTTATTTCATTTGTGGACTTGAAGCATCCCTGATGTATATATTATCTTTTTTTTTTTAAAGTTAAAAACCAGTTAAATGCTTTTGTGTTCCTTTATAGATTTACTAAAGGCCCAATGCACAAAATTCGTGCAAGAGTAGGCCTTCCTTCCCCCGGCTGCAGGCACCGGCTTCCCTCTGGCACCCGGGACACGGGCTTCTCTCGCAGCCCCGGCTTCGTCTGGAAGGACGTCCAGTCTAATTAGCAAATTATTATAGATATTTAATGTTACTTAGCTTAAATTGCAACATTCACTTTTGTTATAGAAATATTTGGTGCCTTTGTACATTTTATTTTTTAATCTTCTCCCAAAGACATGCTTTTTTAAAATTGATTTTAGAGATAGAGGAAGGCGGGGGGTGGGGTGAAACATCATTCTGAGAGTGGAACATTAACAGTTGTCTCCCTCACACTCTCCAACTGAGGATCGAACCTGCATCATGGGTGTGTGCCCTGACTCGGAATCAAACCCTAACCTTTTAGTGTACAGGACAATGCTCCAACCAACTAAGCCACAGTTGCCAGGGCAGTGCCTTTGTACATTAAATGTATATACTGTAATGCTTGAGGTAGTTGTAATGCAGGGAGGAGCCTGCAACTGAGGTACATGCCCTTGACCAGAACCAAACCCAGGACCCTTCAATCCGCAGGCTGGCGCTCTATCCACTGAGCCAAACCAGCTAGTCTTGAGGTCGTTTTCTCAAGATACAGCACAGAAAGGAGAATGGTAATAGAATTCTAATACATTTATCAAATTTGAGATGTTTTCTTTTTTTATAGTTTTAAGGTAAAGCTGAAATTTTTAGTATATGTACTGTTGAAGCGAGCACTAAAACTGAAATTTAAAAAATATAGTTATTGATTTCAGGGGTCCTCAAACTTTTTAAACGGGGGGCCAGTTGACTGTCCCTCAGACGGTTGGAGGGCCGGACTATAGTTTAAAAAAACTATAAACAAATTCCTATGCACACTGCACATATCTTATTTTGAAGTAAAAAAACAACGCATGTTGCTCGCGGGCCGTAGTTTGAGGACGCCTGGATTTAAATAGCTGTATATAAATTTTATCTCCCTCTCTAGTTGGAAGTTCCTTAAGAGTAGCAAATAAACCTTGTATCATTCACAAGGACTAGCTTATAAGGAATTCAGTTGCGTTTGATGAGCTTTATTTCTAAGGGTTCTTTTGTTCTGTTCTAAAAAGATACTTAGTACTATTGTATGTATATCTGAAAATATATGAATAACCAGTAAAATGTTTGTGATTTTCTTTTTGATTATAATGCAACCGGAACTAACTTAAATATCTTTACATTCTTATTTTTGCCTGTCTAGTAATTTTAAATTAAAGGTGTTGTAGAAGAAATGCTTCATAACTTTTATCTTTTTGTCTTACCTTAGCTGTCCACTGTAGAAAATGTGTTAGTACTGTTTCTGAAAATAATTGTGTTTGTGTGGATTAGGGGTGTAAGTACTCAAGTCATATGAATTTTGCAGGATCTTGTTTTCAGTGTACTGTCATGCATTTAAATTTTTTTTCCATATAGGTTCATACAGCAAAAACTAGAGAGAGCTACTCCAGCTGAGCGACAGATGGTTTTTAATGAAATTTTACAAGCAGCATATCAATTAATGACAGATGTTTTTGGCAACTATGTTATACAAAAGTTTTTTGAGGTAAGCACCCATACATGTTTGTATAACTATCTAAGTCAGTGGTTCTCAACCTTTCTAATGCCACGACCCTTTAATACAGTTCCTAGGTTGTGGTGACCCCCAACCATAAAATTATTTTCGTTGCTACTTCATAACAGTAATTTTGCTACTGTTAATGATTTGTAATGTAAATATCTGTGTTTTCCGATGGTCTTAGGCGACCCTGCTAGTGGTTCTCAACCTGTGGGTCGTGACCCACAGGTTGAGAACCGTTGCTTATAGAGCCATTGGAAAACACAGATATTTACATTACGAATCATTAACAGTAGCAAAATTATAGTTATGAAGTAGCAACGAAAATAATTTTATGGTTGAGGGTCACCACAACCTAGGAACTGTATTAAAGGGTCGCGGCATTAGAAAGGTTGAGAACCACTGATCTAAGTATATGCTCAATACTTAGAAAAGCTCAGGAAGTTGGGTAAAAGTCATTTTTACATAAAAATATATGAGCTTGGATGGAAATATTTGCAAGTCATATAAAATAAATATTTTATATCCACACTATTTAAAGAACAACTAAAGTTCAAAAAAGACAACTCAAAAAGTGAACAAAGGACTTGAATAGACATTTTTTAATAGATGATATACAAATGCCAATAAGTATAAAGCTCAACATCTTTAGTTATTAGGGAAACAATTTAAAACCACAATGAGATTTCACTTTACATTTATTAGGATGACTGTAATTTTAAAAATGGAAAACAACAGATGTTGGTGGAGCTATGAAGTTGTAATCCTTACACATTCATTGTTGGTGGAAATGTAAAATGTTTCAGCTGCTGTGGAAAAGTTTGGCATTTCCTCAAAAACTAAACATAACATTGCTATACAACCCAGCAATTTTGCTCCTAGATATATACAGGATGGGGCAAAGTTTATAGCTGCGAGTAGGCAAAACAGTTTTTCTTGTATTATTAATTATTGTATTTTCCATATGAACAACTGTAAACCTATTTTTGCCCCACACTGTATATACCCAAAGAAGTGTTCATTACAGTATTA
Organism: Eptesicus fuscus; assembly: GCF_027574615.1. NCBI lineage: Eukaryota > Metazoa > Chordata > Mammalia > Chiroptera > Vespertilionidae > Eptesicus > Eptesicus fuscus. The sequence goes on along the minus strand of NC_072488.1, from coordinate 7,468,004 downwards.
TACAGAACTAGTAGCCCGTTTGCACGAAGATTCGTGCAATAGACCTTCATTCACCTGGCTGCCTGCACCAGTTTTCTGCTGGCACCGGGGACCCAGGCCTTGGCTGTGGCCACCGCCTTCTGCCTTCTTTCAGGGTCGGGGCTTGGCCCCGGGCGGTGGCCTTGGGCTCGGCCACACCGAACATCCCTGCTAAGGATCGAAGGAGCCGACCCCCAGTGGTTTCCTGCGATCCATGCAGGCTCCCCGCTGGTGCCCAAGGCTTTCCCAGCCTTGGGCTCGGCCGCACCCAGCATCCCTGCTAGGGATCACAGGAGCCGACCCCCAGTGGTTTCCTGCGATCCGTGCAGGCTCCCCGCTGGTGCACAAGGCCGGGAAAGCCTCCACCGGAGGCTTTCCTGGCCTTGGGCTCTGCCGCACCCCAACGTCCCTGCAACGGTTTCCTGGTGGGCGTGGCTTGGTTGTAGCGAAGGTGCGGTCAATTTGCATATTTGTCTATTATAAGGTAAGATAGCCAGAAGGTGGAAACAACCCAAATGTCCAACAGATAAATGTCTGGGCCTACCTTAAAATGGAAGGTTAATATTAATCCTGATTAATATCTGAAAATACAAAGCATTGGGAGTAAGTCTTAGATGAAGCAGTAAATAATAGGATAGTCTTTACTTGGATTTGTTAGATATTATCCTTCCTATATAATAAAAGACTAATAGGCAAATTGTCCCCTCAACTGAAGTTCGACCCGGAGTTCAAACCGGGGCGGGGCTGGCTGGCCAACCACCTGAGGCCCCTTCCCTGGGCCGGCCCTGCCCCTGATCAGGCCACCACCCTGATCGGGGACAGGGCCGGCCCGCCAACCACCTGTGGCCCCTCCTCCCGGCTGGCCCGGCCCAATCTGATCTATTGGGGCAGGCCAGCCAGATCCCACCCATGCACAAATTCATACACCAGGCCTCTAGTTTATAATTTACCTGATTATTCGTTTATAATTAAATATCTGTGTTGTAGTTTATGTCAGAATATAGTTGAGAATTAACTAGTCTGAATGTATGGCTCAGATTCATTATTGAAGACTAGAGTTCAAAAAAGACTCCCAGGATCGGGCCTAAGCGGGCAGTCGGACATCCCTCTCACAATCCAGGATTGCTGGCTCCCAACCGCTCGCCTGCCTGATTGCCCCTTACCGCTTCTGCCTGCCAGCCTGATTACCCCGTAACCACTCCCCTGCCAGCTTGATCTACACCTAACTGCTCCCCTGCCAGCCTGATTGCCCTAACTGCCCTCCCCTGCTGGCCTGGTCACCCCTAACTGCCCTCTCCTGCCGGCCTGGTCACCCCTAACTGTCCTCCCCTGCAGGCCTCGTCGCCCCCAACTGCCCTCTCCTGCAGGCCTGGTCCCCCCAACTGACCTCCCCTGTAAGCCTGGTCCCCCCCAACTGCCCTCCCCTGCAGGCCTGGGTCCCTCCAACTGTCCTCCCCTGCAGGGCTGGTCCCCCTCCCCCAAGTGCCCTCCTCTTCAGGCCTGGGTTCCCCCCAACTGTCCTTCCCTGCAGGCCTGGTCCCCCCCCAACTGCCCTCCCCTGCTGGCCTGGTCTCTCCCAACTGCCCTCCTCTGCCAGCCCAGTCACCCCTAACTGCCCTCCCCTGCAGGCCATCTTTGACCACATGGGGGCGGCCATCTTGTTTGTTGGAGTGATGGTCAATTTGCATATTACTCTTTTATTAGATAGGATGAGGGCTGTTGGTTTGAAATGAAAAGTGAAGGTGTATGTTAACAAATTTTTGACCCCAAAGAAAGTAATACACTTATCATTTCAAGCATCTCTGGGTCTGTCTTAGTTAACTTTACCTAAATGCCTCCTCCCTTCATAATACCCAAATGTGATATTTTAAAAGTCGATCCAGTAGGCTACAAACAGTGGGTTATTTAAGATTAGCAAAGTAGCATTATGGTCACTTTTTAATAATATTATTTTCCTCTCTCTCAGTTTGGGAGTTTGGATCAAAAATTAGCCCTGGCTACTCGTATTCGTGGTCATGTTCTACCCTTGGCCTTGCAGATGTATGGCTGCCGTGTTATTCAGAAAGCATTAGAGTCTATTTCATCTGACCAGCAGGTAATTGTAAGTTAAGACAAAATTTTTGTATTTTTTCAGTTTTTAAATTACTTTCTTTTTTTATCTTACAATAATCTTGGAGTGAAATATTACATGTTTCCAGTTAAAAGATTTTTAAACTGTATTAAACAGTAAGTTATTAATTAAAAGTTATACAGCAGCCCTAGCTAGTTTGGCTCATCACTTGCTTATTTGATTTTCTGTCATATTGGGAATACATTTTACTATATCCAATGTTTATTTGGATTATATTTATACTTATATCATAAGAATGAAGTTTTTATAAATCTCACTCAACAGGAAAAGTAACCTAAGAATTAACAAGATTTATAATTAACAAGATTTAGAATTCTTTAAAAGAAAATATGTATAAATTAAATGGTAAATATACCATGTTCTTGGATGGAAAAGTCTAAATATTTTAAGTAAAAGGATTAATGCAATTTGAAAATCGCATACTAGGATTTTTTTTTATAACTGATGGAAATAATTTTTTAATTGAATATATGTTACAATGGGGAAATATTAACAAATTTGATGATGTAGTACCTTAGACCTTCTCTGCAGTCTCAAACTGGTATAGATACTTTAAAGTTATTTTAAGTTTCTTTAATATTTAAAAATATAAAGCTCTTGGGAGTAAGTTTTACATGAACCAGTTAATGAATAATGGTAGTGTTTTTGGATTCTTTTTTTTTTTTTTTTATAATATATTTTTATTGCCCTAACCGGTTTGGCTCAGTGTATAGAGCGTTGGTCGGCCTGCGGACTGAAGGGTCCCGGGTTTGATTCCGATCATGGGCATGTATGTACCTTGGTTGCGGGCACATCCCCAGGAGGGGGTGTGCAGGAGGCAGCTGATCGATGTTTCTCTCTCATCGATGTTTCTAACTCTATTCCTCCCTTCCTCTCTATAAAAATCAATAAAATATATTTAAATATATATATATTTATTTAAATTTTTTTAATTGATTTCAGAGAGGAAAGGAGAGGGAGAGAGAGATCAAAACATCAACGATGAGAATCATCTGCACATCCCCTACTGGGGATCAAGCCCGCAACCTGGGCATGTACCCTAACGAGGAATTGAGCCATGACAATCACTGAGCCATGCTGCTGGACTCATGCAGTCATTTAAAATAATTATTTTGGGGAAGAGAAGTGCTAAGCAGAGGAAAAAGTTCTGAATGAGTTATATTAGTTGTCAGCTGAGAAAGATGAATAGAAGATGTACACAGTGAAGATAGTAGTTTAAATATGGCCAGTTCATCACTAGTTTATATTTCAGCTGGTATAATTCAAATTATAATCTTGCAAAATTTTTTAGTAATTTTCACCTTAATTGGCTTCTGCAAATTATACTTTGTTGGGGAGGGTTAAACTTGGATATGAAAAAAAATTGCAAACAAAATTTTGATTATACTTTTGTTCTCATTTCAATATTTGTAATCCTGTTATGTTTGATGAGGCAGTTATTTAAACGTCATCTTCTCTTCTGCAGAGTGAAATGGTAAAGGAGCTAGATGGTCATGTACTCAAATGTGTGAAAGATCAGAATGGGAACCATGTTGTACAAAAATGTATTGAATGTGTTCAGCCACAGTCACTACAATTCATCATTGATGCTTTCAAAGGACAAGTAAGATTTTTTTTTGGCTTCTACCTAGTTAGCCTAGTTAGTGGGGCATTATTTTAGATTTTGAGTGTTAATACATTTTTCATAAGTCACAAGATAATACCCAGTACTTGCATATAAAAAATAGGAGACAAAATAGTGAATGTACACTAATTTCTGCCTCTGTTACCTAATTTCTGCCTCTGTCAATACCTTAATTTTTTGAAGCTGAGAAATAGAAATAAGAGTTTAATTACATTACTTTAAGAAGATAAGATAACCTCTGTTAGGATTGTACACCAATTTTTTTACAAATTTCTTGGGAGAAGAGTTAGGAAAACTTAAAACTATATAATAAAAGACAAATATTAATTAGTAACAAATACATTGTAATTAATAGTTTCTAATTACAGTGTGCACTGTCCTCACCCCACAATACATTTCTTCTCATTTTTACATGTTTTTCATCTTCTGTTTAGATTCCTTTTAATCAAAATATCTGTTAACACTTAAATTGAGCACCCCATGGATTAATGCAATTTGAAAATCACATAATTTTTAAATTGAATGTGTATTATAATGGGGAAATATCAACAAATTTGATGATGTATTAAATGTGAATTCCCCACCATTTTATTTAAATTAATTCAGCGTGTCAGAGAATGGAAATTTTAATTCTTCCCATTTTTTTTAAGGTGTTTGTACTTTCAACTCATCCTTATGGATGCAGAGTAATCCAGCGCATCCTAGAACACTGCACTGCAGAACAAACCTTGCCCATCTTAGAAGAACTCCACCAACACACAGAGCAGTTGGTCCAGGTAAGCTCCCTCATGTTTATATATATATTTAAATGGTTATTTTTTTTTTTTAAGATATAATAATTTTCTTAAATTAATACACTGTAGACACACAGACAAAAGCTAGTATATTCTGACTACATACTACTGTTTTGGGGATTTTTTTTTAGAAAAATGGTTACTATCTTTTTAAAGAATCATCATTATTCTTAAGGAATGACTTAAAATAATTTTTAAATGTCTTTACTTAGGATCAGTATGGCAATTACGTTATTCAGCATGTACTGGAACATGGTCGACCTGAAGACAAGAGCAAAATTGTTTCCGAAATCAGAGGAAAGGTCTTAGCCCTGAGTCAACACAAATTTGCCAGGTATTGCATTATTTTCTAATTCTAAGGATCTGTTCTTTCAACTCTTTGGCTTTTATTAGTAAGCACAGAAATGCATATAGAATGTAACATTGAAATATAATCTTTTCTTTAGTAGAGTCAAAAAGCACATGCAGAACATTGCTTTTATTCTTAAAGAATCTACATGACAAATTAGTTTGCCCACATATCCTATTTTTGAAATCTGTAGTTAGAAAATTATGTCCCCAAGACCTCTGAGTAAATGCAAATTTATTTAGTGCATGTTTGTGAAAGTCTCAAACCTTATTAATAACCTAGTTCCCCATTTTAAAATTATAATATTAATTACAATTTAATTATGATTTTAAGAGGCCCATAATTAAACTTGTGGAAGTCCAATATGTGTCCTTCTATGATATCAATCTGTTTTAAAAGTAATTGTAAGAGAATTATAAAAGATTCCCATCTTGATTCTTCTGTCTTCCAGTGTATTGAGCAAATTCTTCAAAAGTCAAGGAAATTTTGCTAAAAGAAAAGAGTAACAATATAGTTTTTTGTGTATGTGCTTTAATTTTCAGCAATGTAGTAGAAAAGTGTGTTACTCATGCCTCCCGTGCTGAGAGAGCTTTACTGATTGATGAAGTTTGCTGCCAGAATGACGGTCCTCACAGTGCCTTATACACCATGATGAAGGACCAGTATGCCAATTATGTGATTCAGAAGATGATTGATATGGCTGAACCTGCTCAGAGAAAGATAATCATGCACAAGGTAATACATTTAATAGCATTAAAACAGTTGATTCAATTTGTGTGGCTTTAGGCTATGCATCTAATTTCCCTAGGTTTTAAATTTCCTTATCCTAATATATAAAAACCCAGAGTCCATAACGACCGAAGCCTCAACGGACCAGAAGTCAGTCCTGCAGTCCGAGGAGGCTGCAGATCAGGCCCAGAGAAGAGGCCTGGAGAGAAGCAGTGTCTGATCCGTAGCCTCCGTGGCAGCTGTTGATCAGCCCTTGCCTCTCTCTTTCTCTCCCGGCCTGACCAGCAGGGAGAGAAAGAGAGGCCTCTCTTTATCTCCGGGCCTCCGTGGGGGCTGCAGATCAGCCCTGCCTCTCTGATCAGGCCTAGAGATAGGCCCGGAGACTCTGACTGGCATAGAAACTGACCAATCAGAACCAAATCTGGGTGAACTGCAAAGGCAGAATCTAAGGTGGGGGCTGAGGAGGGGTTTTAAGGGCAACAACTGTTTGGTGTAAGGTGTAAGAAAGCGGTTCAATTTTTTAATGACCATTTTGACAGTATAGTGCATATGGCTGGCTCTCAGTCCAGATATAGGGATTACGTATTTTTGTCTGCCAAGAACATCTCCTCCTGCTGAAAAAGGCCTTGTCCCCCTCCCCCCCATTAAGCAATCCTATCCTATATAATCTATACTAAAGGGTAATATGCTAATTAGACCAGGTCGACAGTCCATCTTCCAGACGTCGGAATTCCTTCCGGACAAAGCCATGGTGGTGGGGGCTGAGGCAGGGCAGTTGGGGGCGAGATCAGGCAGGCAGAGGCAGTTAGGGGCGATCAGGCCAGCAGAGGAGAGCAGTTGGGGGCAAGATCAGACTGGCAGGGGAGGGCAGTTGGAGGCGAGATCAGGCCGGCAGGGGAGGGCAGTTAGGGGCGATCAGGCCGGCAGGCAGAGGCAGTTAGGGACGATCAGGCAGGCAGGCAGGTGAGCGGTTAGGAACCAGTGGTCCCAGATTGCAAGAGGGATGTCTGATTGGAGAAGGGTGCAGGCTGCGCTGAGGGAAAAAACCCCACCCCCCTGTGCACGAATTTCGTGCACCAGGCCACTAATATATGTTATAACTAGTGGGGTGGTGGAATCTAATGATACCCTGATTTTAGGTTAGTATGGTGTACCCTTTATTAAATTCTTAAGGTGATGTGCTCAATAAAATCAAATTCATTTCTTATCTATTTATCTACCTTCAGCATTGTTCTTCCTTTCCCCATCTTATTTCGGCATACTTGATTTGCCATTTTACATGGGTCGGACATCAACTTTTAAAATCTAATTAGATTTTCTCAGTAACATAATTTCCAGAGGCAGAGTTTATGTTTGTTTAATTGTTTTAAATCAGGTTGTTTTTTCTCTCTATCTTCCTAGAATCTAATAATTTTGTAAAGACATCATTAAGTTCCATAGAAAAATCTATTTAAAAGATCACTGGAGGAAATAATATTTAAAAACTCTTGATCTTTTTCTAAATTTAGTCATTTAAAAAATGGAACAACATACATAACCTCTTTGGATTCCTCCTTATATTAAAGAGAAAATGATCTTGTATGATCATAAAAGTATTTTTGGCCTTCTGATTTTTAAAATTTTTCAGCTGATGTATTAATTTTCTACCATTTTATAAATGTATTTTTATTGGTTTCAGAGAGAGATAGATAGAAATATCAATGATGAAAGAAAATCATTGATCGGCTGCCTCCTTCATGCCCCCTATTGTATGAGCCCACAACCTGAGCATGTGCCTTGACTGGGAATTGAACGGAGACCTGGTTCATAGGTCAAAGCTATCCGGGCAATTTCTAATATTTTAACTGTAATCAGCAGTGCTTTATATGAATGTCTTTGCATAAATGTTTTTGTAAGGAAAATATTTAGAGTGGAATTGCAGGTAAAGCTTTGTAAACATTTTACATTTTAATAGGTACTGCCAAGTTGCTCTCAGTTTGCACATCTATTTAGTCAGTATATGAAAAGGGTACCTGTTTTACATTATCTCATAAGTACCAATTATTTATAAAGTTCTTGCCGATCTAAATGGGAAGATAATGTTATGATTTCTTTCATTAATATTTTCAAACCTATTAGTAAGATATTGGACATCTTAAATGTATTAGCCATCACAAATCTGACCACGTTTATGTTTTCTGCTTTATTTTGTATTGAATTTTTGTCCAGCTGTCTCAAGTTATAAGATTCTGCCTTCATAGACTGTGGTAGTTCACTAGAGATACTCTCCTGCTGTGCTTGGAGCCCCTCTGCTATTCTTTGAAAATCCCAATTATTCTAAATTACTCGGATATGGGGCACTTTTTTAAGAAATCAGAAACTAAAAGAACATATCCTAAGCAGAGTATTTGTTTTTCAGATTCGACCTCACATTACTACTTTGCGCAAATACACATACGGGAAACATATACTGGCCAAGTTGGAAAAATACTATTTGAAAAATAGCCCAGATCTAGGGCCTATTGGAGGACCACCAAATGGAATGCTATAAACGAAAAAGAGAAAGAAGATAATGTAACCATAACCACGTGAAAAGAACGTTTCTTTTGTGAATTATCAAAACACAACTCAACTATGAATCTTCAAAATTTTTTTTAAAGCAAAACTATTTATTGACTTTATTCATCCATTTGTAAATTTTTTAAGGTTCTTGTGTATATTTGGGGGGTGGGAGTGGTGAATTATAAATGATATTTCGCCCTTAGTGGAGACCTATCAGATTGGATTGCTGGCAAAGCACAGAATGCCTGTATATGATGTAACTGTATCAAAAAAAGCTGTCACATATTTTGTAAATTTTTACCTTGTAAAGCCACAAAAATAGTTTTTAAAGGAAAAAGTACAGTATTCTTTTAATAAACTGGCTTGCAGTCTGGTAGGTCTATGGACCCCATAGCACAACAGGTTTATAGAGATGTATATAGAAATATAGTCTTTTTTTTTTTTTGTCCTTTGTGTGAAGCCTTTTATAACAGATTAACAATCAACTACATAAATATTATTCATATTTTTAAAAAGTTAAGTTGTATTTTGGTAATTCACAATCAATCATGCAAATAAAATTCAGCAAGTAAGATAAGAATTAAATGATTTGAGATGAAAAGAACTTAACATTATTTACAGTGGATGTGGTTTTAATCAAATACTGCCCTAAAATGTCTCTGGCAATGTACAGAAGTATTGTATATACTTAACATATGTAATTGTTGTAAGAGATAGAAAAAAAAATCATGGTGACACTTCCATCCAGTTAAGTGCACTAAACAGAAAGTTAAGTCCCATTTTAACTTTTCGGTTTGGTTTGCAATGAAAAAGAGTGGAAATTTGTATATTGTTTTGCTTATAGAATTACAAGGACATGTTGAGGAAGTGTTGAGCTTTATTTTGCTTTTTCATAGTAGATTTCAGAAAGTAGGAACCAGATAGAGGTGAAGAGGGGCCACTGAAAAGTGAATTTGATAGCTCAACATTTAAGCATGATTACATATTCAGATAGCCTTTTTTGCTTCCTATAAATATATGCATTGTGTGTGTAGTAATAGATGGTAAGTTACAATTTGGAAAAGCAAATCTTGTTTCAGTGTTTATTATAAAAGCCTTGCTAATTTAGTAGTAATGCTTTCCTTGGTTGTACAGGTGTACATTTGTAAACCATCATGCTGTAAATGGAATTTGTTTTATCTCTTTGGGAAACATTTGCATTTTAGTGTACATTTATGTCCCTGCCCTCTTTGACCTGGCATATAGTGTTGTATAATGTAAATTTATTTCTCCAAATCAAGAGTGATTTTTTAAAAATTTTTTATCTTTATATGATTTCAAAAGTATGAACCAACTTTCTTTTTATTATGAGAAACATTTTGTTTTATAACAATAGTTAATATGGACATGCTAGGATTTGGATCCCTTTCAAGAAGTCAGGGTATTGTGCATAATAGAAAGTATTGGACTGAGATATTTGGTTAACATGGAGGCCAATGCTTTTTCCATCTTATTAAATGTGATGTGACTTTTTTCTTTGTACAGAAGAGTACTGTATTTTTGGATAGCCTATTCCCAAGTAAGAGCAAATCTGTATGATAACATTTTTTTTCTCTGGACATAAGACATAACAGTAACATGATGTACATTTACAAGCGGCCTTATGTACATTTCCCAACAATCTTTTTAAGGCAAAATTGTGACCATATGTGTATAATTAAAATCGTTTTTAATCCTTTGCCTATGAAAATATTTTGGAAAAAAACTTGCTTTGTATATTCAGTTTCTGAAAGATAAAGAAAGTGCTTTGTATTTTGTTGAAGTCAGTATTTTGTATAAAACATTTATGTTGACCCACTTATGTTTAGTGCTGAAAACTAATGAACCATGCTATCTCTTTAGATTGAACATGTAAGGGATTTTTACTAGGAAGTCTGCAGAAGAAAAGCAATCTTCTGAGCACAATATTGAATATAAAGGTTTTTATCACTTAGCTGCTCATATCATGAACCTAAAAATAATGGCATGAGGTTTGGGGTGCCAGGCATACTTTTTCATATTTTATTTGAGTTGCTCTGGTTTTTTTTAACCCAACATTCCATGCTGAGGCCATTAAATCCAACCACTTGTCACTGTCACTTCTCAGAGTCACCCTGGTTCATCATGTCCCAGTCACAGTGGCAGTGCTTCCCCTGCGAAGCTGCTCTCGCACCTTCCCGCCTTGGTGGTGCCAGCCTTAGTGTGTTGGCCCCGCGTCCAATTTTTGTTCCCAGTATCAATCAGCTCATGGTTTTAGGATCCAAGTTGTCCTTGTTGAAGATTGGTAGTGACTTTCTTGGATTTGCACAGTTGAATTCCTGATTTCCCTTTATCCGTAGCCTCTGTTGGCACAGGCAGTTACCTCTGCAAATTGGGCAAGTCCTAGAGAAGAGCACACTGGGAAGCAACCCTCCTCTGGGGTCCTGATGGTCCCCTGTGTCTTGACAACCTAATCGTCCCAGTACTTCGAGGCCTATTCTAGAAAAAGATGTGTCATTGTAGACATGTTAGGGTCTGCCATTTTGGGTACCCACCTGTGATTTCACTTTTAATAAAAGTTGGCATGGAGTTTGATAAAATCTGAAAATGGCATTTCACAATAAAGGAACTTAACTGGGCAGAGCCACTTAGGCTTTACTCTTGAGTGTCTCCTTTCAACATGGATTGTTTCTGGACCAGTTTGTCTTAAGTCCTGGCTCTTATTGGTTCATATGAAATAATGTTATCTTCTTTGTATATTATGTATAAATTAGAAAATGAAAAATGTGTGAATAACATTGTATGAAATAAATCTGGTCTTGTGTTTTTCTCTAGATAAATACCCCTTTGTACCTCAGTTTAATTCAGATTGCCCGTTCAAGTTTACTCTGACTTAAGGAAAACAAAAAATATTTTTATTGCATGGCCACCAGTCAGGAGCCACTGATCCTCTGATGGTATTAATCAGGATTTTGATCAGTTTCAGGATTTCTGTCCAATTACATAGAGTGTTTATACACTTTGGGTCTGTAAACTCATCAAAGTTCAGTGCTTTACCCTGGGGTAGTACTAGTTCTAAATCCTCATTGATCTTAAGAATTGAGAATATATAAAGATACCTAGAACCTAATTCACAACTAATGCTAATACTATTTCCCATTTCAAGTCCCTGCTATAGCTATAAAAACTACACATAATTTGATAGCATCCAAAATGGAGATTACATAAAACTAAAAGGGAATTTTCATTGTACACATTGTTTATCCTCAGTTTTCATGTTACCTTGATTTGGCAATTATTCTGAGCTGAAATCAACCCTTCTGAAATTGTTGACCCACCCCACTTTGTAGTGATGAAATTAAGATTCTCTAAAGGAAGTCAATAATAACATCCACTCTCGCTTAGTAACCTAAGCGTGGTATTCTTGCCCTCATGACTGGTTTCTCAGAAAGGTTTAGGGGGAGGGTAGAGAAACCCCTAAGGAGCAGTATTCACTGTCTACCGTACTTACCTAACTTAGGAGGACCCAACTAACATATCTGAGGGGGAGCTGGTGCCCTGACTTTCAGTAAATTCATCTGTGAAAACAGGTGAGAAGGAATGGAGTTCTGTGGCATCCGGTGCTCCCAAGGAGGGAGGCAGGCCTAAGTTGGGCCCTGAGGAATGTGGGCAAACAACCCTCTAGGCCTTGAAGTTACCTGTAAAGGAGGAATAATATCCTGACTGCCCACAGAACATTGGATCTGAGGGGATACTTGATGCTAAGAATTTAACAGCTACACTATAATAAAAGCATAATATGCTAATTAGACTGGACGTCCTTCTGGACAAAGCCGGGGCTGCGAGGGAAGCCCGAGTCCCGGGTGCCAGAGGGAGACCAGTGCTGGCAGCCAGGGCAAGCGAGGCCTACTCTTGCACGAATTTCGTGCATCAGGCCTCTAGTCCTATATAATAAAAGGCTAATATGCAAATTGACATCGCTATGACATGCACTGACCACCAGGGGACAGACGCTAAACGCAGGAGCTGCCCCCTGGTGGTCAGTGTGCTCCCATGGGGAGCGCTGCTCAGCCAGAAGCCAAGTTCACGGCTGGCAAGCACAGCGGGGGTGGCGGGAGCCTCTCCCGCCTCCGCAGCAGCGCTAAGGATGTCCAACTGATGGCTTAGGCCCGCTCCCCAGACATCCCCCAAGGGTTCCCAGACTGCGAGAGGGCGCAGGCCAGGCTGAGGGAACATACCCCTCCCCCAGTGCATTAATTTTGTGCACCGGGCCTCTAGTAGATCATACAAGCTTAAAATTTTTGTTGAACTTTACTACCTCCAAGTTCTGTAGACAATTCCTCACTTTTACGTTACAGTAATAGAAAATTTTTTCCTAGTTATTTACCAGTATCTTAAGCCAAATGAAGTTGCCCTGTATTCTACTTGGTAATTGAGGAATTTGCTAGACTAACATTAGTTGAAATTTTGTTGGACATCAGGGTGTAATGCATCAGTTTGGACTCTGGAATTAGAATGCCCAGGTTCCAAACCCTTTCGCTCTTACATCATTAGGCAAACAGTTTATCTTTTAAGCCTTAGTTTCCTGGTGGTGTAGGAAAAGGGAAATGATACCCACCTCCTAAAATTGTGAGGGTTAAATGAGAATGCGTGACACACAGGGCCAGTGAGGACTCTGACTCCGGCTATAGTGAGTTAACAAAAAAGGTGTGTTTTTTTTAAATTTGCCTACATAACTGCCTCAAAACATTTGGTTTGGAGTGCTTTTATGTTTCTGCAAACAAGCTCTTGATTAAAGTTGCAGAAAAATCACTGACTCAGTAGGAAAACTATTGAAGATATGATTAATTTTACAGCATTTTAATGTGTTTTTTTTGTTGTTCTAATATAACTAATAGTAGCTCTGCTCAGAGGTATACGGCTGCTAGAATGGAGATGACAAATCAAAAGCAGCGTGGTGGAGATACACACACACACACACACACACACACACCTGCACCACTGGAAGAGCATGAGACCCAGCAGCTGCTGCAATGTTGTGGAAGTCAGACTGGGTCAGGACATCCCTTGGTTTCCGCCATTCCTCACAGCCAGCCCCTGCGTTATTTCCGCTGAGCAGTGAGAGCCCTTTGTGGTGTGGTTGTGCTTTAGGAAAGAGAGGTCTGCCAACAAATCAGGGTTTTGCTGATTAAAGAGCCGCCGTGGATCCCTGGTGGGTGTCTGCCTTGAGCCATAGTGAGAGCCAAGTGGGGAAATTTAGAAAGCTGGATTATGTGCAATTCCCTTATGGAAATCTCCTTTAAAAAAAAAAGAAAAAAAAAAAATGTTACTGGTTTGAGAGAGAGAGAGGAAGGGAGAGGGAGAGAGAGAAGCATGATGCATCAACACAGTGGGCTGCCTCCTGCATGCTCTCTGCTGGGGATCAAGCCCAGAAACCCGAGCAATGTGCCCTGACTGGGAATCGAACCGGGGACCGTTTGGTACATGGGTTGACATTCAACCACTGAGCCGCATGGCCCGGCAAAAGTCTCCCTTTAAGCACAGTGAGAGCAAACGTCTACAGGCCAAATGCAGAGCTGGGGGCTACCCGTGTGCAGCCTCTGCCCAATAGTCTCCATGATGGAATGCAGGGATGGAAGCAGCTGAGGAGTGAATTTGCATAGGTATCCTGAGGCTGGAGGTAAAGCTCACCTGTGTGTGTGTGTGTGTGTGTGTGTGTGTGTGTGTGTGTCCCACACACAGGTACCTGCTCCTACATAGCATCATGCCTTCTATAGCCTGGCTACTGTAAGCTCAGCAATCCCTTCGGAACCCACTCCAAAGTCTCCCCTGAGGGCTTGAGATTGCCTAACTTCTCTAAGAATTATTTCCTTTTTCCCTGGTCTGATGCCAGGTAAAGTGCATTATTTCACTTAATCTGCATTCAGAATGTTTCAGGGACTTTCCCCAGGTTGTGTGGGGAGAGGATTGTAAAACTAAGGTTCAAACCCACGTGTGTCTGCCTCTCCCAGTCCCACGGTCACATCTTCAGCATCACTAATGTTCAGGCAGCACTTACCTGTGTGCCAGGGACCGTACTAGCCCTTCACGGTGCTTATTTAATCCTCACAACAACTATCTGAGGTAGGCACTTAGCATTTCTCCAGTTCATAGAGGAACAAATTAAAACACAGAGAGGTTAAGTTACTTGCTCAAGGTCACACAGCTAAATTAGCCACTAAGAATTTGCAAGAGGAAAGTGCCCACAATTGCTAGCTGCGAGGGTAAGTGGTGAGAAAGAACTGGCCTGCAGTTTTCCTGCCCTAAGAGCAAGGAATCAGCACTTCTTCCCAGCAGGGGGCTGAGTCACAGCCAGCCCGAAGCTTCTCAAACACCAGGTCATGGGCAGGAGGACCAGGAAAGGGGGGAGTGGGGGTTTGTGGCAAGCCACCCCACCCTAGGAAGTGGCTCAGGGTGAATCAGCCAGATGACACCTGGGAGGGTGTGGCTGGCACTGGCACACCTACCTTCAGGGGAGCTTCCGGTCCAGGCCTCCAACAAAGGTTGCTCTGGAGATGACCCAGAACTGAGTCAGGAGCCACAGGGGGGAGCTAACGAAAGACTTCAGCGCCCAGCGCTGCCCCAGTCCCCGCAGCCACTGCACCCTCCATTTGGCCTCTCTGTTAACCTCAACCAGATGGAAAGACACTACCACTGGTTTTCAAAATCTCACACTTCCCCTCCCGCATCCATCCCGGAGCCTTATCGCGTTCTGCCTCTTTCCATCGCTTTCCTTCCTGCCCCTTCCCCATCTTCACTGCACCCCTCGAGGCAGGCTTGGTCCTTTCTCCCTGCTGCCTGCCTATGTGCCCACCTGCAGCCTTCCGCCCTAACACGTGCAACTTGTCCTCGAGTCCCTCTGCTCTGAAAGCTCAGTGACTCCTCTGGCCTAGGCCCGCCCACCTGTGGCACGCAAAGCGACACAGGCTGTCTCCGTGTGACCCAGCTCTGGCCAAAGGGCCTGTGCTCTGGCCTGTCCGGGCCACTCAGACTCCCTCAGGTTCCTGAACATTCGAGGTTATCCTGGATTATCCACGTGGGTTCTAAATGCAATCATCTGTATCCTTATAAGAGGGAGGTTTTTTATTTTTATTTTATTTTATTGATTTTTTACAGAGAGGAAGGGAGAGGGATAGAGAGTTAGAAACATCGATGAGAGAGAAACATGACAGAGAAACATCGATCAGCTGCCTCCTGCACACCTCCTACTGGGGATGTGCCTGCAACCAAGGTACATGCCCTTGACCGGAATCAAACCTGGGACCCTTCAGTCTGCAGGCCGATGCTCTATCCACTGAGATAAACCGGTTAGAGCATAAGAGGGAGTTTTTATCACAGAGAAGAGAAGGCGATGTGAAGACGAAGCAGAAAGAGATTGAAGATGTTGGCGCTTAAGGTACGTGTGATGCCACCACAAGCCAAGGAATGCTGGCCGCCACCGGAAGTTGGGAGAGGTAAGGAACAGATTCTCCTGGAGAGCCTCTGGAGGGAGTGCAGGCCGGCTGATCCCTTGGTTTTGACCCAGTAAAACGGATTTGGGATTTCCAGC
This sequence comes from Eptesicus fuscus, assembly GCF_027574615.1. Classification (NCBI taxonomy): domain Eukaryota; kingdom Metazoa; phylum Chordata; class Mammalia; order Chiroptera; family Vespertilionidae; genus Eptesicus; species Eptesicus fuscus. The sequence goes on along the minus strand of NC_072488.1, from coordinate 7,452,233 downwards.
TTCCAGGCAGTAAGGGAATAAAACGATGTTATTTTTGTTGCTGTGAGAAACGTCCAAACCTGTAGAGAATTTTCATGAGTTTATTTGAGCCATGCTGAAAACTGCCAGGATGGAGAAAATGCTCCTGGAAATGGCAGTTTTGCAGCTTATTTTATATGTTAAGCGTCAAACGAGGAGACGAAAGAAGGGTTACATGGCATTAATCGGTGGTAGATTAAGGAGGTGGGAGAAGGCAAAGCGGGGAAATCTCTAGGACTGGCTAAAAAGTAAAACGGAGAGACGCACTTTCATATTGGTGCGTGCGGAGGGTTAATAATTGCCATTTGCAGCACGTGGAGGTGGTATTGGGGGGATACGATAACAATGATAACAATGAGGGATTGTGTGGTCTCCTGCTCTGGTGTGTGGGTGTGCCCTGAGGGGTGCGCTAACATTTCAAAGGCATGTTATCTTAGATGCAAAAAGACAGTAGACAGACATACTTAAGGGAAAGACTGACCTTTGTCAAGGAAGCTACAAGCCCAGGATGTGACTACCAGTCGTGACCTGCCTTTAGTTAGGAATGTGTATGTGCAGACGGTGCTATGTGGTTGCTTTTGTTCTCTGAGTTTGTAAGGCCGCCACGCAGGCCTCCTGTGAGCTTGTCAGGTTTAGTACGTGGCCCCTTTTCAACATTTTAAGCTACCAAATTTGTAGTCAGTAATTTGTTTCAGCAGCCACGGGAAACTAATCCACGGCCCAAGTCATCTTCCTTCATCTGAGCACAAGTTCTGATGGCTTCTCCCTCTCCCTGGAATCTTCTGGAAGGTTTTCTTTGTATTCTGAATCTCTTCGGCTGCCGGGAATACAGGCTGGTGTGACAGGCACTTCTTTGTGTTATAATGACTGTTTATATGTCTCTCTCCAAAGAGAGCGACCTCCTCGGACTTGAGAATCTTATGTTCTCATTTGTGGATCTCCAGCATCCGGGCTGGGCCCAGCAGGCCCTCCAGTAGCTGTCAGGCTGCTGCAGGGCCCCTTCCAGGGCCCCGTTCAGGCTGGGTGCCAGCAGATGCGCACTCCGAGAGCACAATTCCAGGAATCCCATTCACCTGGAAGGCCTGGGGGTGTTGCTTCCTGGAGCTGGGCATCACTGTGGCTCTGGACACATTTACCAAAGCAATGCTCCACCCGCCTCAAAAAGAAGAGGAGGAGGAGGAGGAGGAGGAGGAGGAGGGAGAGAAGAAGGAGGAGGAGGGAGGGGAGAGGAGGAGGAGGAGTGAGGGGAGGAGGAAGAGGAGAGAGAAGGAGGAGGAGGGAGGGGTGAGGGGAGGAGGAGGAGGAAGAGAAGAAGGGGGAGGGGGAGGGGGAGGATGAAGAGGAGGGAGAAGGAGGGGGAAGAGGAGGAGGAGGCAGCTATCCTGAGCTGATGGGATGGGCAGCATCAGTCTCCCAACAGGACCACTTTGGGGAGGTGAATTTTCCCATTTGGACGTGCACTAGTAAATTCCAGTGATCTATTCATTCTTCCTCTCCCCTGCTGACATTCTAGCAAATATTAGAGGCAACTGAGAAGGCGTGGGAAACTGTTCATGAGAAATGGACACAGTGAAGGAGGGCAGGGTGGAGGCGGGCAGGGGAAGAGGGTTGGGGGGCGAAGCAGCAGGTGAGGACGGGAAGTGAGGAACAGGCTGTCAAGTCCACGCAAAATAACCCCTTCACCTGTGGTTTCAGAGCCACCCGAGCGTGCAAGAGAAAGCAGAGCAGTTAACATCTGTAAGAACAAACATGTCAGTTGCTTAAAAAGCAACAAACGTCCCACAGTCCTTAGTTCTCCACGTCTCACAGTGGACACCAGCTCACCCACAGTAGGTGTGGGACAGGGGCTTCCAGAGAGCCCCACGGAGGTCGGGGCCATGGAGCCTCACCCCGAGACAGTGGCCCCGAGGAGACTCTGAAAACACCTCCTTCCTCAAACAAGGCCCTCTTGTCTCCACTGCTTTTGGGCACAGAGGTTGTCAGGTGTCTTGAGTCAAATCCAGAATTTAACAGGCAGTCCAGGACTGGGAAACTGGCTGGGTCCCCTGAGTGTTTATTAATTAATTTAAAAAAAATTTTTAAATATATATTTTTTGATTTTTTACAGAGAGGAAGGGAGAGGGATAGAGAGTTAGAAACATCGATGACAGAGAAACATTGATCAGCTGCCTCCGCACGCCCCCTACTGGGGATGTGCCGGCAACCAGGGTACATGCCCTTGACCGGAATCGAACCTGGGACCCTTCAGTCTGGAGGCCAATGCTCTATCCACTGAGCCAAACCAGTTAGGGCTAATTTATTTAAATTTTTAAAATTGATTTGAGAGAGAGCGAGGAAGGGTAAGAGAGAGAAACATCGACTTGTTGTTCCACTTACTTATGCATTCGTTGTTTGATTCTTGCATGTGCCCTGATCAGCGATGCTCTAACCCACAGAGCTACGCGGCCAGGGCCTCAGACCTTCACTGATGGCATCTGCAGAGACATTTCTCCTCCCGGCACCCTGTCGGTCACGTGTAGAAGGCGGAATTGAGAGTGTATTGTTAGGGTTCGGTTCGCCGGCAAGGGATAGAAAATCCAGGATGCCAGGGAAGCAAAGCAGAGGTCTGTTTCTCCATCGTGTGCATGTCTGGGTGGGCAGCCCAGGGCTGGCGTGGCGCTTCCTGGGCCAGGGACCCTCGCTCCTTCTAGCCTGTTCCTCTGTCATGCATGGCCTCTGTCCCCAAGTTCGCCTCAGGGTCCAAGATGACTGCTCCAGCTGCAGCCATCACATCTGCACTGCAGCCAGGAGGAAAGAGAGAAGGCACGGAGTCAGGCGTGCCTCCTTCCTTTGACACTTCCCCGAAGGTACAGACGTACACCCCTGCTGCGCTCAACCCTGATCACGTGGCTCCATGGAGCTGTAAGAGAGGCGGGAAGATCGTCTGTATTTCCAGTGGCCCTGCGGCCAGCTGACATTCAGCAGCGCTTTTATTGGAAAAGGGAGGAAAACAGATGTGGGAAGCCGCCAGGAGTGCCCGGGGCGAGCAGTCAGCAACAAAAGGCTCCCGGCAAAATGTTTCATAAAGGGAGGGCCATTCAAAACCCAGGCACAATGAGGTATCACGTTACCTGCGTCAGGCAGGCCCACAGAAAAGGCCCAATAAATGCCAGGTCATACGGAGGATGGAGAGAAACGGGAGCTCTCACAACTCTTGCTGGGGGTGCAAATTGCTAGAAGCCCTTTGGAAAGCAGTGTGTTTAGAGAAATCGCCAGAGCCGTGGTCGGCAAACTGCGGCTCGCGAGCCACCCGCGGCTCTTTGGCCCCTTGAGTGTGGCTCTTCCACAAAATACCACGGCCTGGGCGAGTCTATTTTGAAGAAGTGGCGTTTAGGAGAAGTTTAAGTTTAAAAAATTTGGCTCTCCAAAGAAATGTCAATCGTTGTGCTGTTGATATTTGGCTCTGTTGACTAATGAGTTTGCCGACCGCTGGGCTAGAGCAGCGCCTAAGAAAGGTGCCGCTATTTATCCCTGAGACCCCGGAGCTCCGGCTGCTTCCGGAGAAAGGCTCACTGCACCCAGGACAGAGGCACGGCATTGGCTGGAGCATTGCGTGCGGCTTTGAAAAGCTGGAAACAAATGTCCAGGGATTCATACAGCACGGCGTGTGCATGCAATGAGTTATAATACGGCAATTAAGATAAATGACCCAGAGCCACATGTGTCAACATGGACACACCTCAAAACACGAGCTGAGGAAACGCAGTGGAATCTGCAATGTTTCATTTCATAAAGAAAGAAAAGAAAAAGGCATCATGTTAAGAATTGATGAACTGGGTGGTAGTTGCACAGGTGTTCATTATTTTACTTTTTAGCAATTGAGGGTTGTTGGTTTTTTTTGCATTTTTTGTAAATCATACATAGCATAAAATTTACCATTTTAACCATTTAAGTGTACAGTTCAGTGGCATTAAGTACATTCACATTGTTGTGCAAAAACCACCACCATCCATCTCCAGAACTTTCTTTGTCTTCCCAAAATAAAACTCTGTATCCATTAAAAAAACTCCGTATCCATTAAAAAATAATGCCTCGTGCCCCCCCACCCCACCCCGCCGCCCACCTCCTTCCAATCCCTGGCAGCCACCTTTCTGCTTTCTGCCTCTGAACTTGACTACTCTATATACGTGGAATCATCAAGTATTGGTCCTTTAGTGACTGGCTTATTTCACTTAGCTTCAAGTCTTCAAGGTTCACAGGGGCTGTAGCATGTGGCAGGATTTCCTTCCTTTGAGGACTGAATAATACCCCATTGTGTGTATTTACCACATTTTGTTTATCCATTCGTCAGTGGACTTTTGGATTGCTTCCACCTTTCGGGCTATTGTGAATAGTGCTGCTATAAACATGGGTGTGCAAATACCTGTTCATTCCCTGCTTTTAATTCTTTGGGGTATATGCCCAGAAGTGGAATTGCTAGGTCATGTGATAATTCCATTTTTTGTGTGTTTTGTATCATCTTGAAGCAGAATGCCCTCACATGCATCTCATACTCTTTTTTTTTTTTAATACATTTTATTGATTTTTTACAGGGAGGAAGAGAGAGGGATAGAGAGTTAGAAACATCGATGAGAGAGAAACATCGATCAGCTGCCTCCTGCACACCTCCTACTGGGGATGTGCCCACAACCAAGGTACATGCCCTTGACCGGAATCGAACCCAGGACCCTTCAGTCCGCAGGCCGACGCTCTATCCACTGAGCCAAACCGGTCAGGGCACATCTCATACTCTTTAAGAAGTCCAAGTACTGAATGGCCGTGGCAATGGTTTCCCCATATCCAAGAAGGTTAATCTCCACCCACACTGGTACTGAAGATCTGCTTCCTAGCGATGGCTTCATGAAGGCATGGGACCCACTTCAGGCCAGTGAGGTGGGAAAAGAAGTGTGTGTGTGTGTGTGTGTGTGTGTGTGTGTGTGTGTATGGGGGTGACCTTCAGGGAACTATTTCCTTATTCCTAAGGAAAACACTAGGAGAAGGTGGCCTTGTTTGTGGACATGACTCTGCTAGCTGCGATGCCTGGAAACAATGCCCCATCTTGCCACCACTCTGAGGATGGAGCAACACGGGGGGGCAGAGCTGAAGGGTGGCAGGGCCTTCCGTCCAGTGCTGAGGCGGTTTGGGTTGTACAGTGGATAATGCAGGGACAGGTACATGCAATGATTGTCCTATTTTTAACAATGTGTGTTTTTATTGATTTTAGAGAGAGGAAGGGAGAGGGATACAGACACAGAAACACTGACGAGAGAGAATCATTGATCACTGCATGCCCCCCACTGGGGATGGAGCCCTCAACCGGGGCATATGCCCTGACTGGGAATCAAACCATGACCTCCTGGTTTAATGGGTCAATGCTCAACCACTGAGCCACACTGGCCGGGCGCAATAACTGCCCTATTACTCAAACAGTTTGAATGGGAGCTGTTCCTTGAGGTTGAAAGCATCTTCACTGATTCAGAAAATAACTTCCAATTTAAAACATTAGATAAGGTATATGTTCTCATAAGCATTTAGGAATACATAATAAACTTAAATGCTCTCCTCGCTGCCCCACCCCGTTTTCCTCCCCTAGGAAAATGTCCTTTTATAGCACATTCATGTAGTCTGTGCACACGACACGTAGGATTTTAAGACAGTGTTGTGCTGCCCGCACTGAGGGCGGCGGGGGGCGCGTGGCTTCCGCGCGATGTGTTGGATGATCACAGCAGGCCAGGGGTCAGCTGGGTCCAGGCGAGCCCTGACCCTCTGCTTCCCGTCTCTGTATATGTGTCATTCTTGGGGCCCCGCCTCTTCCTAATTGGCCCAAAGGAATACACATGGATCTGGGGCAAATCTATTCTGAAAGAAACAATAAACTGGTCATTTCTACAATACAAAAAACACGCCATCACACCCTCCTGACTCCAGTTTTGTTTATTTTGTGCGGTCGAGAAAGACCAGATTCCAAACTGACCAATATTTCCTCCACATTGGGTTAAAAAGACAAGAGAGCTAACCAGACTGGAGCGGGCCCCTGGGGACACTCAGAGCTTTCTGTCAATAGGACTTTCTCCCCCAGCAGGACTCCCCGAGCTGCGGAGGGGCCCAGCCTGCTGCCGCCCTGATGCCGGATGACCTGAGAAACGGAGGCACCTGGGACTCGCATCAGGTCCCAAGAACCCTGATGAGGATCTATCATCCCCCATGGACACAGAGGGGAAGCTGAGACCCCAAAAGGGAGAGCTGCCTGAGGCCCAACAGGTTTTCAGGAGCAGGGGCAAAACAGGGCGGAGTGCTGTTTGGGGGGCCTGGCTGTTAGTGCTCAGATGGAGGAGCCTGGCTTGAGAGGGGGATGCAGGACGCTGCTGGGAGGGTGGGGAGAATCCAGGGACTCCGGCCAGTTGTCCCCAACCGCATAACCCAGAACCCAGGAATGTTTACTCCTAAAGAGAAACACTGGAGAGAGACTGCCTGAGCGGCCCAGAAGCCTCAGGAGCCGGCGGTTCCCAGTCCGGGCTGCAGAGGCTGCCTGGAGGGCTGGGTGGGGAAGATACCGTCTGTGGCCTCCAGGTTCAGGTCCGGAGGTCATTTGGCACCACTTCTCCTCACAGATTGCAGGCAGGGCGGCTCTGCCGCTTCTCTCCAGGCCCTTTGCCCTCCGCCCGCAGGCCTTCCCTGGCCTTCTGCACGGAGGTGCCGGAGGGGTGATGCAAACTCTCTGCCCAGCTCAGGGAACCAGGAAGGCCAGGAGCTCCACAGGTGCCTCTGCAGCAGGCCAGAGGCGATCCCCTGGACACCAAGCCGTTTATTTCTCCTTTTAGCTCCGAGGAGCACGAGAGAGGGCACTGTCTTCATAGAAAGAGATGAAAACTCCTTTTTTCCCCCCTTTCTCACTACCCCTCCTGAGCTTCCAACGTGTTCAGTGCAGGCAGAACGCAAGCACCTGCGGGAACTGCGCTGGGGAGGGAGGGCGCGGGGAGCCCCCCGGCGGTCGGAGAGGTGCGGGAGGGACCCCTCGGTTGAAGGCCCCCCTCACTCGGGATCCAGCACCGCGGCCCGAAGTGCTCCCTCCGGGACCTGGGGGCCCAGCACACCTGGAGGGCGCTCCGTGTCCGCCCAGAGGGCGCTGCAGACCGGCGCCCGCAGTCGCGGTCCAACTAGCTCCCTCCCGCCCCCTCCCGGACGGCGCCCCAGTGCCCTGGGCCGGGGCGGAAGGGGGTGAGCTCGGGTCCCCGCCACCCGAGAGCAGCGGAGCTGAGACGCCGGAACCACTGCCCGCTGGGCCCACGCGTGGCTCGGGAGCCCGGCAAAGGCTCTACCCCAGCGGTGCGGGAGGGGGCGGGGCCCGGCTCCGGGGGTGGGGCGGTCCAAGGGGCCGGGCTGGGTGGCTCAGGGGGCGGGGTCCGGGGGTGGGGACTGGGGCTGGCCCGGAGACCTGGCGAGCTGGGGGTGGGGGTCTAGTTTTCTGCAGCGGCTCCGGGCCTGTGGGTTTATTCTAAGGCGGAGCTCGGCGGGAGAGGGGCGGGCGCGAGCCGAGCTGAGTCGGGAGGAATCCGAGCCGAGAGAGCGGACTGCAGCCGGCGGCCCCGCACGCCTCGCCCCGGACAGCCGCACGCGGGGCATCGCCCGAGGGAGCCGAGCGCAGCGCACTCGGCGGAGCCGGCCCGAGCCCCGCGCAGCCCGCGCCGCCCCGACCCGCGCAGCCCGCCGCGCCCCCGCCGGCCCGGGCAGCATGAGGCGCGCGGCGCTCTGGCTCTCGCTGTGCGCGCTGGCGCTGCGCCTGCAGCCGGTCCTCCCGGTGAGTGCGGCCGCGGCCGGGCTGGGGGGCGGCGGGAAGCCGGGCTGGCAGACCCGCCGAGGCCGGCGGCGGCACGTGGAGGGGGAGGGGAACCTTGGACTTAGCTTCTTCCCGCGCTAGCCCGGCGACGGTGAACCCCGAGACCCGGGCTCCCGCCCCAGTCGCCTCCGCCGTCGGTGGGCGCCGGGTGGGTTCCGCCGCTCCGGGTTCGGGGCTGGAGCGCCCCGCGGAACGCAGCCTGCACCGGCCCCCCGGCCCCCGCTCCGTTTGTAAAACAGGCGCCGGAGCCCGCCAGCCCGCGGCGGCACCCGGGGTCACCGGCTCCCAGCCCGTCCCCCCAGGCGCCGCGGTGGCCGGGCAGCCCACCGGTGACCCGGGAGGATGCAGGGACCGCGGCCACACGCCCCTCCCGCAGACCCTAATTCAAACCGGACCCGCCGAGACCGGGCGCCGGCCCCCTGGGCGGAGGCAAGTTCGGGCGCAGCGGAGCCCCGCGGGAGCCGGCGGGCGCGTTGGCCCAGGAGCGGGGGCCGGGCTGCGGGCCGCTTGCCGTCGGCCGTCGGCGGGGAGCCGGGCCGAGCCGGCCGCCGAGGTTCCGGGAAGTTGGCCCCGAAGCGCCGGGGAGCCGCGGGGACCAACTTCTGGGCCGAAGTTGTGCCGCCCGCGAGGGGCGCGCGCCCGCGCTGGGGACGGCGGGGTGGCGCACGGCTTCCGAGCGAGGGGACCCGGCGCGGCCCTTCCCCTCCCCCGGCCCGGCTTTGTGCTGGGGCCGCGCGCTGGGAGGGAAGGCGGGTCCCTCGGCCCGCCCCGTGGAGCTGGGCAAAGAGGGACGGATGTGGAGCCCGAGGCTGGGGAGGCCTTCGGCTAGGACTCCAGCATCCACCCTTGACGAGGGGTGGGTCTCCCCGAGAGAGGAGCCTGGCCGACAAAGAGGATCCCGAGGGTCCCCAGAAAGTGGTCTCCCGCCCTGGCCGCCGGCCGCTCGCCCGCCTTCCCCAATCGGGGGCGCTTTGTTCTCGGCCCCTGAATCCCTTTCCTGGGAACCGCCCCGCAGCGCCGGCCCTGCCGGGGGCTGGGACCCCGGCCGCCGCCAAGGTGTCAGCGCCGGCTGCCTCTGCCCGCGGCCACCCCCAGCCCGCACCGGGGGCGCCGGGCCGGGCCGGCCATCCCTCCGGGATGCAGAGGGCGGGGAGGTGCGGAGCGAGGGGCGCTTCCCCTTCCGGAAGTGGCCGCCTCTCGCCACCACATCTGGATGGCTCGACTTCCCGGCTCGGGCGCAGGGAGGCACGTGGGCTGGGAAGGAGCATCGGCGGGGGTGGGCCCGTCACTTGGGGAACGTGGGATCTGGACTCGTCCCGGCCACGCTGCCCTCTGTAAGGTCCTGGCCCCGAGAGTCACAGCCCCCAGTTAGGGAGAGCTTTGGGCATGTTCCGGGGCCTGGTCCAGGTGAGGTGCTCTCCGGGCGCATTTGGGCAGTGCCCTCCTGCTTCCCAGGTGACTGTTGTGCTTGGGAGCATTTGGAACTCCAGGCGAAGGTCCCTGATGCCTCCTGACTTACTGATGGGCTGTGTGTGTGTGTGTGTGTGTGTGTGTGTGGTGGTGGGGGGGTACCCTATTTGGGGAGCCATGGCGACAGATAGGATTTCTGCGCAGGGTCTTCAGTGCTGCCCCGGCTTTCAGGTTTAAGAATTTGACGTCTGTCTTCTCCTTGGCCGGCCTCTGTGGGCCTCAGTTTTCCTCCTGAATCGCAGTGGCCATTCTGGAGGAGAGAGTGGGGGTGCTGGGCTGACCTCCCGGGCCCACCTGGCCTTACCTGGCTGCTCCACTGTCTCCAGGCCCGAGGTGGGGCCTCAGCAGGGATGCTGAGGTGGGGTTCTCCACCTTTTTTTTCAGCCAGAATGGGGGGGCGGAGGCCGTGGTGGCTTTGACTGCCTTGGGCGAGGCTGGTGTGTCTGGGCGCTTGGATCCCAGAGTGACCGTTAACAGGGAAGCAGGTGGGGTTTGAGATTCTCTGGGGACCACGGTGCTCAGAGTTCTCCTGTGTGGGGAAGGGGCAGAGACTGCAGTGTGGGGCTTTTTTTTTTTTTTTTTCTTGCCTAGAAACGTTGACACATTATGGAGACACAGGGCCCAGGGGCTAGTTGAGTCTCAAGGGGGAAAGGAGGGAGGGAGGGAGGCCCCTTAGAGCTGAGGTGGTGGAACTGAGACCTGAGACTGAAAGCCCTAAGCTTTGAGGGAAGGCTGTGGCTTGGAGCTCAGGTCTTTCTCTCTCTTTTAACTAAAGTTTAGTTTGTGATCTCTTGCCCAGCCCTGCCCTCTTCCTCTCCAGGTTTGGGTAAAAGGGGGTGTCTAAGCTGCCATGAAACGCCTTCGCAGAGCTCACCTCTCCCCGTTTCCTGAGAGAAATGAGGCGGCGGGGTTTGCCTAACAGGGGAGACGATGTCCATAGGTCACACAGATAGATCTGTGTCTCGGGGTTCACTTGGGTCCCCGTGGGAAGCAGGTCAGAACTCCCCTGGGGCCTGGTGAGGCAGGGTGCGCTGCCTGGGCACCTGCCTTTGAATGGGCCAGGGGAGGCTGCTCCGAGCCACTCCCGAGAGAAGGGAACAGGTTTGTCTCAAAAGGTTTCTGTGGTCTTTTGTTTCTGCCACGCAAGGAAAATGGCTTGTTCTGGAATGGTTATTTGCTGTTTTTTCTCTCGTTCCCTCTTCTCTTTCTTGAAAGGCATAAAATTCCTTTTTGCCTTAATTATGGGGGCTAGTAGAGACACTTCCCCACGGCCGGGCCGAGTGGGTGGGGTGGGGGCGGTGCTCACAGCTTCTGCCAGGCTCGCAGCCTTCCAGAGGTGATGTCACTCCTGGCTTCGGCTCCAGGGCGAGGGTGGAGCCGGTGTAAGTCTCTACCTGTGGCTCATGGTGGGTTCCAATAAAACCTCATTAACCCAGATCGGCGGGGAGGGGGTGGGAGGGGAGAGGGGCCTGGAAAGAATTAGTGAGAAGCTTGAATTTTGGAGTCTTTCATAGAGGAATCTTTTTCTCTTGCAGCAGAATTTGGGGTTCTGAAATCCCTTGGGACTGAAGTATACAGGGCTTTCTCGGGGAGCTAAGAAGCCATGGGACCTTCAAGAGTGTTCTTGCTTTGAGCAGGGCTTCCTGGACTATTTACTTCCCTTCCTCTGCTAACAGAAGAACGCTAGCCATCATGGACCCTCTGGATGCTAGGGTCCTCACTGTTGCCACTGCATCAGGTGATCTTACGTCTCCTGGGCTCATGGAGCTCCGAAGAAGAGTGCTTGGCCCCTGTGCCCGGGTGCCCCCAGGTTGCCACATTTTGTCCCCCAACTCTTCCATCTCTATCTGGGAGCAGCCGAAAATGACATGGGTGTGTTTAAGTGTAGTTAGCCACTCTTTCGTTCCGTTCTGATTGGCACTTTTCTCCATTCTGAGAAACGAGTCTGCTGGGTTAAGAGTTAATTCTAAGACCAGAGTTTTCAGCTGGGAGTAAGGGTTTCACCTCTGAGTGATGTTCATGATCTGAGACACGTGGGCCTTGTGCCTTCGGGGACCTCCGCTGGGACCTCTGCCGTGTTCCTGCTAGTGCCCAGAATGACAGAGAGGCTGTCAAGGGAGTCTTTCTTTCTTTCTCTTATATATATATATATATTTTTTTTTTATTGATTTTTAGAGAGGAAGGGAGAAGGAGAGAGAGAGAAACATCAATGATGGGAGAGAATCATTGATCGGCTGCCTCCTGCACACCCTACCGGTGATCAAGCCCACAACCCGGGCATGTGCCCTTGACTGGAATCGAACCCGGGACCCTTCAGTCCGAAGGCCAATGCTCTATCCACTGAGTCAAACCAGCTAGGGCTGAAGGGAGTTTGTCCAGGGCTCCCTGGTGAGCAGATAGGAATGGCCTCTGGGTGGGAGCACCTAATGACCCATGCTCCTCTGCCTGGCTTGCGTTGTAAGTGACTTGCCAGTGACAGGTAGCCTGGACCCAGCGAGGCTCACTGGCCGTAAACCCTGACTGGCCAAGGCCTCGTTCGTAGCGTGGGCCCCGGCTCCCTCCGCTCAGCGTGTTGGTCTGGACTGTCGTGCGCCGTCTTTGCACACCTTACTGTTTGGCAGGCCACACACAGCTTTGGGCAGAGCGGAGCCCCAGGACCGAGTCTCAACTCTGCCCCTAATTTACCACGTAATCTTGGGTGAGTCACTTCTCTTCCAAATCTTGATGTCCCGTGAAAAGCGGGTAACATACCTGTTCTCCCTGTCCTCATTCTGTCATTTGCGTGTTCATTTCATAATGGATTCGTGAAAGCGTTTGGTAATGAAAGTGCCCGGGGAAAGTTAGCTGTCGATATAGTTATCCTTAACTGAGTACCTGCCATAGAGTGCTCAGGGCTTTCCCGACCTTATTTCATCTTCACCCCAAACCTTCATACTCTCTGTCATTGCCCCATTTTGTGGGTGAAGCCCGTAGAGCCGAGCCCCTCCAAGGGGCAGAACCAGGATTGTGTGTGTGTGTGTGTGTGTGTGTGTGTGTGTGTGTGTGTACACGTGAATGTGCATGGCATGAATAAATTGATGGGCTGTCAAGTCTTCCCCACGGAGCCCACTGCATCCTGCACAGCCCTCATGGGTGTTTGCGGTTCCATCCTGAAGAACCATATGTGTGCGTGTTTTGAATGGAGGGGTCGTTGCAGTGGCCTGAACAGTGCTGTGGGCAATCCTAGGATTTAGGTAATTTACTGGGTTTGGGTTGGGTTCCTTTGATGGTCACTTAGGGACAGGCAAGAGCTCCTCCCAGGAAGTTTAGGTCAGGAGACAGGGGGACCCATGAGAGGCGGGTGGGGAGTGTGCACCCGAGGCCCAGTGGGTTGGGGGGCATACAGTTCCCTTGTTCGGATGGTACCCTCAGTCTTGAACCCAGACAGCAGCCAGCCTGCACTGTCTTTCCTCTTGGGCAGGGGGGTGGGGGCACATTTGCAGAATAAGCCCGAGAGCCACGCACCATGGCACAGCTGGGTTACCAGAATCCAGGGCTCCTGGCTCCGGTGCGGGCGTCCCCCGCCTGCCCCCCTGCACTCCAGGTCCCCCGGCTGGAGCAGCCACACACACGAGGACTTGGCCATTAATGACGTCTAGCCCCAGAACCCTGGTCCTTTTACAGAACAAACTATTTTCTGATTTCCTCCTTCTTTTCAACAACCAATTTTGGAGTCTTGGGTTGAAAGTCCCCCCCCCCCCCCCCACTCTCCCCCAGGGCCTGCCTACGTGTGTCTAGAGAGAAGGCATGGGATTAGGGAGTCTGGAAAGAGAGCTTTTGGCGCCGGCTCCTGCACCTGGAACAGGCTCAGCGCCCTGTCATTTCCCTCCAGCTGATCCAGCAGGGGCTGGGCTCCGGGCGGAGTGCGCACCCTGGAACCTCTCTTCGGAGTGGCCTTGCGAAGGGAGGGCAGGCGTGAAGCTGTCCCTTGACGCAGGAGGCTCGTTTGGGGCGCAGGCTGTAGAGCTTGAGGTCGCAAGTCACTTAAGCAACTGTACCTTCCAGCTCTGAGGGACCAGCGAGCCTCCCCTTGGCCCCAGGAAGGGCTAGCTGTGCCTGCGCTGTTCCCGCCGCCTCCTGTCCTCAGGAAGCTCCGTGGGGTGGGAGCTGGCACTACAAGGTCTGCTGCATTCCCAGGCCCGAGCCAGGGGCCCCGGATCCGCTCCTCTGGGCTCGGTGCTGTGGGGTCCAGAGCCAGGGTGGTGTGGGGGGGGGGGCCTAGGCTTCCTCTGGGAGGTGTCCTGCTGCCTGCCAGGCTGTGCAGGTTTGGGGACCGAAAGTGTTGGGACACCGGCCCTCCGAGGAAGAAGAGTGCAGTCGGCAGGCGCGGGCTTGGGCCCGGCGGGTCCGGAGAGGGGGGGCTGGTGGCAGGACCTTCTCCTGGACTCGCTTGTCTGCCCAGCCATGCTTCCTGTTGACCCGGGAACTCCTAGGCTTTCCGAGGCCCCCCTCTCCTGCCTCGGGAACCCCGTGAGGATCTCTCCTGGCGTTTATGGCTCTGTGGGCTGCCTAATTATATGTAGAGGCTGCTCTTCCGCTGGCCTTCAGCCCTGGGAAAAACGCTTCCCACTGACTCACCTGGGGGTGCAGCCCCACGGGGCCCTCGTGTGTGTGTGTGGGGGGGGGGGTGTCTGTGTGTGCACTCAGGGGTGGGATGGTGGGGCAGGCCCGCAGCACGGGTTGCAGCTAAGGCTGGGCTTGGCCTGGACAGTCCTGACTCGGTTTCCCCCCAGGCTCTCCTGATGATAGGCTGCCGTCCAGAGCTTTTCGGGAAACCTGGTTGTCACCCACCTGCCTGCCACTTCCTCCTCAGAAGCCAGGAGGCTGTGTTCCTCGCCCCCTCCCTTTCTGGCCGCCGTCTCCCTTTGGAGCGGCAGCTCGGACCCTCCTCCACCCCTGGCTGTAGGAGTCTGCGGCATTATTCCCGCCGGAAAGGGCAGCCAGGGCTCCTGGCCGTCCTCGTCCCAGGTTGGCCCTGGCCGTGTGCCTCAGTTTCCCCACCTGCTCAAGGGGCCTCCCTTCCCTTCGCCCGCTCTGACAGCCCTGTGGCTGCAGAGAGACCTTGTTCTGGGAAGGAGGAGGTGGCCCTGGGGGACGGGGGTGGGCTCAGGGGAGCACCAGCTACCTGAGGGGCGCCTGTGGGGTGCAGTGAGGGCAAGCTGCGTGGAAGAGGTGGACTTGGCGCTCAGTGTGGGAACCTCGGGTGGACGAGGCCCTGGGCGAGGTCAGGCTGGGGGTGGGGGTCAGGGAGTATTATCTGCACACACCCAGGCACCCTGGCCGCTGCCCCAGGGCCACTCATTAGCAGGAACGGAAGCCACGGTGGGCAGGTTGGGGCAGTGGGGAAGGCAGGTCTGTTTATCGCTCCGCTCATCAGCTGAGTCACGGTGCCAGGCCCACGGGCCTTTTGCAGAGACTCACCCAGCCAGCCTTGACCATGAGCCCATTGTGTGCTGGCCATGGGGTGGGGGCACCACAGGAAGGCAGACGAGGGCTTGGGGGCCTGGCTTCCAGCCCCGGCCCTCTTTACTGCTGAGTGACTTTGTGCATGGGCCTCAGTGAGCCCGTCTGTGAAATGGGGAGAGGGGGCTGAGAGGTGAGGTCATGCATTGAGTGTTCATAAGTCTCGTGGCCATGTGACAGGACTGGGGGGTGTCTGGGCAAAGCCTGCCTGCTGTCCCGGAGAGTTCTGTCTCGAGCGTGGGGGTCGTGAGCCCTACCTGGCCTGACCAGATCTAAAAGCCCTGGGCAGATGTTGGAGGGGTCCTTGCCTGGTCCAGGCGTCCATGTAAGAGAGGGTGGCTATTATGGGGACCAGACAGGAGCGTCGGTCTGTGCAGATAGGCCAGCCCTGCTCTGGGACCACGCGGTGTGGGGAACTGTCCCCCCGCAGTGATGTTGAATTCACCACCTTTCCTACTGAGGAGACCGGGTTCTGGGACCTGGCCAGGGTGGATGGGACCTGGGGACATGGGGAGGGACCTCTGGAGGGCCGAGGGGAGCTGGGCCACCCCAGCATCTGGCCTGTGCTGGGCACCAGGGGGCCTCGGGGGCTGGAGGACCTGGACTTCCGTTTCCACGCCCCGGCACCTCAGGGCCGCGGAAGCCGGGGGCCTCGCCTGACCCGTTTGGGGACTTGGCTGTGTCAGTGCCATGGTGGGTGCACAGGGCGGCACCGGCTCTTCCCTCCCGCAGCTTCTCCGCATCCCTGCTGCCCGGGAAACTACTCGGGGCCTTGGTGTCCCGTCTCCAGGGAGTGTCCTGGACGGATGTGTGGTCAGGTTTGGGCTCGCGGGGCCCCGGGCTGCGGGGGTTTGAGGAGCCTCTGACGTCACTTCAAAGAGAACCGCTGGGGTGCGGTGCTGCCGGCCCTGGTGACCGCATCGCCTCAGGATGGGGCATGGGGAGGGTCTGGGCAGCAAGGCCTGCTGGGCTGAGGGCCAGGCTAGGAGGTCCGGCCACTTGGCTGAGCGAGGTCTTCGGCACTGCCCCCCGCCTCCCCTTCCCATCCCCCGCAGGCACCCTGGGGTGGGGGGACGGGGGCTCGGGGGATGGGTCTAGGTGCCGTTCTCCTGGGATAGGCCTGGTTGTTATAAAGTCCTGGGAAGGCTTAAGCCAGGAAGCCGGCCCGAGGCCTGGCAGCACTGGCTGAGGCATCCTGGGCTCCGGGAATTGTGTGAGGAGCAGAGAGCCCCTTCCTGCCCTTTCCCTCTGCCCCCTGAGGAACAGGAACCTTCTGCTAGACCCCCATCTAGGGGTCTGCCTTCCTCTGGGGTAGGGCCTGGGGTCCTGAAGCCTTGGGGCTGGGCAGGCAGGATGGGACCCAGAACTGGCTGGCTAGTCGGCCTTGATTAGTCCCACCTGGTGGTGCTGGGAGCGGGGTGCGGGGAAGGCTGGGGAGAGCACAGGGCATGGGGTCTGGCCCACCCAGATCGAGGTGCTGGGAGCGGGGTGCGGGGAAGGCTGGGGAGAGCACAGGGCATGGGGTCTGGCCCACCCAGGTCAATAGCAGGCTCCATCACTTCCTCCCTGTGTAACCAGGCATGTGTCTGCATCTGCCACTAAGCCTCGGTTTCCTCATCTGTACGCTGGGGTTTCTCATGTTCTGTGTGACTCAGAGGGGCTTTTGAAAGGACTCAGTGAAATAACATACGTGGCATGATTTGTAGTCCCTTCCTGGGCTCAGAAGGGCAAGTCTGGGGGAGAGCTTTGGGGCTAAGGCTCCCTGGAGAGAGCCCCCCACCCAGTGGCCATGACCTGGGCCTGTAGTCACCCCGTGTGAATGGCCGCCTGGTCTTACCCCGTGTGCTGACGTCACAGGGCCTGCAAACCTGGCTCCTGGCAGGCAGACTTTGCTCCCCTCTGTCTGACCTCTGCCAGGGGCTGGCTCCTGACCCGGGGAGGGGTGCGTGGGCTGGCAGGTGGTGGGAGGAGGCCCGTGGAACCCAGACAGCAGGGCACCTGGGTGGGGGGGGGGGGTCAGGCCTGCTGAGCAGGGCGCCCGGCTGTGCGGGACAGTGGCTGGTGCCCAGAACTGCAGACTGAGGGTTTCCCCACCCTTCGGACCCCCCTTCCTTCGGCACTTTTCTAGGAAATTCTGCCTTCTGTCACTCAGGCCAGAGAGCACCAGCTCCGCTCTGCCATGGGACCCCCTCAAGGACACGCTGCCCTTCCTGTGTGCCTGTCAGGGCTCCCAGCAGCCTCCGTGTGCTGACCGCTCTGAACTGCGCCTTATGCCAGAGGCAGGTCCCAGACTAGCCCGTCACTGGTCCGTGTGCGGGAGACACGCCAAGGACGTCTGCGGCCCAGCGCCGGGGCGAAGGGAATTCACTGAGCCCTTCTTTTCTGGGTATGGAGCTGGCTGGCGCGCATTCTGACCCAGGTTGGAAAACGTGCTCTTGGCTCCTCCCGCTTCCCTTTAGCAGTCCTTTCCCACCCTCCACAGTCCTGCTCACCCCCAGCACCCCCGTTCCAGAACAGCCCCCTCCCCCCAAAAGCTGGTTTCCGCTCTCCCGTGGGTGACTGGCACCCCTTAGCCTTCCCAGCGGCGTTTTTACTCTAAAGGGGACACGGTGGGGACATCTGGGTGACAGAGCGCGCCTCCCTCCCCCGTGCGCACAGCTGGGGCGCTGCTGGCTGCAGGTGTGTCAGAAGCTGCACGTTCCTGCCTCCAGTGAAACCGAAGAACGCTTTATTTAGCCAGCGCAGGGGAGGCTGTCTCTACAAGCCCCTGTGCCCGAGGTGACAGGCCCCCCGGGCCTGGAGGAGTCTGGAAATTAATCAGCTGGGGAGCAGTTTCAGGGGCCCTCATGGGGGGGAGGTGGGGTGTGCGTCTGGAGGATCCTGCACTGAGCTTCCGGCCTTGGCTGTCTCGTTAGGACAGCCAGCGCCGGGGAGGGCCGAGGCTCCGGAGGCCTGGTGCTCCCTCTGTCCGTCCTCGTGGGCCGCCAATTCCCATCGCCGGGGTCACCTTGAGTTGGGACCTCTCCAGCAATCTGCCTGGGCCATAGCCCCCTTTGGGGAGCTGAGATCGATGACTCCGAGTCACTGTGATCAAGAGCCCCCCCATCCCCGCATCCCCCACCTCACCCTCCTGAGCGACCATGTTTGTGGTGTGCCACCCTCGGGTGCCCCTCGAGGGCAAGCCAGCCTTGGTTCCCCAGACACAGGCTCGGGACGAGTTGCCCCCTAGACACCCCTCGGCTGAGCACCTGGTCCAGTGGGCAGCCCGGCAGGGTCTTTCCCAGGTCAGCCCGTACGTTGGGAGCAGGGCCCAGGCGAGAGCCCGGTTTTCCCGGAACGTGGGCCGGTCACTTTCCCTGCCCCTCCTTGTCTGGCTCGCAGGGCAGCCCCCGCCTGGGCCGGGCCGGGCGGCCTTGCTCAACACCGAGCGGAATCTTTCCAAGCGGCCCGGGCTCTGGCAGGCGGGGAAAGCAGAGGAACTGGTCTCCCGGCTCCGGCCCCGCACGCAGCCCTCAGCGGGGCCTGTTCTCAGACAAGTCCCTTCATGAGGGCCGGAGGCTGCACCCTTCCTGTGGAGGGGGGCCTGGGGTGCTGGCGGCAGCTCTGACCTGGTTTGGGCATCAGGGCTGGCCCTGGCTGCCAGGATCCCCTCTCAGCACATCCCTGGCCTCTCGGGGTGCCCCAGGCCAGCTGCCTGAGGCAGGGGAAAGGGCTCTGCGACCTTGACCTTGGGTTTCCCGTCTGTAAACCCTGGCATTCCGTGCCACGAGAAGCGTTACTGCAGAGGGGTCTCTAAAGCTAAAGATGGATGCAGCCCTGCGCCCCTGCCCTGCCCTGGAATTCCCCAGAGCATCGAGGTCTGTGTCCAGGTGGCAGTGTGGGGACCGTGGAGGTGGGGTTGTGTGTGTGTGTGGGGGGTAGGGGTAGGAATAGGGGTCCGTGCTCCCCAGCTCCACGGTGAGGGCAGCTATGGCCAACAGACCCCTGAGCCCCCGTAAGACACTCCTCCCAGTGGAAGTGCTCAGGGGGGTTGGGGGCTTTTGGGGGCCCTAGGGAAGCGCTGTCTCAGGGTGAAGGTGGGAGCCTGCCTGCTCCCCAGACCCCTCCCACCCGGGCCAGTCCCATCACCCCCTCTGCAGGCCCCAGCTTGACTTGGTTCTGGTGGAGAGACACCGAGCTGATAAATAACTGCCTGTCAGGCCAGAAATGCCGGCGCTGCCCTGAGGCACGGCGCCCCCCCCCTCCTAGGAGTGTGGGCAGGGGCAGGTTTAAGGGTCTGGAGGCCACAGCCAGACCTCTGTGCCCCCTCAGTGGCCTGGCTTGCCTCCTGGCAGCTCCCAAGTCAGGAAAGAAGCCTTGGGAGAGGAAGCGATGGACCCACTCCCATCGGGCCGTCCTGGGCCCTGGGCCCCGGGCCTGTCCCGCCCTCTCCCACCTACCCCGGCCTGGCTCTTTGTGACCAACTGGTCACCCACAGCTCTCTGGCCTCAAGGACAGGATTTGGGGCCCCTGCGCCCAGATGCCAGCCTGTCAGAGCCCTAGGGCAGTTTAGGGTTTTCCAACCAGGGTCCAAAGCGAGGGAGGGAGCCGCTGAGGTCACCCAGCAAAGCAGCCGAGAGCTGGCCTCAGCCTGGGGCAGCCGCGGGTGAGGGCCCTGTCCCCGCTGGCGGCCCTGGCTCTGGTCCTGTCCCAGAGGCCCTTGCTCCCCTTCCCAGCCCTGTTCACCGCCTGGAACACCTGAGGGGGGACGGGGAGAAGAGAAGGGAGGAGGAGGCAGAGGAAGAAGAAAAGGTGGCCGGGTTCGGCCCAGCCCAGCAGCATGGAGGCCCGGCCTGGCATCAGGACCGAGGCTTCTTCGTTTCCTGCTTCTTGAGCTGCTGGGAATAGGGGTCGGTGCCCCCCAGCTCCACAGCGAGGGCAGCTACGGCCAACAGACCCCTGAGCCCTCGTCCACTGGGTGCTGCCGAGGCTGCCTGTGTTTGTGACACGGGCTGAGCGGGTCTTATCCTCGCCCGCCTGCCTGGGGGTTTCAAGGCCTGGCCCTGGCGTCCCCTGTAGGGTGGCTCTCTGTGCCCAGCCTCTGCAGCCCCCTTTTCCGGAGGCCGCCTGGCTCTGGGCCCTGGGAGATCACCAGGACCCGGCCATCTCTCACCCGCCTTTCTCCCCAAAGCCCCTGGGTGATGCTCCCACAGGTGTGGAATTTGAGGGCCCGTGACATCTCAAAGCCAGACCTCCTCACACAGCATCGGAAGGCTGAGAAGCAACTCGGTCGTATGGGCTCGGTGGTGCTTTTTAAAGGGCCTGTGGTTTATCCACCACTGAGTCAAGCAGCAGGTGACACGTTAGTGACTCAGGGTGTGGGCTGGAAACCACAGGGCTTGGGACCTGATGGCTGCAGTTGATAGGGTGGTGTGGGGGTCGGGGAGCGGTCACCCCAGAGTTAGAAGCGCCTTACTTGAACCTCTGAGATGCCCACTTGGTGCCCTGCCTTGCGACCCTGCCAAGGAGCTTTCATGCCCAGGGTGCTCTGGAGGAGAACCCAGCCCCAGGGCCCCTCGGCTGGCCTGGGCAAGGGCTCCCCTCGGCTGGAGGTCCCCCGGGAGGGTGGCCCTCTGTGTGGCTGGTGTGGGTGAGCACTGCCAGGACTTGGCCTGCAGCTGCCTCTCGAAGCTTCTTTGCCAGCCTTCTAGCCACAGACTCGCGACTTGCTCTCGGGAGCGGCTGGCCGCTGAGTGACGAAGACTCAGCCCTTGGCAGCCGTGACCCCGTGCTTGTCCATGCCATCCCTCTCCGCCCCTGGGATTTGGGCTGGCACCTTTGTCACCCCCCTGCCTCTGGGGCAGGGGCAGGGGCAGGGATTCTTACTCAGTGACGCTCTCTGGAGCCAACGGCCGTGTTGAAAAGCTTAGGCAAGTTTCTCTTCAGACAGATGGGCCAGCTGGGCAGGTGCTTCCTGGGGCCGGGGAGGGGCAGGGATGGCAGGTGCGGAGGAGAGCAGGTGCTCCGGAGACGGCAGCCTCGGACACGGCCTGCTTTCAGACCCTTTCCTGTCTCCGCGACCCCCAGCCCCACCGCAGCCAAGCCTGGCCTCGCCCTCTCTGGCGGGTGGGCCTCCGGGGGTCTGTGCTGAGGGTGGGGAAGGAGCAAACTGAGTACCGTATTTTCCGGCGTATAAGACGACTGGGCGTATAGAAGATTTTCCTGGGTTAAAAAGTCGTCTTATACGCCGGAAAATACGGTATGTGGCGGTTCCGACCTTGATTTACCACCAGGGTTTGATTTTTGTATGAAAAGCTGAATTTCCTGGGATTTAGAGATGTGCAAGGGCCCCATGAAAGGTATGGCTGGCCTGCCTTCCTTCCCGTCCCAGGTGGGTGCCAAGCTGGGCCAACCTGTCCCCGAGGAGCCCCAGGTCCCGGCCAAGCGGTCTCTTGGGAGGACCAGTGTCAGAGGCAGGGTCCCACACGAGGCCACACATTCTTAGCACAGAGGATTGCTGAGTGAAACCAAAGTCTCACCCCAGGCAGCTGGCAGCTGGCAGCTGGCGATCCAAGTTCAAACTCAGCAGTTTCTGCTGATTTCCTCCCCGGGGAGCTGAGGCCATCCCGGAGGCGGCATCAAGGGGCAGGGGACTGAGGAGGCCACATAGCCCTTCCCCGCTGAGGGCTGGGAGACCCGGCCCTGCAGGGAGAGGCTGCCCTGGGGCCTGGGAGCTGGTTTCAGTGGAGAAAGTGTTTGCTTAAGAGCTTGTTGTGTAAACAAGATCCACGGAGGGATAAGCTGAGCCGAGCTGAGGAGACAAATTGTTTTCAGGGACGGGGCAGATCCGAAGTCTTATCTGGTCATGAGAGGCCCTCTTGGGAAACTGCGAACCTGTTGTGGCTTCTCTGTGTAGGTGAGAGGCTGCGCCTCCCTGGCATTTGCCTGGGTCCCGGGTGGTGCCTCCAAGGCGGGCAGGGTAGGGTGCCCAGGGTGTTGAGTTCTCTGCAGGCCTAGTTCCGACATCTGTGAACTGGGGCCTGGCCCACGGCTTCTGCGGGAAGACTCGGTCTCTTTACAGCGTGGGGGAGGCTGGTCTGGACGGAGCCCCGGCCCTGTCCCACGTCCAGCTTCCTCTCCGAGGGAGGGAGGCGGGTTCTGGGCATTGGCTCATCCCCAGGGCCTTCTCAGGACAGCGGAGGGCCTGCGGGTGGGCAGAGGCCTTGGGCAAAGGTGAACAGGGTCTCAGTGGGTGGGTCCCCTGAATGCTTGCCTCCCACCCCCAGCTGCCCAGTAGGGAGCAGTCTGCCCTGGGCCTGGATGGGAGTTTGTTGGGGTGGGGGGTCCTCACTCTGGACAGGCTTACGGGGACAGGCTTGGGGGGAGGGGCTCTGCGGAGGCGGGACCGGTGTTGGAAGCCTCACTGGGGACAGTAGAGACTGGAGATGGGGTCGGGGGTGCAGGGGGCGGTCAGGGACGCTGCTCATTGTAGATGGGCTGTGACAGCTCAGGTCTTTCTGGGGCCAGAGCCCTTGTCTTGGGAGGGTTGGGGAGGGACAGTGTGGGTCTTGCACTTTCAAAGGAAGCGCCGTGGTATTTCTAGCCCAGCGGTTTCTACACGTGTCTGACGCTTCCCCTGATGGGAAGCCCCCGCCTGGTCCAGCTCCGCCCCAGGCAGCCTGAGGAGGCCGCACGGCTTGTCTGTCCCTCCCTGCTCGGCTCCACTCAAGAGTGAGGCCGTGAGGCCATGTGGCTGTGTGGCCGTGTGGCCGTGGCCAGGACCTGGCGAGCAGGCCAGTTAGTTCCCTGGAGCCCAGCCTCGGTGGTGGCTGCCTTCTGACAAATCTGCACAGAACCTCCTGTGAACCGGCGCCCTCCTGCCCCCTCTTCTCCTGAAACGCTACCCCCCTCCATCTCACCTCTTCCCAGACAGGCCCCCCGGCCCCCCGCCCCGAGCTGGGTTCCGGCAGCCACCCTGGTTGGCAGGGCGCCTGCAGCCGGCCAGGCTCTGTGAGGTTCTTCACGGGCATAGCCTCACTGGATTTCTGCGATAATCCTGGAATGGAGATATGACTCTCGCCCCGTTTTACAGATGGGGAGACTGAGGCTGTACGAGGGGTTAGTCATGTCCCCAGGGCCACCCCGCCAGCAGTGGCAAAGGCCAAGGGTTCTCTCAACCCGACCTGTGTTGCCCCTTTTGGGTTCTGGCTCGGATGCTGGGTCCTTTCAAAACAGACTGCACGGCAGGGTTGTTTGGGTCAAAGTCTGGCCCTCCCTTCCCCACCTGCTCTCCTGGAGCCCGCGTTACTGCACATGCCCCCTCGGCCGTGCGTGGAGCGTCCCGCCTCCATCTGGCCTGCTCCCCGGTCCTGCTGTGGGGCCCCTGCCTCAGGACCACTGACACCTACAGCCTCTGGGCCCGGCGGGCAGCATGCCTGGGACGGCTGTTCCCCCACAGGCCCATTCCCGGTGCCTCCTGAGAGCAGGGCCCCTCTAGATCAGCCTCCCCTGCTCCCAAGAGGGCCTCGACCCAGGCCTGCCTGTGGCTGGGACGGCAGCTCAGCTGTGGGAAGGAGCATCGCGGCCACACCTGCCTCGGCACAGACAACTCAGCCCGTGCCCTCTCTGCCCCCCGCCCGCCACGTGGGGCCCTCCGTGTCCGTATCCTGGTCCCCAGCACGCCGGGGGCTGCCTTTCTGGAGCCAGGGCATTGTGTCCTTGTTCCTGGGGGGTCCCTGAAAGCCCCCGTCTTGGACCCCGAAGCTTCCTGGCCAGTGGCCCCAAGAGCTGTTCTCAGTGTGGGCTGGGCCGGTGGGATCCCGTGGGAGCCACAGCCCGTGTTCCAGGAACAGCGTCCTCTGTCTGCTCTCTGAGGCTTGGCTCTTTCACCAGACAGAGCTTCGTGGACCGAGGGCCTGGTCCCCTCTCGTGTGCTTCTGCACCCCCAACACCTGACACAGGACGGTGTTGTCCTAGCATTAGGAGGTGTGTGTGTCGGGGGGTGCAAAGCCTGCCCAGCGCTGAGAGTCCAGAGACACCCTCCAAGGCTCCTCCCTGTGCTGTGTGTGAGCAGCCCAGGGCCTGGATGGGCGATGGTTGGGGTGGGGGGTCAGGCCTTGTGGGGACAGGCTAGGGGCGACGGGCTCAGCACCCGGGCAAGCCTCCACTCAGACTCTTTTCTGATCCCTTTCCAGCAAATTGTGGCTACAAATGTGCCCCCCGAAGATCAGGATGGCTCTGGCGACGACTCTGACAACTTCTCCGGCTCGGGTGCAGGTGAGCAGCAGGAGGCCCTCACTCCAAGGCGGCAGCAGGCTGTGGGCCAGGACGGTGGCCAGGCAGCCCCCCTGGCTGGGCCCGAGTGGGGATGCCGGGGAAGAAGGATGGGGCTCGAGTTGCCAGGAGAAAACGTGTATTGGCGAGGAGGGACGGTGGTGGGTTCTGGAGACAGACGTGGGCTCCTCCTCTCCTCTCGACTCACTGGGCAACCTTTGGAAGCTTGTTTGACGTCTCCGAGCCTCTGTTTCCTTATCTGTCAAATGGGAAGAATGTCTGGACTCCATAAGGCCGTTGGGAACTAGCTGTGAGGCAGCACAGAGCCTGGTGGGGTGTGTATCTTTATAAACGTTCCCCTGCCTCCCCACGTCCCCTCTCCCTGGGGAAATGGAGTCCCTGAGCTAGAGGGGGTCAGGGAGGCCTCCCAGAGGAGGTGCTTTTGAGCTGGACCTCAGAAGAGAGCTGAGGCCATCCGTGGGGCAAGTGGCCTGGGCGGGGGCCCGGGGCTGGGAGATAGGGCAGAAGCCTCTGCTCTGCGGGAGCTGGGCCTTTCTGCGGAGAGAGCAGGTGTAACGGAGGGGCCTGCACGGGGACCCAGGGCCCTGGGACACCCCAGCCAGGGAGCGGGCTGCGGCCAGTGCGGGAAGGTTTCTGCCCAGGTGGCCTTAGTGTCTCTTGGCTCCGAGACCAGGCCGTCCCGAGGCACAGGCAGCAGACAGAGGCAGCTCTTTTCACTCCCCAGAGTCAAGTGCAGCGTCAGCTCGCTCGACCCCAGGGGCAGAGCTCCTCGGGAGGAAGAGCTGGCTGTGCTAGCCGGGGCCCCGGACCCACCCCGGGGGTCCTCACAGCCGGAGCTTGGCCGGCTTGGATGTACTGCGGCCTCCCCCACCCCAACCAGCTCTGCTTTGGCCCTGCAGGCGCTCTGCCAGATTTCACCGTGTCACAGACGACCTCCTTCACCTGGAAGGACATGGGGCTCCTGACGGTCATGCCCACGGCTCCAGAGCCCACCGGCGCCGATACCATGGCCGCCTCCACCTCCATCCTGCCCGTCGGAGCGGGAGACCAGGAGCGAGACACAGCGCTCCTGGCCAACCTGGAACCTGGCTTTCCCAACCAGGAAAAGACCACGCACCCACCCAGCGAGACCACCCCACACCCCACCACCCACCGGGCATCGACAACCAGAGCCACCACTGCCCAGGCACCTGTCACCTTGCATTCCTTCAGGGACATGCAGCCCGACCACCATAAGACCTCGGCCCCCGAAGGCCTGGGCCCGCTCGACCCTCACCCTGCCGACCCTCACACGACCGTCACGGAGGAGAGAGGTCCTTCGGTCACCGAGAGGACTGCCGAGGCTGGGACTGCCACCCAGTTCCCAAAAGGAGAGGGCTCTGGGGAGGAGGTGAGTGCCGGCCCCTGCGGGCTCTGTGCTTCCCGGGACGGTGGGTGCCCAGTGGGCTTGGCGGCCCCTTTTGACTGGTTGAGCACAGGGCTTGGGGCGGGGACAGTGGTTGGTTGCCTGGCATACCCAGCACCCTGTGCCCTGAGCACGTCCCATTCCCCACCGTGAAGGCAAGGTCATGAGGTCCCACCTTCCCTCGCCCCACGGCTGGACCCGGAGCGGGACAGACTAAAGCAATGAGACCAGAGTGGCAGAGCCCTCCCAGACCACCAGGCTCCCCAGGCTCACACAAGGCCCCTGCTGCGGTGCGCCCTTCTACCGGGGTTTATGCTGGGCCGTCGGGGGCGTGGCGATTTTACACGAACGCAGTGGTTCTCAACCTTCCCAATGCCGCGACCCTTTAATACGGTTCCTCATGTGGTGGTGACCCCCAACCATAAAGTTATTTTCGTTGCTACTTCATAACTGTCATGTTGCTACTGTTAATGAAGCGTGATGTAATTATCTGTGTTTTCCGATGGTCTTAGACTCTACAGCAGCGGTCTTAGACTCTACAGCAGCGGTCCGATGGTCTTAGGCTCTACAGCAGCAGTTCTCAACCTGTGGGTCCCGACCCACAGGTTGAGAACCGCTAGCAGGGTCGCCTAAGACCATCAGAAAACACAGATATTTACATTACGATTCATTAACAGTAGCAACATGACAGTTATGAAGTAGCAACGAAAATAATTTTATGGTTGGGGGTCACCACAACATGAGGAACTGTGTTAAAGGGTCGTGGCATTAGGAAGGTTGAGGACCACTGCCCTAAAGCGAGCCTATTTATTTTCATATTTATATCCGTGCACATATCTCCGCCACAGTCCAGCGCGATGTGGCGGGAGGGGCCTGGCTTGGAGGTCCCAGAAGTCCGGGGTCGGGTGTTGTCTGAGTGGGTGGCAGCTGTGACCGGGGAGGCCTGATCCGCTGCTGGCTTCGGACATGGGCCTGGATGCGGCCACCCAGCCTGATCCTGTCCCTGCCCTCCCGTAGGACTTCACCTTTGACACGACCGCCGAGAGCGCAACGGGGACTCCTGAGAAAGGAGAGGAGCGAAAGGAATCCCCAGTGGATCTCGGGGCCACCGGGGCCTCACAGGGCCTCCTGGACAGGAAGGAAGTGCTGGGAGGTGAGTTTTCTCTCGGGTGGGTGGGACGGGGGGCGGACTGCTGTTTTTGGGGCACGGGGTTGTCTTTAGCCTTGGTGTGGGGGCGGCCCGCTTAGCCCGGGAGCAGCTGCGCTGAGCTGGCCTCTGTCCGCCTCCCCAGGGGTCATCGCCGGCGGCCTGGTGGGGCTCCTCTGCGCCGTGTGCCTGGTGGGCTTCATGCTGTACCGGATGAAGAAGAAGGACGAGGGCAGCTACTCCTTGGAGGAGCCGAAACAAGCCAACGGCGGCGCCTACCAGAAACCCAGCAAGCAGGAGGAGTTCTACGCCTGACAGGAGCCGCCTCCCCTCCCTCTGCCGCTCGCGCGCTAGGCCCCCATCTGCCTCTTCCGTGAAGAACTGCAGGCCGGCCTCCCCGGGCCCCGGGCCGCCTCCCCACGCTCCCAGCCCCTCCGGCCCCCTCCCCGCGGAGTCCTGGGCAGGCTGGGGGCTCTCCCCTGCTTCTCTGACTTCCGCCCGGAGCCTGGGGCGCGAGGGCTTCCCGCATCTGACCTTTCCACCCCGGCCAGCACCTGGCATCTCACCGCCCGACTCGGTTTCTCCAGCCTGGAACAGCTCTGGAGCGGGGGGGCACCCCACGGCTGTGGACCTGGATGGCCCGCTGGGGCTGAGGGGCTGGCGCTCCTGTAGCACTTACTGGGAGAGACCCACCGTCTTGGGGGGCGTCGTCGGCTGAGTGGCGGGGAGAGGAGTTCGGGGCTCCCTGCGCGCTCGCTCGGTTTTGTGGGGAGGGCTGACGTAGGTATCAACTTGTTTTTGCACATGTCTCCTCTAGTCTTTGTTCCTAGCCCAGTAGACGTTATTACTTCTGATGTAAGTTAAGCTGAGTTGGTTACTCCCCCATCTTGCTTCCCTCCTCTACCGTCAGGACGCAGCATCAGGGTTAAGAAGACTTTTTTTTTTTTTTAAAACTAGGAGAACCAAATCTGGGAGCCGGCATCGAGGCCGAGCGTACGTGCGGTCTCTGCGTTTGCCACTCACGTGCGCAACAGGGTAGGGACGTGTGGCTGGCCCCGTCGGGGGCCGGCCGGCCTCGGCTGCCGCGGGCCGTCACTGCTTTGGGGCAGCCGGCCCGTGCCCAGGAGCTCGGCCACGGGGAGGAGCCCGCGGGAGAACCGCGTCCTGGAGCCGCTGGCTGGGACCAGGGAGGACGGTGGGGTCCGAGGTGGCGGTGGGCCCGGGAATCTCCCGCGGACCCAGCTCTTCCTCTGACACCACCTCTGGGGACGCTTTCTCCTGGGGGGTGACCAGAGGCATCCCGGGCACCCCTGGCACCGAGCCCCTCCCGAGGACCGGGCTCACCTTCGATGAGCTCCGGCGGCCCTGGCCCGGCTGGGATCCGGAATGTTCCAAAGAGGGATAGCCTTTTGCTTCTGGCAAAACTCTTACTTAATCCCATGGGTTTTCCCCTGTACAGTGGCTTCTCCCGGTGTGATAGACTGTAATGTCGGTAGTCACGTGAGCGCGGCGGCCTGTGCCTCTTCTCTGCTGGCCAGCGGATGTGACCACTCTTTTCTCTAACCACGACGATGCTGGGAAACTGAGGGCTCCGTGCCTTCGCCCCCATCCCCCACCCATGCCACCCCCAGCCGCCCCAGGGTGGGATTCCGGGGCCAGAGTCGCTCTGGTTTTGTTCGTTTGTTTGCTGATATTCTTCTGGAGGTCGGTCGGCTCAGCCAAGGTCATGTACGTTCGGACGTCCATGTACGCGTAGCCAAGCTCAAAGCATCGTCTCCTCAGCGGCTAACGAAGCTGCAGCGCCCCCACCACAGCTTGACCCGAGGTCACGGCCACACAGGCCCGGAGCCAAGGCCGGCCTCGCAGACACCTGGGACGGGCCCCCCTCACACCTCTGCGGGAGCGGAGGCCCCCACGGGCTTCTGGGAACCCCTGTACTTGCTTATTTAATCTGACGGCCTTCCAGCTGCTCGGTCGGCGGCTCCGAGAGGGGTGACTCAGAGAGACGGAACCGCCCGAGGAGGGGCGCCCGTGCCCTGTGTTCAATGCTGGGACCTTCCGCCCTGGAACGTGGGACTGGGCGCGGCTCGGGGGGTGGGGAAGGGGTCTGCGACCGAGCTCGTCTCTGCGGGTCCCTGGGACAGCGCCGAGCCTGTGGCTGGGCCCGTTCATGTAACTCGAATAAACGGTACTTGTCATCCTGGGCTGCCGTGTGGTCGCGTGTCTTCTTGGGCCGGCGATGTCCCTCCCGGTCGCCGTCGGGGAGGCGTAGCCCGGCTCCGGGCTGTGCGCTGGGCCTGGTGACGAAGCACCGGTCCCTCCTGCTCCCACTGCGTCAGCCCTCACCATCCTCCCTCCCAGGGCTCTCTGCCTTACTCTCCTTCTAGATCATTCCCTCCCACAGGACACAAGGCCCCCAATGACTCAAGTGTGCTGGCCCCTCTGTTTGCTCCTTGTCCTGGGACCCCTGATGAGAACTCACCAGCGGACCGTCTGAAGCGCCAACGGTCTACAAATAACTGCCTGCACGCAGTTTGCGGCCATGCTGCCTGACGTTGCAGTGGGGATTTGGGGGGTTGAAAAGGCTCGGCACTGCAGGAGCCCCGTGTTCTCAGGGCACCTGGCGGCCCAGCCTGACCCAGAGTCTCCTGTAGGCTGTGGACGCCCACCCAGCCCCTCAGCTGCCCCTCCTGGCAGATCTCCCTGCAGCCTGGCCCTGGGTGCAGGCCTGCCCCTCACGCCAGACCCCAGGTGTGTCCTAGGGACACGGGAAGGACCATTCCTGGGGCCTGTGCCTGTGGGTGGGGCAGGGACGGCAGGCTCCGGGCGGCTTCACAGCGTGGAGGATGCTGCCCTCCCGACATGGCTCCTAAGGTCTGGAGGCTGGGACCATCCTCAGATCATTCAAACACTGACTGTACCAAGTGCCTGCTTTCTGCCCGTCCCTGGCCCGACAGCGAGGGCACAGTTGTGGGAGAGGCCACCTGGACTTAATGTTTTTACTGGACATCCTGTGGGCCAGACGCCGCTGGACAGGGCACCCGGCTTATTCCATTCCCCACGGAAAACTCCTAACCGGGCGGAGATGGCACTGCGGTTCATGGGCCTCACCCCACAGACAAAAGCTGACCCAGAGCAAGGCATGCAGGTGAGCGGTGGAGCTGGGGTTTGGACGGGCCTGGGTCCTGAGGCCACATGGGCCGTGCACACACAGAAGGTGGCAGTAGAGTGTGTGTGTGGGGGGGAGGGGATTCCCCTCCACCAGCAAGTTTTCAAGACCCCAGCCTCCTGGGCCACCTGCTCCTGTCACGTCCCAATGGGTTAAACTGCCCAGTGCCACCCCCCCTCCTCTCTGCTAAATCCTCGGGCTCCCTGCTCCTCCTGGGTCACACCCCTCTCCCTTCCCCAGGGCGCTGCCCGGATGGTGGTGCCATCACAGGGTTTACTGAATGTTGGAGGCTAACAGTAAAGACGCTCACGTGTGAAGGGGTTTAAACACCATCTTCAAGTCCCTGGGGTACCCTGGCCTCGGGAATTTCTCTCTGCCCATCTCTCTCAGGCCTTAGCTTGCTGCCCCCCTTCCCTCGACCTTGGCCCCTTCTCTCCTCTTCTGCGTTCCCGGCTCCCTCCTCGCCACGCTTGGAACCGAGCAACTGAGCACCATTTCAAGTCCCCTCACCTTTGGGTCACGTCCATGGGGCGTGGGTGTGTGCGTTCCACAGTGCATAGGGGATGAGGGACTCACTGGATCTCCCACTAAAAGTTCATTCCAGTTATTTCCTAAACGAATGAGCCATTCCCTCCGTGAGCTTTCTCACTCTGCGGCCATTCTGCCTGAAGTTGCGTTCTGCCTGGCTTGTCTCCGGGGCTTTGCGCGGGATAGCGCTGGGTTTTCACACCCAAAGCGAAGCTGCTCAGCCCGCGGGCCGGGCGATGGCGGTCCGGGGGAGACCGGAGGGGGAGAGCGGTCTCAGTGACAGGGTCCCTGTGGGCTGGCGGCGTCTGGGTCACGGACGCGGTGCCTCTGCTGGGTCTTGAAGGGCATTCCCATTGGCCTCCCGAGCGAGGGCGAGAAGGCATTCCCGGCAGAGGGCCCAGCTTGGGCAAGAACAGGGGCTCCGTGCTGATGTGGACGGAAAGCAGGTGCGGGAAGAGACGAGGCTGGTCGTGGTGAGAAGGCGGCAGGCCATTCGCCTGGAACCTCTGAGGGCCTCTGGAGGGCCAGAAGAATTAGGACTTGCAGAGGGTTGGGGGGACCGAGTCCCAGCGACAGCGGAGAGGCTGGGGATGGGGCGGGGGGGGGGGGGCTCGGTTTGAGAGCTTGTTAGGAGGTAAAACTGGCAGGACCTAGGAGGCTTGTCCCACCTCACTGGGTGGCACCATGAGCCTCCCACAGGTGCCCTAAGTGGAGCCTGAGGGAGAAGGGGCCTATGACGAGGCTGTCCTCTGCGCTGGCCCTCAGGGGTGGGGCTGGGAGGCAGTCACCCCAGAGCTGGGCCCCCAGGGGGTGTCTGAGGCCCCCTCTCAGGTTAGGCAGCCTCTGGGAGAGAAGTCCTTTCCCTGGGCCTGCAGGGGACTGCTCCTCAGAGAGGGCCTGGGCTGTCACGTCCTCTCCAGCGGGCAGCAGAGAAAGGTGGGCCTCGGTGAGCTCAGGGTTCCTGGCCCAGGAGCTGGGGGCGGGCCCTGGGCGGGGAGCCTGGGGGCGGGGGGGGGGGGCTTGGGGTTCTGCTGGCTCTGCCTGGCAGTGGACACAGCCCTGCCTGGTTCCCTCCCTCCCTCCCTCCCTCCCTCCCACTCCCTAGCCCCACTGCGCCCCCACCCAGTGCCTATCCTCCGGCCGCGCACGCCAGCTTTGCACCCACTCGGGGGTATGGGTGAGAGTGTGGCTGCGCCCCCTCGTCAGTGCTGTGTCCCACGCCTGCTCAGCTTCCAGGATGGGCTCCAAGCGTCTCCAGGGAGAGGCCCTGAGTCCTCTGTGCCACTGTAACTTCCGGGCCACACGCAAGAGCCCACGTTGCACAATTCCACTTACATAAAGTTCAGGAACAGGCGCAATGAACTGGTGGTCATTGCAGCCGGTGGAACCTCGGCGGGGGGCGTGGCATCGTCCAGGCAGGCCCTCGAAGGCACCTTCTCTGAAAGGTGCTCTGGAATGTTCTCAGGCTTGATGGAGGCGGTGATTACCAGGGTGTATGTATATGTAAATAAATCATCAAGTTATACACGTACGATGAGTGTACCCTGTATGTTATTCTGTAATAAGAAAGTTAAAGTGGGGGGGGGGGAAGCTTATAAAAGGCCTTCTGAGATCCTAATTAGTTCCTTTAAACGCCACTGCAGCGTTTTCAGCAGGAATGAGGAGGCCCACGTGGCCTACGTTTGCTTCAGGGTCCCAGGGGATTCTAATTTATGGGCAGAGAGGCCCAGGGCAGAGCCCCGCGCACTGTGTGCCGAGCGGAGCCGCCGCGGCTTCCCGGGCCTGGCGGGTGGAGGAGCAGGCCCCTCCTCAGCCAGGAGGAGGGCACAGCCGGCGGGCAGCCCTAATGACCCTCCTCCTCCAGCTGCAGCCAGACCCCGTCTCCCTCCGGTTCCTGGAACCTGCCCGACCCCGCGGTGTTTCCAGCACTTAAGGCGGGAGCTAAGCCGCTCCTCCACTCCAGGAAAATATTTGTTCAGGGACTTGGCACCCGCAGAAGAGGAAATAAAAGCCACCTTGGAGCCGCGCGGGCGGCGCGGCCGCGTTGTCTGTCTGCCCCTCCAGATTGCCTCCGAGGCCCGAGGCCTGCCGTCTGGGGCCGGGCCCAGGAATCCCACCCCACCACACACAGGCCAGCTTTGGGGCTGAGCCTGGGGTGCCAGCTGTCTGTGCCTCCGGGTCAGGAGTCATTGTCAGTTCAAAAGCGGATGGAGCCTCCCGTGAGCCAGGCACGGCGCTGGGCCCTGGATGCCGTCGGTGACCCGGGCCCTGGCTTTACCTTCAAGGCTGTCGTGAGGTAGTGAGGGGGACCGGCCAGTGGAAAGGCCATTGACGGCATCTAGGAGCACCGGCCAGGGTGCCGGGAGCCAGCCTGGCAGGGCAGGATGGCCACTGGGGGGAGATGGGGCTGGCCCCTGGAGCTGGCTGAAGGACGAATGGAGCAAAGTGAAGGGGTGATGGGGCGGAGTATTTCAGGTAAAGGGAACAGCATGGAACTGCATGGAACTGCAAAGGCCCAGAGGCACGAGCGAGCACGGGGCTTTGGGGTGTGGAAGGTGGGTGGGGTCGGCTGTGGGAGACCCAGGAGTCGGGACAGGACACCCGAGGGGAGCCAGCGGCTGGCTGGCGCCACGAGACCTCAGCGTGAGTTCAGGAACATGGACTTTCCCCCGAGGCAGCGAAAGTTTTTGTTTTGCAACATTTGAACCCGTGGATTTGGATTCTTTTGATATAGAAAGGTATAAACAAGAAAACAAAATCAGTCTCGAACCCCTCCACCCGGTGCCATTTGAAACACGAAAATTCTCTGGGCACGTGATGAGAAACCCACGCGGGGCAGGAACGGGTGGGTGAAGAGTTTTCCACCCGTGTCTCCGGCCAAAGGCGATTCCACTGGGCAGGCCTTCGTTGTGTGCGTCCAGAAGTTCTTCCCACGCGTGTACGTCTGAGGATAAGGCTGTGCTTTTAAATAGTCACACCAGAGGGATGGTTGCCTTCAGCACGGGTGGTCAGTCCTACCCCCCCCTTCCTAGTGTCCGCGGGGCGTTCAGTGTGTGGATGGAGGCCACTGACTTGTCCCACCCGTGGGGTGGCGTCTATCTCCAGGCCTTGCTGTTGCCAACGTGTTGGACTAACAGCCACCACGCAGAATCAGAATCGTCTGACTCAGACACGGGACTGTCCCGAGGCTACACCGGACGCCTTCCTAGGGATCAGTTCCAATCACAGGGCTGCTCCTGACCATCACCCTGCAGACGTCTCTCCTGCTGGCCACCCCGTCACCACACTCCGCCTGCGGGAGTCCCAGGGACCCCCCCTCACCGGTCACCACAGGGGTCACCAAATGGCTCCATTTTCTTTTTCCCACGGGGGTGGGAGGAGGAGTGGGGATGATGTCACACGGTTACTTTGATGTTTATTTATTTAGGAGACAAGGAGGTGAGGAATCTGTTCGTAAGCTTTTGGCACCTGCATTTCTTTTTTCCAGAGGGGAACTGCTTTGCATATTTTGGGGCCCGTTTTTTCTTTCTTTAAAAAAAAACACATATATATATATATTTTTTCTTAATATATTTTATTTATTTTTTACAGAGAGGAAGGGAGAGGGATAGAGAGTTAGAAACTTTGATGAGATGAGAGAGAAACATCGATCAGCTGCCCCCTGCACACCTCCCACTGGGGATGTGCCCACAACCAAGGTACACGCCCTTGACCGGAATCGAACCTGGGACCCTTCAGTCCGCAGGCCGACGCTCTATCCACTGAGCCAAACCGGTTTCGGCTATTTTTATTATTGATTTCAGAGAGGAAGGGAGAGGGAGAGAGAGATGGAAACATCAATGATGAGAAAGAATCATTGATCAGCTGCTTCCTGCACGCCCCACACTGGGGATCGAGCCCACGACCCTGGGCATGTGTCCTGACCGGGAATCGAACAGTGACCTCCTGGTTCATACGTAAGTCGACGCTCAACCACGGAGCCACGCCGGCCGGGAGGGGCCCATTTTCCTAACGGGCCTTTTGTCTGTTCCTCATGGATTGGCGTGGGTGCCTCGTGGGCAAATGGTTTTGAGGGAGGGGCTTTGGTCTCTGAAGGATGGCTCTGGCTGTGGTGTGAGGGGACCGGCAGGGCCCCTGGAGAGGCACAGGCTTGGAGCAAGCGGTGGCCATGGGGAGGGACGCCGTCACGGCCTTCAGGAAGGAAGCCGGGCAGGCCCAGCTGGCGGATTGACGTTTTGCACAACCCTTGGGTCAATGAAAAAACGCAACAGTCCCGACTGCCCTCCCCAAAAACTGTGACCCCGGGTTCATGCTCAGAAACCACAGAGTTGGGCCTGTGCCCCCGGGGGCCACCTGCTTGGCTTGCGCCCCTCCCTCCCCTGCCTGTGTGGGGCATGAGAGGGAGGGGTGACAAGGAGGAGGGAGGCGTCAAGGACGGTTCCCAGGTTCCCACCTCAAATATTATGGCCCCATAAACCGTGGAAACATCTCAGAAATTCCAGTATTTCAGCACATAGTTGCCGAATGACCCGCATCAGTCAGCACGAGGCTGAAGCGATCCAGAGTCCTCCTGAGAGAGAAATGGGGGCGCACTGGCCCGAGCACGCACGGTGGGAGGTGGGGGAGGGGGGCGTGGCTGAGGACAGCGTGGCGGAGGGTCCCTGAGTGAGCGAGGACCTGGAACTCAGGCGGCGGCGCTTTAGAAACACCCAGGAAGTGAAATGTGTTAATATTCAAGTGTATGCTAAGGTCAGTAAGGGGCAGACTTTGAAAGAGGGTTTTGAAAATTCCATCTCCTGATACTTGTCCGACATTAGGGTTCCGAGTAATTACTAATAATAGCTACCATCTACTCCATGCTTCAATGTGCCAGGCCCTACACACACCTACCCTCTGACGCTGGGGTCACAGAATAGCATGGTGGCAGACATTTGGAGTTAGACCCCACTTTACTTGCTGCGTGACTATAAACTCCCCAGAACCTCAGTGTTCTCATCTGTGAAATTGGGCTAACAGCTCTTATTTCGCAGGGCCGAGGGGAGGCTATGTAAGATAATACGAATAAACTGTCATTTTGCCGGGGGCACTTTGCAAGCACTCCATACATAGTGGCTGTTACTCTCATGTTCCCCAGCCCCCTGAGAAGCAGGTATTACTACCCCATTTTACAGGTGGAAAAGTAAAGGCCCTAAGCTGGTCCTTTGTACAGCTACCGAGTGGCCAT
Organism: Eptesicus fuscus; assembly: GCF_027574615.1. NCBI lineage: Eukaryota > Metazoa > Chordata > Mammalia > Chiroptera > Vespertilionidae > Eptesicus > Eptesicus fuscus. The sequence goes on along the minus strand of NC_072488.1, from coordinate 7,416,642 downwards.
GCTGACATGCAAACCCGGGTCTTTGTCACTCGGAAGCCCCGGGCGCTCCCCTGGACCATGGCTGTTTCCTGTCTCACCTGTTCTGCCCACAGAGGACCACCTGGGCGGAAAGTGGGGGAGGCTCTCTTAGGCCCAGGCCGCCCGGCAAGCCCCGAGGCTATTCCCAGCCCTGGGAAACGGTGGCCTCCCTGCTGCCTGGGTGCTGGTGCCAAAGTCAATAACGATAACCTGCCCTGCAGGAAACCATGGTCACGAGGATACAAACAGCCGGGAGAGGGTGGGGCTCGTCCCCCTCCCCCCGCCCAGCCCCAGCCGGCTCTGTGCCCCTCTGTGCTAGAGGGCAAGCTGGGGAGACACGAGTGAGCCCAGATCCAGTAGGGAGGTGCCGGGGCAGCGCCCCAGTTCCTGTCCTGCAGCTCTCCTAGGAAGCTGGCCAAGGAGGTGGCACTGGGCTCTGCCAGGAAAGGCCCCGAGAGCAACTGGGGCCCCTGGGTAGCTCTCCTCCTGGAGCCCTGGGCCCTGGTCCCTGAGCTCACCACCCCATGCACCTCACCTTCAACACAATCACTGAGGCCTCTTCTGGGTCAGGGGCTGGACCCGGAGACCCCAGAACAGAGCCCTGGCTCTGCAGAGCTTAGGGCAAGAACAGACACGCATGATTATTTTTAAAATATGTTTTTATTGATTTCAGACAGGAAGAGAGAGATAGAAACATCAACGTTGAGAGAGAATCATTGATTGGCTGCCTCCTGCACGCCCCCCACTGAGGATCAAGCCCACAGCCTGGGCATGTGCCCTGACCGGGAATCAAACCGAGACCTCCTGGTTCATAGGTTGATGCTCAGCCACTGAGCCACCAATTGGGTGAGACGCATTATTTATTTTATTTTTTTAAGCCTACAGCACCTGGTATTCCCAGGTGGTCTCCCATCCAAGTACTAACCAGGCCCGACCCCGACACGCACTATTAAATAACACAGATGTCAGATAGATACAGAGGCAGAGAAGCATCGAACAGACTGTCAAATTACAGCGGGAAGCCTGGGGAGGAGGGGGGAGGTAAGAGATCAACCGGAGGACTTGTATGCATGCATATAAGCATAACCAATGGACGCAAGACACTGGGGGGTGAGGGCATGTATGGGAGTGGTGGGGGGGGGGCAGTAGGGGGATATGGACACATATGTAATAATCAATTTAAAAAAATAACACAGATGTACTAGAGACACAGGTGAAGGGCACTGACCCAGCTTGGGGAGCTAGGGAGGCGGCCTGGAGGAGGAGACATCTGAACGGAGTGTTATCAAAGGAGCTGCCCAGGCGAGGACAGGAGACGGGTGTTTGGGGCAAGTACCCGTGCACAGAGGTGCCATTCAGAGCTCAGTGTCTGTGCTGCGGTGGGAAAGCGGTGAGAAATGAGCCTGGAGGGACAACTGGGGCCAGTAAAACAGGGCTTTGTAGGTCAAGGTCAAGGGTGAAGGGAATAGGTGGTGGTGAGCTAGAGCCATTCTCCCAGCTGTGAGAGCTGGTTGTGCACTGAGTCCCATGACCTCACGCTGGTAGTTTGGAACTGGCCATGGTGGGAGTATTTACACCACGGGCACTGGCAAGCGCTACAAATCAGCGCCAGTTTTTGTTTGGGCGGAGAGAGGGAGGGAGAGAGAGAGAGAGAGAGAGAGAGAGAGAGAGAGAGAGAGAGAACAAAAACAAAGAGGGCAGCCTTTGGTGGATTTTAAAGAAGGCATGCAATAATTAGCTTTATTTCTCAGAAGGATGCTCTGGCTGTTACAGTGTGAATGAGGAGTGGGAGGAGTGGGCGTGGAGCCTGGAGCTGGGCCCTGGGTGACCTCCTGAGAGGCGGCCTGAGAAGGGCTGGTAGTGGGAGAGGAGGACAGGCCCCTTGATCACCTGACCTCGGTGCCGGCTCAGCCTGGGGGAGGGGTGGAGGATTAGGTAGCTCCTGCAGCCTCAGCCAGAGCCTGAGAATCCGCAATAAAACCCTTAATGAAAAACACCTGGGCCCTGCCCCGCCAGGCTGGAGCTGGGGACGGGGGATCAGGGCATGGGAAGGGAGGCTGGAGGAGGAAGGACCTTGCACTCCAGCCGTTCATTTGCTCGCTCATCAGCTCGTCCACGTGTTTCACTCAGCGCCCTGGGCCTGGGCCTGGGCCTGGGCCGGGTGAGAACAGGCGCTGAAGGCAGAGGGCTGAAGAGGACACAGCGAGGGGATCCCCTTGGGGATCGGCGAGCCAAAGCGCTGATTGGGTGAGGGCTCAATCTGGGAGCGCTCTGGTCAAGGTCACGGAATGCCAGAGCCATAACTAGGTTAGGTCCTGGGTCTCCAGGTCCCAGAGTCCTGTGTGTGTGTGTGTGTGTGGGTGTGGATGGATTGGTGAGTGTGCAGGAAGGATGAAGGCTGAGTCCTCCCCCGAAGGCTGAGTCCTCTCCTACTGCACCCCCCGCCCAGGACGCCTGGGTGAGGGAGGGTCTGAGACCCCAAAGGGGAGACTCAGCTGCTCCCAGCGTGCACTGGGGCTGGGCCTGGCCCAGCCTGGCTCTCAGATCAGCACTGACCCATAGGCTTCCGTGCCTGGAGGCCTGGAGTGGCCATGGTGGTGGCTGGGCTCCAGGCCCTCCTTCAAACAGATGCAGCCCTTGTGCAGTGCCCGGAGCGCACAGAGGCACCCCCTGCCCCAGCGCTCCCTCCAGCAGCCGGCGGAGAGGGCTCCATTGGCGCACAAACTCCCGTTTCCATGACCTGCCTCTCTGCCCTTCCCCCATCGGTGGGCCACTCCAGCCTCATTAGTAAACAGCCGGGGAGGGGCGGCGGGCACGTGGAGGCGGGAGGGGAGCCGTGGAGGCAGGAAGCCTCACGCACTGCAAGGGCTGTGGGAGGTGCAGCTCCCTGTGAACCCCACTGCGAACCCCTCTAACTGCCCACCTCCTGCTGACAGTTCTGCAGGGCCCAGGCAGGGGGGGGGGGGAGGCCCACACTCCTTCTGGGCTCCATGTGGGAGGGAGGCCCAGGCATCTGGACATGAAAGGCCCAGCTGTCCCTCCGGGGATTCCCTCTGGTGCCGAGTGGTCCCATCCGGCCCCACCCCACCTCCATGCACGCGGAGTGCCCAGTGCGGACGCCCTAGGTAGGGGACTTGGCCACCTTCATCTCAGCCCTTGGAAGCTGCACCCCCTCCCCAGCACCCTGGCCCTCCTCTGACCATCACCCCGTTATGGTGAGTCCTCTGGGGAAGGAGGGGTGAGCACTGAGCTAGAGCCCTCAGGCCCAGGGACTCTGCCTAGAGCGTGGGTGCATTCCTTCCCCCGGGCCCAGGTCACCCCAACAGTAGAACAGGCCAGAAAGCTACATAACGTCCCAGTGAGAGGCAGCGCTGGAACCAACCGGACTCAGGGCTGCTTGGCTTCAAAGCTTCCTCCCAGAGCTCAGGGTCCCTGCACCAGCCGGGGCAGCGGGGCACCTTGGGGTCCCTGCGCCAGCCGGGAACACGCTGCTCAAGGGACCCTTTAGGCCAGGGGTGAGGAACCTTGTCTCTGCCAAGGGCCATTGGGTGTTTAAAACGTCATTCGCAGGCCACACAGAATTCTCAGCCTAGTAATGAGCCTGCTACAGTTGGTCAAACATTTAATTAACTCGCCCCCAATGCCTTGGCAGGGCCAGACCCAATGATCTCACCCGCCTTATACAGCCCGGCCCTCGGGCTGGATGCTCCCCACCCCTCCTCAGGACATGGCCAGCCCCTCGGCCCTTCTCTACATACAGGGATTCTGGAAATCACAAAACTGGGGGGGATTCTTAGGGTTCTGATGCCACACCCTTGACACTGAATTTCAGAGGAGTGATCTGCCAGTCACAGGGGGAGCCAAGCCCTCCCAGTCTCCTTGCTCCCAGCCCAGCGTCTCTCCGTCTCTCCGCTGCGAGGCAGGCTGTCAGGAACCCATTGCAGGTCCATGGACCCCGTATCGTGACCGGGACCGCCTCTCCACGCAAGGAGCATGCCCCGGAGAAGCAGATGCGCCTCCCTCCGTGACTGTAGCCGTCACATGAGGCCACCCTGTCCTTTGTCCCATTACTGACTCACGGCGCAGTTAGCTCCTCGGAGGGGAAGGAGCATGGCCAGGGACCGCCAGGCAGCGAGAGCGCCCCGGAGGGGCAGCTGCAAGGCCAGGCCCCAGGTGTGTGCAGCCTGGAGGAGGCGGAGGGCTGCCTGGGGAGCCCGGGGCAGGGCTGAGCCCACAGCAGGACTCCCCGTGGCTCTGAGGGGGCCGGCTCCCCAGGCCAGCAGAGTGGGGAGTGGAGAGAGGGTGGCCAACAGAGGGGCTGCGCTGAGCTGAGGAACCGGCCCTCCACTGGGTCCCCACTGATCACCCGGCCAGGGCTCCCCTCTGCAATAGCTACTCTGCGCCTAGGGCTCCCCCATCCCCAATCCCACCTCAGATTCCCTGCCCTTGGCGCTGAGCGGCTCTCAGCCTGGAGGAGTGAGGGGAGGAGGGCTGTGGGCGTCAGAGAGGGCTCTTAGGCTGGCCTAGAGTTCCCCATGGGAAAAGGCTAGAGCTATATAAGGAAAAAGGAAGTGAGGAAACCGAGGTCCCGTGGGAAGTGAGTTGGTGGCGGGTGGGGGTGGGCCGGACTCTGGCCTCCGGCTGGTGCTGATGTGGGTGCTGGCTCCCCAGGCGCGGTTTCCCTGTAGCAGCTGGCTCAGTGGCCAGAGCAGTGACCCCCCCAACCCCCTGCCTGTTGCAGGGCATGATGGGCCCAGGGGACTGTGATGCATGGGCTTGGTGCGTCCTGATTCCCGGCACACCCTCCCTGTTTGGAGGTGACCTCCTGGGAGGGTTAGTCAGCTCTCCGGGTGCCCCTAGGCAGGGGGCTCAGAGAGTATAGTTAATGTGCCTCCCCCCCCCCCCCCCCCCCCGACCCAGCGCCCCCTCTCCGGGGTGGGGTCGCTTCCCTTGGGCCTTTTGGATGCTCCCTTTGTCCTGTTCAGGAAGGCCTTCCCTCTCCCCGCTGCCTCTCCCCGCAGCTCCCCATGTGCCTCAGGATTTGGGGCCACACACCAGTGAGCCAGCCTCTTGGGGAGCCAGAGCCCCAGGACGGACCTTGTGGCTTCTCCTCCCTCCCCCTCCTCACCCCGCTGTTCCTGTGCTATTCGGGCTTCTGCTTTTCCTAATTACTTTCTCAGCAGGGGATTCTCAGGCTGTCAGCACTCACGGGGGCTTCCCGGAGGAGGTGGTCACTGAGCTGGATCCCGGAGTGCACGAGGCTCTGCCTGTGACTCTAGAAACTTCCAGGAGTTTCTAGGAGCTTCCAGGGGAGACCGAGGCTGTGAGTGGAAGCAGCTTGGCCCCTCATTCCCTGCCGTCACGCTGACCCACAGATGCTCTTCGGGCAAGTGGGAGTGGGGCTGGGTTTGAGCAGCGGGAGGAGGAGTTCTGTGTCTGTGGGACGAAGAAGGATTTTGTCTCTCTGGTGGGATCTTCAGGGCTGGCCACTGCCTGGGGTCACAGGGAGAGGATTTAGGGGAGAGGGAGATAGAGAGAGATGGGCACAGAAAGAGAAAGGGGTGAGGCCCGTCCTGAACACAGGAGCCCTCCTGGCCCTCACAGCAGTGTTATGGTGTCTCTGTTGCCAGGCACCCCCCTTCTCTTTTTCCTGGGGAGCCCTGGTGATTTTAGGGTCAGTGGTGCCCACCCCCAAGGGGCCTGCTCCCCACGCTGAGCTGCTGTGGGGGCTGCTTCGGGAACCCAGCTGCTGGGGCCTTGGCCAGGGCACCAGCCGGAGGGACCGCTGGCTGCCACAGGCTTGTGACAGTTACAATGCCATGTCCCCCTCCCCCCCCCCCCCCCCGCCTCCCCTCCCTCCCGCCAGTGAGGCGGATGACTTCCTGAAAAGGGGCTAAATGGGGGGTTTGTGACATGGAACATCTGATGTGACCTGAGGACTTCCTGTTCCGATGACCCCTAGGGCTCCTGACCTTTGAGAGTGTGTCCCGGGCATGGTCAGAGTGGCCCTGGGAGTCACACTTCTTAAGCAGAGCTGTTTTGGGGCTGGGCCCACCCTGGGGCACAGAATCCAGGCTCCCCCTCTCCCTCAGTCATGAGTAAGTTGCTGCCACAGAGGCTGCCTGGCGGCCTGAGGCTCAGGAGGTCAGCAGGGAAATCTCAACAGAGAGGGATCTTCCCAGGAGAAGGCGGTTTGGGTGCCCCTCCCCCCCCTCAGGGCACTTAGGACAATGGATCCCAGCAGAGCCTGGGAACCAGGCAAGGAACCCCCAGGCCCTGAAGGCCCCCACGTGTGAAACTGCCCAGGGCCCTGTCAGGGCTTGTTGGGGGCCTCGGAGGGTTCCTGAGCATGCCTGAGACAGCCCACGCGCTAGGGGGACCCCGTGTCACCCTTCCTCCTGTTGGCTGCGTGACCACCTGATGTGACCGACCAGTTAGTTGGTCAGGCCTGAGCTGCCTACAGCATCAGCTGTCTGCCCACTGGGCTGCCTGGGAAGCAAGTGGCTGAAGCAGGCCTTGGCTAGATGTTAATGAATGCCAGGCCCGTGGACTGGGGCTGGAGGGGTGCGGTGGGGAGGGGTGCAGTGGGAGGGGTGGGGTGAGGGACTTGAAGGCAGGCCAGCTTCCCGGGAGGAGGAGATGTGGTAATGCACTGTGGGCAGCTGGAGAGCAAACGCCTGCCCCTTACAGGCAGTGAGTGCAGGGCTAACTGTCCCGTGCTCCGTGGGTGTGAGAGGGAAGGCCCGGCTGTGGTCAGAACGGCGAGGAGGCAGAACCGGAGTGTTTGATTTCCTGGGAGAAGGCAAACCAAACGGTGACTCAGGTGAAAACCATTCCATCAAGTGTTTCTTTCTGGAAGGGCAGTGCGATCGCTGGAAGGAGATGAAGACCCGGGGAGGGATTTCTCCTCTCGGGCCCCACACGTGGCTTTGCCCTGACACCAGGACAAAGGAAAGCCTGGCTCTGACCCCTGCCTCCTGCGAGCCACAGAGACGGGTGGTTAAAAGGAAGATGTGAAGTGACTGTCCCCCACATGGAGGTACCTTATTATGATCAGCCTCCCTGGCTGAGGGGCCAAAGCATCCACTGTCAACGTCATTGGCTGGCTGCTCTGGCTTTATTAACGCATGGCCCCTCTGAGGATAGGGTCCTCCCAGAAGTTGGGGGTGGGGGCAGCATGCAGCATGTCCCCATCACTCCCCCCAAGCCAAGTTAATACCTTCTGAGAGCCTTCTCCAAGCACCTGACAGGGAAGAAAAAGGCCAGCAATCCTTTACGCATGGACCACTTTGCATGGCTCCCAGGCCGCTCCTGACATCCGGGCTCACCTGGGGAAAGCGGGCGAGTAGAAAACCAAGGCCGCAGGTACACCTGTGCCTTGAGCCACCTGGATAGCCTTCACCACCTGAACTCATCATTTCCACTCCAAACACCTGCCTCTGCCCCGGGCCTCTCCCTCCTCCCAGCTACCCAAGCCAGGACTGCACCCCATCGGAGAGTCCTCCCTCCTGCTCCTCAGTCCCCAGGTTCGCTTCTGAATCTGCCGCGGTTGCAGCTCCTCCTTCCCAGTCACCAGCTGTCCTTTCTCCACGACGACAGCAACGGTCTCCTCACCGGCTTCTCTCTCCAGCTCAGGCTCTTTGAATCCGTCAGCCAGCCAGGTGGTACCCAAGTCAGGGTAAGTTGAGAAGCGTTTGTGACGACGTGGGCAAGGGGTAGGAAGACGCCTAGAACTAGAGACGTAAGTCTGTAAGTCTGCCCTAGGGCAGTGGTCGGCAAACTGTGGCTCGCGAGCCACATGCGGCTCTTTGGCCCCTTGAGTGTGGCTCTTCCACAAAATACCACGGCCTGGGCAAGTCTATGTTGAAGAAGTGGCGTTAGAAGAAGTTTAAGTTTAAAAAATGTGGCTCTCAAAAGAAATTTCAATCGCTGTACTGTTGATATTTGGCTCTGTTGACTAATGAGTTTGCCGACCACTGGCCTAAGGGATTCAGCCAGCTTGTGGGCACTCTGCTGCCGGGAGGGAAGGAACAGGAGTTAACGCCTTGACCCTCACTGTTCTACGCTCCCCCCCCCTGCACCTCCTGCTGGGTCTCCCTTTGGGGAAGGGGAGGGGCAGCCCAGTTAGGCTGACTGACCCCTCAGATGACCTAAGACCCCTCCTCAGACCAGCTGGGATATTGAGTGATGGAGGTGGGGTGGGCAGAGGGTCGGCCCCGTCTGTGGCACCCGCCACCCCTCAGCCTTCAGAGACCATTGTCTTTCCCTCCCCCGCGCCCCCTCTCACGCACACACCCCAAGCTGCTCCAGACCGGAGCCTGGAGCAGACCTGGTGTGGGCGCGGAGCTCATGTAGGACAAAGGGCTGGAGGGCTCCATTCAAGGAGCAGGTGGAGTGGGACAGGGGCGAGTCTGGAGGCGGGTCTGCCCAGTCCGCACGTGAGCTCCTACCTCCACTCCAGCAGCTGGGGTGCTCCTGGGGAAGGGGGCCGGGGGCTGGCGGGTCGGGGAGCACCCCTGCGGGGAACCTGCAGGGACCAGGGCGAGAGGCACAGAGAAGCCGGCTCTCGGAGCTTGGGGGGCTCCCAAGGGCCAGCTCCTGCCTCCTCCGGTGCCATCTGGGGGTGCGGTTTTGTGGCTGAAGCAGAGGGTAGGCTCCAGGGACACTGGTGGAGAGAAACCTCCAGTCAGGCCGGTCCCACTGAGCACTGAGGCTGGAGCCTGCCCGGGGCGCACAGGAGCCCCCAGAGGAGGCTCCATGAGATGGGGAGCCGCGGAGGGGGACAGGAGGTGAACGTGGTGGCGATCAGGTCTCCACAGCCAGCAGGCTGTCCCCGTCCTTCCCGGGGACATTGTCCCAGCTGCTGGGAGCCTGCCTGGCCCTGCCCCACTGAGCCGCCCGGAGCCGGGCCGGCAGGCGGGTGTGGCAGCCGTTGTGCAAGGGGTGAGCTCACCTGCTGCGCCGCCCCAGCCTGCACCGGCCTGTCGGCCGCGGTTAATCATTGTTCAAATGTCCTGCCAGGCGAGTGGGCTGTGGTGGAGGACGTGACAGGCAAGGCCACCTCTGCCAGGTCCCAGCACAGCTCCCAGCAGGCCCGGGGCCGGAGCCGCTCCCAGACCCTCCGGTGCGGCTGGAGCCACCTCTTCCAATCCTTTCCTGGGAGCTTAGCAAACATTTTCTTAAAAAAATATATTTTTATTGATTTCAGAGAGGAAGGGAGAGGGAGAGAGAAACATCAATGCTGAGAGAGAATCATTGATCAGCTGCCTCCTGCACGCCCCACACTGGGGATCGAGCCTGCAACCTGGGCACGTGCCCTGACCGGGAATAGAACCGTGACCTCCTGGTTCACAGGTCAACACTCAACCTCTGAGCCAAGCCGGCCGGGCACAGTTTTTTATTGCATCAAGGAACGTTTCCTTGTCCACTTCCTCTCTTAGCGCGAGCTCCAGGCAGCCCCGTGGCAAAGCTAGGGGGGCCGGCGCCCACGCCCAGATGCCTTGGTTGGAGCAGCAGCTCTGCCACTTGCCAGCTGGGTGATCTTGCCAGCTGGGTGATCTTGGCCGAGCCTCACACCCCCTGTCTTATTTCCTGGGCTAAGAGAAGGCGCTGTTGATGATGACGATGATACCTTCCTCCCAGGACCCTGTGGAGAGTAGGCTATACGTCAAGTGCTTACTATGCCCAGGATACAGAAACCGGGGTGCCCGGAACCAGGACTGCACCCCTCTCCGCCGGGCGCAGCTGACCCTCCCCCCGCCCCCGGAGGAAGCCTGTGGCCCCCAGGCGCTGGGCTGGGCTGCTTGTGCTGGTTGTGTAATCAGCCCGCACACGGTCCCTGTGGGTCAGGGACAGCGGCCGTCGCATTTCCCAGGAGACGCCAGGCTCAGGGGAGTGAGGCAACTGTCCGAGGTCACACGGTGTAAGTGACAAGCCCAGGTCCCTCTGCGCCAGAATCCCGAGTTCTCTCCACTACCCAGCTCTGCCAGTTTCGCAGATCAAAGATGCGGATCTGAACTTGTCAGGCAATTAAATTCTGCCCACACTCATTGACGTCCTGGGAGCACGGGGGTGGGGTTGGGGCTGGGGGGGGGGGGGCGGTGCTGGGCTGAGTTCCGCTGTGAGACGGAGATCAACAGTGCTCGACCCAGTCCGAGGGCTCGGAGAAGCCCAGACGGAGGAGCAGACAGGAAGACCTGTGCTCATGCCACTGTGGGCTGGGCTGGGGGTGGGGGCTAGGACCCCTAGACAGGCCAGGCTGGGGTGGGAGCTGGTGGGAAAAGGGCCCTAACGGCCCACACCGGAGTTGTGGCAGGATATGTTTCTTTGTCGTGGTTTGGGGAAGAGGAACTGGAGGGACTGCCAGAGGCTGGGACCCCTCTTCCTTCCTACCCCAAGCCTCCCATGGCGCAGGTACCAGCTGGGATGCAGGCAAAGGCAGCCACAGCCGGGCTGTGCGAGAGACCCCCCTGAAGAACCCTGGCGCAGGCCTCTGCCCTCTGCCTCAGTCTCTTTCAGGGGTGCACCAGGGAGAGTCCTGGGAGGCCGGGAGCTTGCCCCTGGGCTGGTGGGAGGATTTGGGGGACCCCATGGGAGTCAGCACACCCTGGGATTAGCAGCTAGGAAGAATCCATGTCATCCTTGTCGGACAAGTAATCTGAGACCTGGTGAAAGAAAAGGCCACGAGGCCACCTCATGCAGCCCAGGGACCTGAGCGTGTGTGTGTGTGTGTGTGTGTGTGTGTGTGTGTGTGTACCCACATGTGCAAGGTGTTTAGGACTGACCAGGGGCAGCAACGGTATAGTTTGTGAGTTCATCACACGGCAGCTCTAGAAGTCCCCCCCGGGTCCTCCTGCCTCCCTTGGGTGCTGGCATTCTCCCTGACCCCCCCCCCCCCCCCCCGCCGCATGCCCACCCTCCCCCCACTTCAAAGCACAGTGCTCCCACCATCCACCGCCCTCCAGCCAAACAGGCTCCTGGAAGACGCTCTGACACGCTCACCTCCCCTGAGCTGCTGCTGACCGGACATAAGGCTGCTTCCGTGGCCCCTCCCAGCCGCTCATGCTGTTCTCCGACGGTCCCCTGCCCCCAAGTGCATGGCCATGGCCGGTGGCCAGGGAGCCCCGCTCTGGGCAGGAAGTGTGGTGCTGAGCTGCCAGGCCCCCTAGCGCTCTGGGACACACCGGCGGCCTGTCCCCGCCTGGCTGCCGCTGGAGACGGAGGAGAGGAAGCGGGAAACCAGTCTTGACCACCCGGACCAATTTCAGCCCCAAAGGCCGGGCTCACAGCCCTTCTGCGTGTTTACTGTCCGGCCTTGGACACACACGGACCTTTCCTGGCCGTGGTCGAAGCCACAGGTGCAGGTGGTAGGAGCCATGGATGAGACCCTGGTAAGGCGGGATGAGGTGGGGTTCACGGTGGTGGTGCCAGGAGGTACGAGGAAGACACTGGGAAGGTCCTGAAGGAGGTGAGAGAGGTCGGATCGCTCTAATCTTCCCTCCCCACACACCACCAGCATTCTCTCCTGGTCTCCGCCAACTTGGCCGCTTCAGTGACGCTCGGGTTGTTAGGGAACCATTGGTGTCCCCGAGGATTAGGTGGGGGCTGTGAGTCTTCAGGAGGAGGTAAGTTACAACGCAAGCAACTTTCAGACCAGATTCGGCAACAGTGGCATGTTTTGAATAACAAGGAGGCACCAAAACAGTCATTTGACCCCCCTCTCCACTAAGCTTGGGGACATCCCCTTCCTTTGTCCCTAGGAATGCCAGCCCGCACTTGCATCCGAGGTTGGTGCCCCAAAGATAAGCCTGTGTTCTGTCCGCAGGACCAGCCCATGAGAAGTACACAGATTCTGTAAAGACTAGGTTTTAAAAAATATATATTTTTATTGATTTCAGAGAGGAAGGGGCAGAGAGGGAGAGAGATAGAAACATCAATGATGAGAGAGAATCATCGATCGGCTGCCTCCCACACCCCCCCACACCCCCCAATGGGGATTGAGCCAGCAACCCAGGCATGCGCCCCTGATTGGAATCGAACCTGGGACTCTTCAGTCCCCAGGCCGACGCTCCATCCGCTGAGCCAAACCAGCCAGGGCTGTACAGACTAGATTTTTAACGTGTCTGCGCACCAAATCCTCGCCGTGTGAGGTGGATGCATGGGACTTTGCTCTCAGCGGTACCCCGCCAGCCACACACAGGCTCTGGCCTCCCCTGCCCTCTACACTGTAGGACCATTTCTTTTCCGCTGGGTCACTCAGTTTTGCGTTTTACAGAACCAATGGAACGACACGCATTTAAACATAAATAAACGCAAAACCCCAGAGCAAACAGCACAAGGCCAGCTGTTACAGCGTGGCCAGGGACATCCTCCAACATCAAAGTCTCTGAGGTGCAGCAAAGATTCAGAGAAACACACCCGCGGTGCCCGCCCCTCCCCGGGCCACAGAACCGCGTCCGGCCCCAGCCAGCTCCCTTCCGGAGCTTAGGTTTCTGTCCTCCCAGCGCTTTGGGATTCAGGCAGGTGGGAGGTGCTCCTGTGGGCTCCACCTCGCTGGGCTGCCGTCACTGGCGGCCTGAGGAGGCTCAGCTGCTCCCGCAACTGCTGGCTCCTGGTCAGCTCCTTGCAAGTCCCCACAAGCTCCATTCTCCACCCCCTGGCTGATGGGCAGGGCTGCAGACAGGCCTCCGGTCAGGGCGGGCAGCCTGAGAACAAGTTCAGGCCTGAGGCTGGGGCTGGGGCTGGGAGGGTGAAGGAGGGAGGCCTGGGCCTGGGGTGGGGCCCTGTTTCCCTCCCAGAACCCCTCTTCCGCATGGTCTCTGACTTCCTTCCAGGCCCGGGGCTCTCAGTAGAACCGTCTGGGATGACGGAAATGTTCTATATTTGCTCCATCCAGTACCATCACCCCAACCAGATGTGCCCATTGAACGCTTGCAACGAAGGAACTGAATGTTAAGTTCCTTCAGGCCATTTTAAGAAAGAGCAAAGTTTTAACATATGCCTTTGTTGTTTTACTTTTGTTTTATTCATCAACATAAAGAAAAATATCCACTAACATTCATGTTGGAACTGCCCGTGGAGAACTGGTTTGTAAACATTTGCTGGCACCCTCACTGCGTAAGTCCTGGCTTGGCCAGGTGCTGGGAGGTGACTCTGTTTCACATGCGTCTCTTTCTACACCCCAGTGTCACCACCTGTAAAAGGCGGACTTAACGTGTCAGGTTTGCTGACAGTTTGATAGACCGGGAGCATCCATGTCCTCTTTCTAATGGGCCTTCCCCTTGACGAGAGGTGAGAAATGTAGAAACTCCATTACAGACTCCCTTGCAGCTAGAGCTCTGGGGTGAATTCCATTCTGCCTAGTAAACAAGAGACCGGAAAGCAGGAGTGAGGCAGAGCCAGGGTCCTGCTGCTTTTGGCAAGGCGGTGAGACATGAGGTTGCCTGGCACAGTGTCTCGGTGCCTTGGCACCGATTCTTGGGTATCATGAGGAAGGCGTGGTAAGCTTTACTCTGGCTCTTCTCAGAAGCAGCGTTAGGCTGAGATGCCCAGGCTCTCCTGGAACCCCAAGGGAGAACCCAGGGTCACAAACACACGGAAGACAGGTGCACAGGGATGCACGGGGGGGGGGGGCTCCCAACGCTCGAACCTGCTCACAGGGCTCCCATGTCAGCCCCGCCACTTCCAGTCTGACATGGAGCCCACTGTCCCCTCAGGGCTGTAACGCCCTCCCAGGCCCCTGGTCTGTCTCCCATGGGCAGGTGTCCCCCCTTGGCCCCTCAGTCCAGGCCAAGGCTGACTCCCCTTCTGCCTACCGGACCCTCCCTGGGCCATTGCTGGGTCTGAGGACAAATGGTCCCCCATCTCTTATGCCAGGAATAAAGCCACACTTCAGAGGATGTCTATGCCAGGCCTTAGGGACATTTTCTACCCTCAGGAGAAGGCCTGCCGTAATCAGCACCCTGACCCGACAGTAATGCCACCGTGACGCCTACAGCAACCCCAGAGAGCCCCCCAAGGTGTCCTTTCAGAGTCTTGTACTATGTCTGTGGGAACCTTAGCGTTTTCATGGCCACAAGTCAGGTGTTTCCTTTACCCGGCGTGTCCTGACTTCCGTCCATCTCCGTGTGTCAGCCCTGCTGGTCCTTCAGTGTCACTTTCCCAACTGAAGGTGAGGTTTTACCATCTTGCTCTTTCCACCTGCACTTGAGCTTTGCATATCTCTCTATCAAAACTTCAGCCACCGGCCTGGAGTGGCTCAGTGGTTGAATGTCGACCTATGAACCAGGATACAGGAGGTCAGAGTTCGATTCCCAGTCAGGGCACATGCCTGAGTTGTGGGCTCGATCCCCAGTATGGGGAGTGCAGGAGGCAGCTGATCAATGATTCTCTCTCATCATTGATGTTTCTATCTCTGTAAAAACGTATTAAACCATATTAATGTTAAATAAATAAAACTCCAGCCAATGTCACCAGTGAGACGAGAGTTCTCAGCTCCCACCGCGCTGGGCACACACAAGGCCATGTGAGCATGACCACTCGCCACCCCCTGCCACACCTCTGTAGGACATCAGTGCCGTTCAGGGTCATCCTCACCCCCTGTGTCGCAGGTGTGTTCAAGAATGAGCCACACCTGCTGGCACCCTTGTCACCTGCTCCTTCCTTCCACTTCTGCTATCTTGCATTCCAAAGCAACAAAACACTTGAGGCTCTGGCCCAGGGCAGACCTCGCCTTCAGACCCCACTGGGTTGCGCCCCCATCATTGGAAGGTCCTTTCTCCTTCCAATCTGTATCACTTTTCACCAACTGGGCCTTAAGGGAAGTAAGCTAGAAATGTGAAGTCTCTCATAAAGCTGTTTATGTCAAGACTAGTGGCCCGGTGCACGAATTTGGGCACATTGAAAGGAAATTAATAAGAAGAAATATTTTAATATCTCTATTCATCCTTTCTCTGTAACAGAAGTGTCAACCAAATTCACGATCAACAATGACAGATGAGCGAGAGCTTTATGTGTATCGCGCATGCATGAGTCAACTTAGCCTTTTATGGATATAGAATAAACTTGCTTAATTAGACCTGCTTTCTGACTTAGCTAAATGTTTTCCAGCCCAGTGAAACACCCAACTTCTCTTTCAGGTAACTGTCAGCAACACAGCAGTAAATATCAACATGAAGCAGATTATTATTGTAGATCACGCAGGGAGAACAAAGGGTGAAATATTTAACTGCAGCAGTGTTTGACTATATTCTGTGCAGTGAGAAAACCTGAAGTCATTTTCAAGGTCCACCATTTCTTACTTCTTTTCAGTCGGGTCAAGTTTCTAAGCTTTCTAAATCTCCATTTTCTGGCTAATGAAAAGAAAATAGGATTTCACCGAGTCTCCTATCTACCTACTCCAGGACTTCTGTGAGGATCAAATGAGATGAGGCATGGGAAAATGCTTCACAGACATTTGGTCAAAGTGTAAAATGTTTCCTGCTGGGGATCAAGCCCACAACCCGGGCATGTGTCCTGACTAGGAATCAAACCTTGACCTCCTGGGTCATAGGTCAGCGCTCAACCACTGAGCCGCACCAGCTGGGCAGGTCTCCTCTTTCAGTGAGCTGTACCTCTGAACTGTGAACGTCACACGTGCTTCCCAGTATCCCCCCCCCCCCGCTTGGTGGGACAGGATGGCTGGAGCAGGCTAAGTCACCCGGCTGCTTGCATTCTCCCAGTGCAGGGAGGCCCTGGTTAACCTGTTCCCTGAGGGCAGGCCTTGGTAAGGACAGAGGGCCCTGGGTATTTGAAAACGGTTCCTTTCCCCTCCCTGCCAGAAGCACGAGGGGTTCTCCTCTACTATTTACTCTGGAACCTGGTGAGCTCTTAGAGGAAAAACTCACAAAAATGTGGGAACCCCCGGTGACTGGGTCCCCAGCCCCTGGAAGTTTTTCTCTCTCAGCCATGTCCTCACGGAGCCTCCAGCAATTCGTCAATTACAGTTCCGGCCCTGGCTCCCCCCGAGGTTTGTGCTGCTGGGGTTCTGCTCTGGCAAACTGAGGTTATCCTCTGCCTTCACCTGTTGGCCTCTCTCACTGGGGGTGCGGGCAGGGGTTTGCCCGGTGACCCCACCTCACTGACCGATCCGAGAAGAGTTGTTGATTTTTCCGTTTGTCCAGCTCTTTGCTTGTTAGGACGAAGTAGCGCCTTGTGGCTTCTTACATACTGGGCCAGAAACAGAAAGTGCCCCATAGATTTACAGACACACTTTCATGTATGCTTTCTTTTTTTCCCCTGGGAAAATTCACTATACATTTTATCAGATGCTCCGAGGGACTCTGAGCCCTTTGTCACCGAGCCAGGGGGTGGGTTGGAGGAGGGCCTGGGCTCAGAGCCGGAAGACGCGGCCACGAGTCCTCACCTGGTTCTGAGTGACTGACAGGCCACTTCATTCCGGGCCCCGTGCAAAAACGGGGCGATGACCTTTGTCTTGTGCGGTGAGTTTATCGCAAGTTCACACTCCTGTTCGCACATTGTTTGACACGCTTCCCAACGTGAGGTTGTCCCCTCCTTATATGGGCCAGCTTTGGTGAGATGCTTGCAATCAGCGGAGGCAGCAATGTCGCTGCGTGACCCCAGGTTCTACGTTGGGAAAGGGGATACAGCGTTTGTCTGGCTTTCTCTCGCCCGGGCACATGCCCAGGGGCCCTGGGGCCAGATGTCAGCCTGGCCACCCAGAAGCTGTGTGCTGGAGAGGCAGGGGTCCGAGGGGCCCAGCTGATCCTGCCCTCAGCTGTTGGCTCTTCCCAGCCGGGAGTCAGGCATGGGAGTGAGCACCTTCAGACGACTGCTTACTGCTCCGAGCCTTCGAGCTGCCCAGCTGAGGCCAAGCAGACCCAGTGGCCCTGCTGGGTCCTGATCATGAGCAAAATAAATGTGGCTGTGGCTTTAAGGCACTAAGTTTTGGGTGGTTAGTTACCCAGCATGCGATAATAACCCAACACCCTGCCTACCTTCAGGGAAGGGTGAGCCTCACCTAGCCTGAGACCTTCCACATGGCAGGCACTCAATAGCATGGGTGTGTGACCTGAATATCGGGCCCCTGTGAGCGACCGATGGTCACATGACAGGGAACCCGGCCACTCCGCGGAGTTCTATTAGTCACTCTGGGCTTTCTGAGGTGCAGAGGGTTAGTCACCCGGCCCAGCTAATGGGCTGGGTCTTCGGAGAGGGGTGTGTGTCCTCAGCCCAAAACAAGCGCTGGGGGAAGCACCCGGGGGAGGGTGCTTCTTTTCCTGTTGGCTGTCGGCCACCCTAGGGAAGGGTGGGAGAGCCGGGAGGGCCTGGGAGCAGTGGGCCGAGGCTGGGCCGGGCTGGGCGGCGGTGGTCCCTGCAGGATGCACAGCCTGCCCTCCTGCCACCTGTGCCCTGTGCTCTCACCCCAACGCGGGGCCTCCCCTCGGGGCCCCCAGGACCGGCTATGCATCCCCTTATCCTTGCACAATTGTGCCGCCTATTCGCCGCTCCTGCTCCCTCCCCACGAGGAAGTCCTTCAGGGAAGGACCTGCATGGCATTTGTTTGTAACATCAGAGCTTAATGCGCGCTGGTGTGAGCTAGGTTCCCGGCAGGTGAGTTAGGTTCCCGGCAGGTGAGTTAGGTTCCCGGCAGGTGAGTTAGGGTCCCGGCAGGTGAGCTAGGTTCCCGGCAGGTGAGTTAGGTTCCGGCAGGTGAGTTAGGTTCCTGCAGGTGAGCTAGGTTCCCGGCAGGTGAGTTAGGGTCCCGGCAGGCGTGTGCATTGAGGGCCTCTGAGCACCTCCGGAGGAGCCCAGCACAAGGCGGAAGGTGGCCAGAGGGTGAAGTGGCCCCACCCAAGCTTGGGGTGCTGCGGGTAAAGGGCCAGGCTGGGAGCCACTCCCCGCTGCCCACGGGGGCAGGAGTCTAGAGAGGCAGCACTCTCACCTCGGGCCTCTTTGGAGGGCCCTGTCCTGCTTTGTGCCCCCTAGTCCATGACCGATCCCCTGGCAGTAACCTGCCCAGCACCACCAGTCCTGTGGGGTGGGGGTCCCATGGCTGTGCTCCCATGACCTCCCTGCCCACGACCAGGACCCCTGCTGCCTGCTGGGCCAGTCCCCTGCATCCCCGCCCCGTCTCCGTCTCTCTCCGCTGGCCGTGAGGTCCCTCGTCTGCCTGCCTGGCTGGAGTGTAAGCCGCCTCTGATATCAGCTCTGACGCTGCTTTCCCAGCAGGGGGTTTGCCCAGACCCCGAACTCAGGATCCACGAGAAAATGCTACTGAAGAAAAGGCTGAGTTGCCAGAGGCTCTTAGACCAGAAAGGAAGGACAGCTGTCTCCCCCGCCCCCCCCGCCCCAACTCCCCCAATTTCCTGTCAGACACAGAGCTTTACGGCAGGAAGGCCTGCCCGGGGCCTGGAGTCTGCCCGGGGCCTGGAGTCTGCCCGGGGCCTGGAGTCTGCCCGGGGCCTGGAGTCTGCCGGGGCCTGGAGTCTGCCCAGCAGATGGATTTCACCTGCTGCAGGAGGAACTCTACACAACGGTAACCATCAACACATCCAGCCTGTCAGCCCCGGCTGGGCTGCTGGAGGGGCACCCAGCGGCTGGGTCAGGCCCCTGTGGCCCCTACACCCACAGCCTTCCTCATCCTCCAACCCCGGCACAGGAAGCGGTGTTGGCCCTGCTAGCACGGAGCGACCCTGATGGAAAGGCAGGTAGGCCTTGTGCTGTGTGTCATGGTCGTGCCTCCGTGTCCACGCCCAGCCTCTGTGTCCAGCCCCAACCTCAGTGTCCATGCCCAGCCTCCGTGTCCACGCCCAGCCTCAGTGTCCACGCCCAGCCTCCGTGTCCACGCCCAGCCTCCGTGTCCACGCCCAGCCTCCGTGTCCA
Organism: Eptesicus fuscus; assembly: GCF_027574615.1. Classification (NCBI taxonomy): domain Eukaryota; kingdom Metazoa; phylum Chordata; class Mammalia; order Chiroptera; family Vespertilionidae; genus Eptesicus; species Eptesicus fuscus. The sequence goes on along the minus strand of NC_072488.1, from coordinate 7,397,742 downwards.
CGCCCAGCCTCAGTGTCCACGCCCAGCCTCCGTGTCCACGCCCAGCCTCCGTGTCCACGCCCAGCCTCCGTGTCCACGCCCAGCCTCCATGTCCACACCCAGCCTTCGTGTCCACGCCCAGCCTCCGTGTCCACGCCCCAGCCTCCATGTCCACGCCCAGCCTCCGTGTCCACACCCAGCCTCCGTGTCCAGCCCCAGCCTCTGTGTCCACGCCCAGCCTCAGTGTCCACGCCCAGCCTCCGTGTCCATGCCCAGCCTCAGTGTCCACACCCAGCCTCTGTGTCCAGCCCCTGCGCCAGGGGCCACCCCCATGCGGAAAGGGCCAGGAAGCCCCGTGCTGCTGAGACAGGAACCACGTCTATGGGAATGGGGTGCGATCTGCAGCTGGTGTAGCCAAAGTAACAAGCTGATTGATGGAACCTGGGGTTCCTCTGGGCCTCTTGGTGGGAATGGAAACGAGGGAGCAAGGAGGATGGCGCTCCCTGGCCGTGCGGCTGACGGCCGTCTCAGGCCCCTCCTCACACAGCTGTGCCCAGAAACAGTGAGCCAGGGCCCGGGGCCTGGACTGGACGGTGGTGGTTGGGGGGCTCTCCTGTTGCTCTGGGCCCGCTGCTCCTGGCTCCCCTGTGCCTGGACCATCTGTCCCCAGAGCTTTCAGGGAGGAGGCGTGGTGGGGGCGGAGCACCGGGGGCTGGGAGGGGCTTTCTCAGCCCCACGCCGGTCCCGCAGTGCTCCCGTCCCGCCTCCTCTGAAGGGCTGGGAACAATCTTCCCGAGCATCGCCCTTCCTTGGAACACGGAACGCGTGCTCAGACCCAGAAGGCCAGGCGAGATGGCTGGGCAGGCTGGGGGTGCCCACCGTGCCCACGCGTGCCCGTGGGGAAGCATTGGGTTTTTCCTTTCTTTCCACATCGCCCACAGCCCACATCTGGGGCCCGGCAAAGCCCCGTGCCCCTGGCAGTACCAATGCCAAGGGGATTCGTGGGGTGCGGACTCAAGGTGAAGAGAGATGGGGACTCTGAGCAGATCCCCACCGTGGGTCTACGCTGACGGGTGGCCGGTCATGGCAAAGGGAGTGAAGCGTTCATCTTGGAGACCCGCATCTGAGGGAAGTCCGCCTCCCTCCCTCTGGGCACGTGCAGACCGAGAGCAGGTAGAGCAGAGCCGCTGCCAACACGCGCCAGGGGCCGGGGCCAAGCGTGAGCGTCCCGCCAGAGGGAGAGGAGCGTGGCCAGAAGAGAGAGGGGGCAGAAGCGAGGGGCCTGAGCCGGAGGGGCTGGACCAGCAGAAGTGGGGGGGAGGGAGGCGTGAGAGAGGAGTGGAGGTACCACAGCAGAACTCCCCTCCCCCGTCCTTCGTGTGGCTGGTGGACATGACCCTGAAGTAGAGGCCAGTTTCAGGGCTGTCTGCATGGGCTGGTGGACAGCTTGGAACGTGTGCAACCATCACAAGGCTGGGGTGTGGGCATTGCACAGGCCCCCCGCCCCATACACACAGGTCCCCTGTTGGAACGGGATGTGCTGGAGACAGGAGCTCTGAGCAGGGCAGGCAGCTCCCACTAGGCACTTGCTGTATCCCCTGGGGCCACAGAGGATGAGGCCCTGTCTCCACAGGGGGCTCCCCATCTGCCTGGGAAGGACACACCGCCACACCCCAGACCCCGAGGGGATAGGCGGTGTGTGAGTAAGCACTCCACCGGCTGTGTCACCCTGGCCTGCGGGGTGAGTAATGGGGCTAGACAACGCCATGGGACAAACGGAAGCCACGCTGGGCCGTGAGTCTCTTTCTTCTCCGGGGTCTGAATCACAGCCGCCTTTTCCCAGACAGGAGCACCCAGAGACTCTCGAGGCCTTTCTCCTGCTGCCTGGGGTGTCTCCTTTAAACCCAGCTCTCCCGCAGGGTAACCGGCAGCCCCGGGGGCCTGGAAGGGTGAGGTGGGAGCTGCTGCAGGAGAGGGGCGGGGAGCAGGGAGCAGGCCTGTGCACTCCCACAACGTCCTGCCCGGAGCTGCGGGGTGTGTTTCTGGGAATGACCATTGAGCTGCTCTGCCATCCCAGAGATGTGGGTGATTGCTTGACACTTGGTTTGAAGATCCCCCTCCCTGCCTCCCCCCAAAGAGCTGAGTCAGCAACGAGAAGTGATGAGGCATGCTTTGCTGGAGTTGACCCAGAGTGTGTGTGTGTGTGTGTGTGTGTGTGTGTGTGTGTGTGTGTGTGTGTGTGAGGATCCTGCTCAGCCTGGCCAGAGGGGGTGGGGAAAGGGGAAGTGACACGCCCAGAGACCCCTGCCATGGACAGAACAGGTTCCCTGGCCTGGCTCAGGGCCGGCAGGGGGAGGGGTGGGAGAGAGGGAGGGGTGGGTTCAGCCCCAACACTCATAAAACCTCTTCGTCTGAGTGTTTACGGGCCCAGGTCCCCGTGGTAAGCCTTTAAAGTAACAGCAGACTCCCGCGTGTTCATAAGATCCTTTCTGTCTGCACATGCGGCCCCGGCCAGCCCCTCTCCCGCCGTGCGGGCCCCTCCCACGTCACGGCCAGTGGGAGACGGAGAAGCAGGGGCTGCAGGGCGCCCTATGGGCACCCCATGCCAAAGGCCAGGTTCCTGCACGATAGCCACCAATCTGAAGACACATGCGGAAAACGCCCTCTTCACAACCCAATGAAAACCCACAAAAAACACTTAAGACCGAGCCCCCAGAAGAATGTCGGAGACTTCTGTGAGGAAAACCATAAGACTTAATAACGAGCACAAAAGAAGACCCAAATAAAGGGGGATATATTACTATATTGGGAAAACGATGTTATGAAGAGATCCATTGTGGAAATTATTTATAAATTCAGTACAATCCCAATAACCGTCTCCCTGGGATTCCTAATTAAAATGGACAAGGCGATGATTAATATTCACATGGGGGAAATTGCACAAGAAAAAGACTGCTTTGCAAAAGAAGAACAATGAAGGGAAACATCCTGCCAGATACAAGGAATATTTTTAACGCTATAGAAATTAAAACAACACAGAAAAAAAGTGCTGCTGGAATAAATAAAGAGATAAGTAAAGGTAAATAAAACAAGAAAAGAATAAAGACCCCCTACCACCATCGGAACAGACAGACAGACCAGTGGAACCGAGCCGTGAGCGCAGAAACAGACCCTCAGGTATATGGGACGTGAGAGCACAATAAAACTGGTATTTCAGATAAGTGAAAAAGCATTCACTTAACAATGCCGGGAGAAATGACTGCAGAAACTGAAAATCAAGCTTGATCCCCCTACTTTGCACCATGCATAATACAAACCTGTAGATTCCTTAAGGAGCAAAATACTTTTTTAAACATACAAAAGAATTAGAAAACATAGATTCTTTGTATGGCTCTGTAATAAGAAAGCTTGCGAAATGATTTCTTTTTCCATAGATAGAGACAACTCATTCTAACATGTATGTGGAAATGTAATGAAACTAGAAGAGCTAAAATAGTTCTGTAAAAGAGGCATTAAGTGAGAATGAATCTACCCAGCTTCCCAGGCATTGCAGTGGCAGTAACTAAGGCTGCGTGGTGTTGGCAGAGGGCCAGGCGCGGAGGTCAATGGAACAGAAAGGAGGACCCGGCGAGAGCCCCACAGAAATGTGCCCAGCTGACAAAGGTGCAACAGCAATTCGGGGGAGGAGGGCAGCCTTCGGAGTAAATGGTGCTGGAACAATGGGACATCCGTAGGCAAAAAAACGAATCTGGGCCTGGACCCCGCACCTTATACAAAGAGTAACTCAAAATGGAGCACAAACTTAAATATGAAACATAACACTTGAAAACGCGGAGAAAAACAAACACAGGCAAAGCGTCTTTGAGACCTTGGGCTAAGCAGACGTTTTAGCCTTGACGCCAAAAGTACGATTGGGCTTCATCCAAGTTGGAAACTTTTGCTTTTTTAAAATCTAATATTTTTATTGATTTCGGGGGCGGGGGGGTAGGAGAAAGAGAGAGAGAGAGAGAGAGAGAGAGAGAGAGAGAGAGAGAGAAACATCAATGATGAGAGAGAATCATTGATCAGCTGCCTCTTGCAAGCCCCACACTGGGGATCGAGCCCCACAACCCAGGCGGAAATCGAACCTTGACCTCCTGGTTCATAGGTTGATGCTCAATCACTGAGCCACACTGGCAGGGCAGAAACTTTTGCTTTGTGAAAGACCCAGTAAAGAGAGCAGAAGATGTGCTAAAGGCGAGGAGAAAGGATTTGTAGGATACTTATCTCACGGAGGGCTGGCATCTAGAATGTAGAGAGTCCCCTCCAGACTGAACAGTAAAAAACCCAAAACAAGTGCATTTGAAAATGGACAAAAGACACGAACAGACATTTTCCTGAAGAGACCGCGTCTGTGGTCAATAAGTGTGTGGCAAGATGGTCAACATCTTTAGCCATTGGGGAAATGCCAACTGAATCCACAGGAGATGCCGCTGCACACCTGTGAAAAGAGCTGACATGAAAATAAGGACAGCATCAGCTGCTCACCAGGATGTGAAGGAACTGGATCACTTACACTTTGCAGGTGAAAATGTAAAATGGTACAGCCATTGGGCGGGGGTGGGGTGGGGGGGGGGGAAGGCAGTTTCTTAAAAAACTTAACATGCACCTAATCATGCCACCTAACAATTGTACTTTTGAACAATCCATACACAAATGTTCATAACAACTTTATGTGCAATAGCCCCAAACCGGAAGCAACCTCAACGTCCTTTAACAGATGAATGGTCAAACAAAGTGGGCTGTATCCGTGCCAGGGAATATTTCTCAGTAATAAAAAGGAACAAACTATGGTTACGCGAACCAACTTACATGCCAAGGGCATCATGCTGAATGAAGAAAGCCAATCCGAAAAGCTTACATACTGCATGATTCCATTAATAGAACATTGTGGAAAAGACAAAATTATGGACGTGGAGACAGATTAGAAGTTGCCAGAGTTAAGGATGGGGTGGCCGAGGGTGGGGACTAGGGCAAAGACAAGTGGATATAGTTGTAAAGAGGCAACAGGGCTCTTTGAGGTGAAGGAACTGCTTTACGTCGTGATTGTATCGATGTCAGTGCACTGGTTGAGATATTTGTGCTATAATTTTGCCAGATGTCACCACTAGGGGAAGGTGGGCAAAGGGTACACAAGATCTCTCTGTATTACTTCATTCACCTACATGTGAATCTACAATTATCTCAGAATAAAAAGTGTAATCAAAACAACCACAAAAGGATTACAAGAAAATACCTTGTTTTTATGGATTTGTGGCAGAGAAAGCCTGTTGAAATAAGACACAACACAAAAGCCATTCAAGAATACCAATAAAGTCAATCACATCAAAAGACACCATAAACAACATTGGAAACTAGCAACCAACTAAGGGAAATATTTGCAACAGTTACAATATACAGATAATTAATATTCCGGATATATAAGTATCTGTTATAAATCAATTAGAGGCCCCGATGCACAAAATTCGTGCAAGAGTAGGCCTTCTTTCTCCTGGCTGCTGGCACCGGCTTCCCTCTGGCACCCAGGACCCAGGCTTCCCTCAGGCTGCCAGCAGGCACCTGGGACCCGGGCTTCCCTCACAGCCCAGACTTCATCCGGAAGGTCGTCCAGAAGGACGTCCGGTCTAATTAGCATATTATGCTTTTATTATTATAGACTAGAGGCCCGATGCACGAAGATTCGTGAAAGAATGGGCCTTCCTTCCCCAGGCTGCCAGCACCGCCTTCACTCTGGCTACTTGGCACCTGCGCATGCAAATTAACCCGCCATCTTTGTTGGGTTATTTTGCATACTCACTCCTGATTGGCTGGCGGGCATCGTGAAGGTATGGTCAATTTGCATCTTACTCTTTTATTAGTGTAGATATGAAAAAGTAAACAATGCAAAAGAAAGCAGGGCAAATGATATGCAAGGACATTTCACAAGAGGAGAGAGAAACCCAAGTGGGCAAGAAAGCTATGAAAAGATGTAGCATCTCTAATAATAAAGGAAGTGTAAATTAAAACAAGGTGAAGACCACTTTTGATTCCCTCAGACAAGCAAAATAGAAAGTCTGATGAGCCTAGGGCTGGTGAAGCTATGGGGGCATTCTCATATTCTGTTGGGGTGAGTGTAAATTGGTAGAGTCACTTTGGAGAGCTATTGAACAATCTATTGAACTTTAAAATGCATTTACCTTATGACCCAGAAAATCTGCTTCTTGGTACATCCCTGGAGAAAGAGTTTTCTGTGCCCAAGGCAGCAGGGGAAGAGTCCTTCCTGCAGCTTCCCTTATCATAGTGAAAAATTGGAAATAACTTAGCTGCCCGTCACTGGAGGAATGGTCACCTAAGCCCTGGTGCCTCAATTCCATGGGATACTGTGTGTACACCCATCGGGAGCAGTCAAAGCAAGTTGCTAAATGGTACATAAAGGATGATAGACCAATCACGTAAACACACACACAATTCCTGGAGGCAATTTTCATTTTAAATTCATAACCACAAACCTCAAATGATCATGCAACACAACCTGGTGATCCTAAAGTGTTTCCCTAGTCAGTTTATATTCTCTTTCTAAAGTGATTATTTTATACTAGAGGCCCAGTGCACGAAATTCATGCACTCAGGGAAGGGGGCCCTCAGCCCGGCCTGCACCCTCTTGCAGTCTGGGAGCCTTGGGAGGGGGGGAGGGGAGTTGGGTCTAAGCTAGCAGTTGGACATCCTTAGTGCTGCCGTGGAGGCGAGAGAGGATCCCGCCACTGCCACTGGGCTCGCCAGCCGTGAACCTGGCTTCTGGAGCGCACTGACCACCAGGGGGGCAGCTCCTGTGTTGAGCGCCTGCCCCTGGTGGTCAGTGGGCATCATAGCAACCGGTCGTTCTGCTGTTTGGTCAATTTGCATATTAGCCTTTTATTATATAGGATCTTTTCTCTCCGTACATCTCCCACGTCCCCTCCCCACTTCACACCCAGCTGGTGACTTTGCTTAGCACCTCATGTTCATGGCAGATCTAATTCTATTTTTTAAAAATAGAATTACAATATGATTCAGGAGCCTCTCTTCTGAGTATACATCCAAAATAATTGGAACTAAGATCTCAAAGGGCTATTCGCACACCATGTCCATAGCAGCATTATTCACAATAGCCAAAGGGTGGAAACAACTCAATGCCACCAACAGATGAATGGATACCCAGCATGTGGTATATCCATACAACGGAATATTTTTTTTTAAATATATTTTATTGATTTTTTTTTTTTTTTTTTTTTTTACAGAGAGGAAGGGAGAGGGATAGAGAGTTAGAAACATCGATGAGAGAGAAATATCGATCAGCTGCCTCCTGCACACCCACTACTGGGGATGTGCCCGTAACCAAGGTACATGCCCTTGACCGGAATCGAACCTGGGACCCTTCAGTCCGCAGACCGACGCTCTATCCACTGAGCCAAACCGGTCAGGGCCATACAACGGAATATTATGCAGCCTTAAACAGGAGTGAGATTCACACGCATGATCCAATCCGGATGGACTTTAAAATATTGTGCCAAATGAAATAAGCCAGACACAAAAGGACAAGGGTTGTGGATGCCACTTACACGAGGCTTAGAGTAGACGATTTCAGAGAGATGGAAAGTAGAATGGAGGTTACCAGGGGCTGGAGCGGGGAGGACTGCGGAGTTATTGTTTAATAGGTTCAGGGTTTCTGTTTGGGATGATTAAAATGATCTGAAATGGTGATAGCTGCATAATATTGTAAATTCACTTAACATCACTGGGTTATAAAATTAAAAAGCGTTAGCATGCTGAATGTTATATTTTGTATATTTTGTCCCCCACCTGCCCCCCCCCCCCACAGACACACACAAAAGAGTGAGGGGCTTTTACTATTGTCTTTCTTGCTGCCAGCAGGACCCACCAGCCTACTAAGGCAGGTAGAAAACCACACCTGCCTGTGTTCAAAGACACCCCCGCCCCAGTGAGCACCAAATAGAGGTGACCAGTAAGACCTCCGGCCCTGGAGCCAGTGTCCGCGTTGGATGACTGGGGGCCCTCTGTGAGCTCAGCCGCCCGCACCTGGATTCTGCCTGCTCTGGCTCCAGTGGCTTCTGCCCGGTTCCGGGAGCTCTGTAGTCCCCAGAGCCACAGAAGACCAGGCCTCCCGTGCCCATCAGCACCCCCACGACTGAGGTTTGTCTCCCGTGGACACAGATGACAAACCTTTTACCAGCAAAGAGGAAGTGGCAGGGTGGTCTGCGGGGGGAGACTTGTCAACTGGTGGCTTGTCCCAGCCCCGTCTCTGGCCTCCACATGTCCCCGCGTTAAGCCTGCCCCATGCAGCTGAGGTTTACGTCGGGGTCTGCCAGGCAGCCCTGCAAACTGAGCCAGGAAAACGAAACGGCCCTTGGCTCCTAGGAAGGTTTTATACCTCCCTCCAGGCGCTCACAGCCCACATCTTCTGCCCGCCACCATGTGCTTCAGGAAATGCGTGAGCAGTAAATCAAATTAATCTCACGAAGGCCCCCGAACTTAATGGGGCACAGGCCCTCCGTCAAGAATGGCTGCCAGGCGATGGACTTTTAAATGAACCTCATTTTCCCACCGATTTTCATTCTAAAACCAGGAATGTGTTCTTCTGGAGAAAAAAATAATTGGCCGTTTAGACATGATTTTTGTTCCCAGCTTTATTGAGGTATAATTAACAAATAACATTGTATATATTTAAAGTGTACAACGTGATGATTTGGCATAAATACACATTGTGAAATGATTACCACAATCAAGTTAATTAACACGTCCATCACCTCAAATTGTTACTTTTTTTTTTTTTTTTGGTGGTGAGAACACTTAAGCCGTACTTTCTTAGCAAATTTCAAGTATACAATACAGTATTGTTAACGATAGCCGCCGTGCTGTACGTTAGGTTCCAGAGTTTATTTATTTTATATCTAAAAGTTTGTTGCCTTACCATGTATCTCTCCATTTCTCCCACTCCCAGCTCCCGGGAACCACCAATCTGTTCCCCGGTTCAATGAGTTCGAGCTTTTCTTTTTTTTAGATTCCACATGCTATATAAGTTATAGCATGCAGTATTTATCTCTGTCTGGCTCATTTCACTTAGCATAATGCTCTCCAGGTGCATCCGTGTTGTTGCAATGTCCTCTTTTTAATGTCAGAATAATATTCCCTTATAAATATACTAGAGGCCCGGTGCACAAAATTGGTGCACAGGTGGGGTCCCTCGGGGTGGCCTGCGGGGATCAGGCCGAAACCCACAGTCCAATGCCACCTGCAGCTCCTACCTGCCCCTTCCGCTCATCCCGGCCCCACTGCGCCTGCCTCGTGCCCGCCTCGCGCCCAATCAGTCCTGATCCAGAGAGGCTCGCGCTGCCACCGCAGTGCATGCCAGCCATGAGCCCTGCATCAGGTGCCCTCCCGAGGGAAGTGGCCTGCGGGATCGGGCCAAAACTGGCTCTCAGACATCCCCTGAGGGGTCCCAGATTGCGAGAGGACACAGGCCAGGCCGAGGGACCCCCACCAGTAACATGATCGGGGCCGGGGAGGGACCATGGAAGGCTCCAGGGCGTGTCCAGCCCCATCTCGCCCAGTCCCAATCGAGGCCGATTTGGGCCGACCGGCAGGTGAGGGACGGGGGAGGTTGGCCAGCTGGGGAGGGACTGTAGGAGGGCTCCAGGGCATGTCCAGCCCATCTTGCTCAGTCCTGATCAGCCGGACCAGTAGCAAGCTAACCTACCGGTCAGAGCGTCTACCCCCTGATGGTCAGTGCACGTCATAGCAAGTGGTTGAATGGCCTTAGCATATCATTAGCATATTATGCTTTGATTGGTTGAACAGTCAACCAGTCACGAGATGACCAGACACTTAGCATATTGGGCTTTTATTATATAGGATATTATGTACTATAAATATATACCTGTCACATTTTCTTGATCCATTCACCTGTCCACAGACACTCAGGTGGACTCCACGTCCTGGCTACTGTGAATAGGGCAACCACAGAGGAAGCAGATATCTCTTCGAGGTCCTGCTTTCATTTTCTCTGAGTGCATCCCCAGCAGTAGGATTGCTGCATCCTATGGTCGTTCTGTTTTTAGTTTTTTGAGGAACCTCCTACTGTTTTCCATAATGGCCGCACCAATTTATATTTCCACCAATACTGTACGGGTTCCTTTTCTCCACATCCTTGAGACATCCCTTCTTTGGTGTTTTTTTATTTTTATTTTTTATTATATAAGAGCCATTCTGATCATCCCTGCGGATCACCCCTGATGATTAGTGATGTTGAGAGCCTTTTCACATACCTGATGGCCTTTTGGATGTCTTCTTCGGAGAAAATATCTATTCAGCTCCTTTGCCCATTCAAAAAAATACTGCTTTTTCCACCTATTGATTCCCAACCTATTTTTTCTTAGTTCCTCTGAGTACTACCTAATAAAAATAGTTCAGAAAGTCTTGACCTCCCTAAGACTTGCTTGGCCGTTTATTCATCCATCACACATTTATGCAACACTATCATACAACCGTCACTGACAGTATCATGGTGAGCAGAACAGGTGTACTCCTTGCCATCATGGAGGTCTTGTGGGAGAGTCATTCATTAGACACATAATCACACAAATGTATGTACACAATAAAGAGAACGGTAGGTCAGACATCAGAGCATGTAACCAGGGGCACGTGACCCAGAGAAAGCCCAACTGAGGCAATAAGGTGGGAGCTGAAGGCTGAAATATTATTTGTTCATCTGTTTATTCATTGGTTCTCTCGACAGGTATTCATTGTGTTGACTATGTTCCAGGCTCTGTTCTAGACTCTGGAGATGCAGTGGTGTAAAAGCCAACCGAAGTCCCTGGCCGCATGAAGCTTCCCTCTAGTCACGGGGAATGAATGAAGTTGAGGGGGGGGGGGTCACGGAGAAGGGCAGTCAGAGGGAGAGCAGGAGCCAGGGGCCTGAGGCAGCAAGGACCATGGTGCCCTCAAGGGACAGCCATGTGCTATCCGGCTGGAACCCAGAGTGGAATGGAGAGGAAGCTACAAATGAGGCTGGACTGGAAGACAGAGGCCCAGGCCAGAGCCTTGTGACTTAGGACGGCAAGAATGCGCTCACTTACAACGCCTCTGTGCTAACAGATCCATTCCCAAACACAGCCCATTGGTTTTACGCCCACTGATGAAGGCGGCGTGCCGGGCTTGGCAAAGCGCTGAGCGCTTCAGATGTTCTCTGGCGAATGGGGCTTTGCTTTCCTACGTGCACGTGGAACTTACAGCCGCCTGAGCCCGCCAGCCACCACACGATGGACTCTCAGGACACCTGCATTCCCCAGAATTTTCTTTCCGGGGTCCTTCCTTTAAGGTCTTTTACTTTCTTTCTTTTTAATAGATTTTTTTAATTGATTTCAGAGAGGAAGGGAGAGGGAGGGAGAGAGATAGAAACATCGATGTTGAGTGAGAATCATTGATTGGCTGCCTCCTGCACGCCCCCTATTGGGGTTCGAGCCCACAACCCGGGCATGTGGCCCAACCGGGAATCCAACCGAAGAGGAGGTCTTTTACTTGATTTAACAATGCCACTTCCTACCCTGTGACCGTGGGAAACGTATACAACCACTCCGGGCCTCCGAGTCTTTGCTGTTCTGGGGGGAACGTCATCCCCCCGTGCTGGGGTTGTTGGGATGGCTCATGTGAGTGAAATGGGAACATGGGAGTGAGATTGCCCAGCACAGCACCCGGAGATCAGTAGACAGGCATATCGCAAAGGTTACGTCTGCTCCTTTACCCCTTAATCAGTTCTGCTAAGTGAATTTCTGTTAAGCCAGGGATGCCCGCTCTCAAATGACAGAAGCTGCCCGTTTCCGGGGCAAGAGGTTATTCGCGAGGTCTCCTCTTGCCGTGGTTCAGGACCAGCCCGGGGAGATGGCGGAGGGGGTCCCTTCTGAGCTAGTGGAGTGAGACTTCGCTCTGGAACAAAAGGAGCAACGGTGATTAAACACCCAAGCCTTTGTCTTCCCTCGGTCGTGGGGACCGAAGTCGTGTGTGCGCCTGTATGGGAGAGCAGGCCACGTGACCAAGGCAGGGCTTGGAAGCCGTGCCTCTGCCTGCTGGCCTGCAAAACCAAATAATTGCATGCAGACGTTCCTTTTGATCCCATCCTAATACCGATTTACAGCTCTGCTTCCTTGTAACCCCAGAGAAAGCCCGCATCTTGGTGCGCACGCCGACACGGAGCGGGCCGGCCCTGGAGGGGGGTGTCTGTAGGTATGGGTTCGTGCAGGGCAGCGAGGGGAGCTTTGCTAACCGTTACTTCTCCTTCCCCGAATTAGGCTCCCCATGTGGCGTGGGGGTGTTTTCATCTGAGTGGCTCGGGTGAGCAATGAAGGCAGAAAACCATTTTTTTTTTTTTTTTTTTTGTGGTTTGCTCCAGGCCAGGCAGTGTTTCCATTCTGCTCTTTTATGATGATCATGATTACTTCATTACCTTCCCCTGATGGGGTTTCTTTGGGTCCCGGTCTGTTTTTAATAAGAAGCAGACTAAAAACAAAGTTTCGGTTGTGTTTGAAATCTTCAGCTCCCCCCCCCCCCCGAAATAATAGGTTCAAGAATTTTATTTGTCTTCTGAGGTTCTGAGGTTGCCTCCTAAGTGCTCAGACCCAAGTCCTCCGGGGAGCAGGGAAGCGGCCCTGAGAAAGCCACCGTCGGATGCAGGTTCCCGGGCTCTGCTCCCGTCCGCGGACTCCGAAGCTCCGAGGTGAGGCCCCGGAAGCTGCGCTTTGAGCCAACATCCCGGTGATTCCAGTGGATGTTGAGGTCCGAGAACAGGGTCAAGGAGGGAAGATCCATCAGCAATCCTTCTTTTTCATTGCCATATAATTCAAATACCGTAAGCTCATCGTTTCACAGCGTGCAATTCCGTGGTTTTCCGTATGGTCACGAGGTTGCACAACCATCACCACTATCCAACTTCAGAGCATTTCTAACCTAGAAAGAAAGCTCGAGCCCTAACCGGTTTGGCTCAGTGGATAGAGCGTCAGCCTGCAGACTGAAGGGTCCCAGGTTCGATTCCGGTCAAGGGCATGCACTTTGGATGCGGGCACATCCTCAGCAGGGGGTGTGCAGGAGGCAGCTGATCGAAGTTTCTCTCTCATCGATGTTTCAAACTCTCTATCCCTCTCCCTTCCTCTCTGTAAAAAATCAACAAAATGTATTAAAAAAAAAAAAGAAACCTCGAAACTATGAACAGCGAGTCCCACTTTCTCCCTCTCATACCCTCTGGCAGCCACTAATCGGTCCTCTGTTTCTGGGCCTGTTCTGGACATTTCACATAAATGATATCAGATCATTGATGGCCTTTGGTGTCTGGCATAATGTTTTCAAGGTTTATCTATATTGTAGTCTGTACCCATACTTCCTTTCTTTGTTGCTGTATAATATTCCATGGAAAGGATCTATCTCATTTTGTTTGTCCATTAATGAGTTGATATCAATCAATATTTACCCAGTACCATTTTTGTGCAACGAAGTCCGATGGGCTGCCCGGGGCTGGAGATGAGTTCTCCAACAGTTCTGGGAACCAAGAAGAGGACACAGAAAAGGCAGCCTCAGACACGAAGCAGAAGGGATGGGCGGGTGGATGAACGGGAGGCCACACACCCAGGGAAAGAAAGGGAGCTTGGAGAGGCAGCATGGTGATGGGCGGTGCTGCCCAAGTTCAGGGTCAGGGGTGACAGTCACTCAGCCAGGTGCGGGGACCTTGACTGCAAGTTGGGTCTGGGCCCTGGGGTCCCAGAGATGAATCAGACATGGTCCACCCCACGGGACCCGTAAGGAGGGAACACGTGGACCTAGATTGTGGCTTAATATAGCGCAGCCGTGGGGGGAGAGGGCGGGAGGGGGGAGAGGAGGCCCCTTCAGCTCAGGGGTGGAGACGGACGAAGGGGAAGCAGTGTGGGAACTGGGCTTGGCGGCTTGGGTAGGACTCAGAAACGGTGATAGACAAGGGGAGCAAGTCCTGAAAGCAGTCAGGGACACCACCTCTGAGACAGGCTCAGGGACAGAGTTCCAAGACACCTGTTTGACGTGGTCAATCATTTCCAACCCTGGCTGCGCACCAGAGTTACCTGGGGCTTAAACAACAACCACCAAAGCCTGCGCTCTGTCCGGGGAGATTCCGGTTTAATTACATTGCGTTAGGGTGTGCCAGGCGGCAGTCTTTATTAAAGGCTCCCCAGGTGGTCCCAACGAGCAGCCAGCGTGAAGAAGCACTGACTCGGAGGACTCCAGGTTCACGGAGCGACGGTGGGACCCCAGCCTGGCGTGTGGCGCTGGGAGTGGATGGTAGGCAAGTTGACTGCATCGTTTATTACCCAAACTGGGACACGTTTTGCATGAGTCGAGGTGTTGTTATTATTATTTAAAAAAAAACAACACATTTTTATTGATTTCAAGAGGAAAGGGGAGGGAGAGAGGGATAGAAACATCAGTGATGAGAGAGAATCATTGATCGGCTGCCTCCTGCATGCCCCCTCCTGGGGATCGAGCCCGAAACCTGGGCATGTGCCCTTGACCGGGAATGGAACTGTGACCTGCTGGTTCATAGGTGGACGCTCATCCACTGAGCCACACTGGCCGGGCGCGGAGGTGCTATTCTTAATGACGCCGGGGCAGCAGGTTGTCCCGGACCAACAGACCTTCAAACGCAGGCTGTGGGATTGGAGCTGCACCGCATCAGGCGTGGGAGCCCGGGAAGGCTGGGGAGCAGAACCCTGACACCTAATAAAGCTGGGGCTTTAAGAAGATGGAGGAGGCAGCAGGCTCGGATGGGTTGGCAGGGAGAGGCTGGAGGCGGGAAGGCAGAGGGGGCTGGGGAGGGCTGACCTGGGAACACGAGAAGGCAGATACAGGGTGAGCACTTCGCACGGTCCCTCTGCTCACTTGTTAGCTGAGATCCCGGGAGCCCCCCGGGAGGGCCTCGGGCGATGGCTTCCCCAGGTGTCCCAGTGCCCTGCCCAGCTGCCCTCCCCGGGCAGCTCCCACCTCTCGGGGAGGCCCAGCCCTCCGCTCCTCCTCCAGCTGCCGGGGGTGCTCCTGTCCATGCCTTTCCTCTCCCTTCGCCTCCCGCCTCCGCAGAGCTGGTCGCATGAGCTGTCCACCCATCCGCCCAACCTGAGGCCAAACACTGGACGTTTGGCTTTGGGCGTGAGGATTTGGGCCCGGCTCCGTGCAGGGCACGCTGCTTCCAGAAGCCGGGGGAGAGGGGCGGGCGGCACCAGCTCTTCGCCTTCCATGTCCTGACCCCCGGAGCAGAAAGTGTCGTGCCCAGCGCTGGAGTGGGCGAAGGAAGGTGCAGACCTCCTCCTCCCCCAACACTGGCCGTGCTTCCCAGCGGAAGGCAGAGGGGCGCCCCAATGCCGACCACGAGGCGCACAACTGCGGGGGGACAGTGGGCGGAGGAGAGGACGCTGGAGAGAGCAGGAGGGCCAGTTCCCAAGCACTCCGGCCCCTTCACTTTCCTCTTTTTCTCCATCTGGGACAAATATATTTACAATTCTCTCAAAGAACATCCAGCCATACACGCATGCCAGCCTGCCCACCCTCAGCATCCACCGAGGCCAAGGGGATGCTCGCTGCTTGGACTGGCCCACCCCCCAGCTCCTGCCATGAACCCTGAGTTGAGGAGATGTGTCCTTGGCCCGGGCAGTGGGGGTCGTCTCTGGCCTGGAAAGAAAACCCTCCTTCTCCTTGGACTGGAGGGGTGGTCACCGCTGGACCTGGAGCCCCGTACATAGTACCGTCGGGTCAGCTGTGGTTACCTGGCCTGGGGGGCTGGGGCCAGAGGGGAGGCCAGTGCTTCCTAGCAGGAGAGGAATTCCTGAGAAAACTGTTTGTGATAAATCTTCGGTGCTGGAGGCTGGTGCTCTCTCAAGAAGTGCAGGACCTCAACGTCCGCATCTGGAGAATGGGTGTACGGCAGCCTGGTAGGTCAGAACTTTTTTTTTTCTCTCTCTTTTTAATGCAAGATGTTATCAGCGTCTTTTTCTAGACAACGGATAAGAACTGGCTTTGTTCAGGGAAGCAGGCTACAGGGTTTAAGGCCCCTCTTGGTCACCCACAGGCGAGGCTAGCAGGCTCCTCTCTGTGCCTGCAGGGAGGTCGCTGGCTGGGGGCCGAGGGACATCAGGGGAAAAAGGGACGAGGACAGAGGCCCCTTCTTTGTTGGAGGTGAAATTCCTCTGATGCAGACTGGGATGGAGTGCCCCAGCCGGAGAGGCCCACAGCCCCAAGGGGATGGCGCCGGGAAGAAGGGGGTCAGAGTTGGCGACCTGGCTTAGCCTCGGGGCCTCGATGTGGCTGGGCCCAGAGGGCGGTGGGGACAGGAGGCTCCCTGGAGGCAGCTGCCTCTGCCATGGTCACTCTTATCTTGAGAGCATGGCTGAACTTGGAAGTGTGAGATCTAAGGTAACCTTGGAGCCTGACTCTGGGCAAGGGGCAGGCCCAGCCCGAGGCGTGATCCCAGCAGGCTTTGCAAGGCCATTGCCATAGCAATACCATGCACTATGCCAGAGCTGTGGGAGTCGGGACCCCAGGGTGTTCCATTCTCTCCAGCTGCCCTTCGCAATCAGAACGACTGCCCCAGGACCCAGGTGCTCCCAGATTCCTTGGGGCAGAGCGGGTAGGCATGTAGCAGTGGGTGTGGAGGGAGGCTTCCTGTTCATATGAACAGAGGCCGCGCCAGCAGTTACTGAATAAATACGAGGGACTGAGTTTGCGTCCCACGCTGGTAAAGTGTGTTTGCTTGGGAAAAAGTCCAGAAAGTTATACAACGCAAAATCATTAGTCATCGCCGCTAGCTGGTAAGCTATCAGCCGGGACCCTCCTTTTTTCCTTTGCATTTCTCTGTGTTTTCCCGCAGTGAGAGCTATTAAAAACACGTCCACAGTGGCTCAAAAAGTAATAATTATGTAGTGGTCCCGAGAAGAGGCTTTATTTAGTCTGCTTTTCTCCGTTCCAGGAGGTGGGGAGCAAGACCGTGTGTTTTGGAAAGGTTTCTCTTCATCCCAGATGGTTCCAGTAGAAACGTTCGGTGCCTACTGGTGTGTGTTCAACTGTCTGGAAAAATCCATTAGAACGGACAGCAGACCTTGGCGGGCAGTGACGGGAGAGACGGAGCCACGGTGTCTAGCTAACGGATCAGGGAAAGAAGCTCCGAGGAGGGCCAGGCAGGGAGCTTGGCTCCCACGTCTCTGAGGGCGGCCTGGGGCAGAGGGAGCCCAGGGCCCCCGATGTGCAGAAATTCCCAGGGTCCAACGTCAGGCAGGCCGTCTGAGCACATTCCAGCACCTCCGTGACTGGGATGTCTTCGGAGATGCTCTCATGAAATGACCTCAACCTTCCAGCCACCAAGATGTTCTGTCTGCTGGTTGTTACATCATCTTGAACATGACAGGCGAGCCCGTGAGGAGGCGGGAGCAGTAGGAGAGAAAGGTGGGCCAGCTGCTCCAGCCGGGAGGCTCCGGAGAAAGACGGCAATGAGGCAGGGCCAGCGTGGGAGGGTGGGGTTCCGGTTGGTGTAGACGTGAGAAATCAGTGGAGGTCTGGGGCGGCCACAGTACGGTTGGGGATGGTTGTTTGTCTGCAAAGGACCCGGTTAGCCCCGGGAAGGACAGCAGGACGCGGCGTCCCCGTGAGGAGACCAGCACAGGGCACGGCATGGTCCTGGGCCCAGTGGAGCGGGCGAGGTCCAGGGCAGAGTTCTAAGGCCCATGGTGAGCTGGAGTGTGAGGCAGGGAAACTGAGGCAGAATCCTGTCTGGAATACAGAGGCAACATGGCAGGCAAGTGGGTGGGGATGTGCCTTTGGGGCTCCCCAGGCCCACAGGGCACGTCTCTGGCCATGAGACTCATTCCAGACCCCTCTGGAAGTCCTGCCTGTGGAAGGCCGGCCTGATTTGGTGGGAAGGGCTCACAGCAAGGGCACGCAGAGGGGAGGCCACCGGGGACCTATTAGCTGCTCTGGCTGTTCTTTATTCTTGAGCACGCAATGGAGGGCTCGCTGGCCCACCTCTGCGTGTCTGGTTCAGTGGGGCTGGTGGAGATGGCAGACTCGCAGACTGTATCTCTAACCAGGTCCCGGCGGATGCTGACGCCGGTGGAGCCGCGAGCTGTTCCTACCTCCTGAGGCACAGGTATTCTCCGAGGACGGGCCTGCACCTGGCTCGGTCTGCTCCTCTCTCAGCTCTTGGTCCTTGGAGGGTCCCCTCACCCACCATCCCGCCCCCCCTCGCCGGCCCCCGGCCTCTGTGAAGCTGGGGCCCCGTCTCCTCTTCCTGGCGGGGTTTGCACGCCTCTAGTCTCCACTGTCTCTGAAACAAGTGACCTCTCTGGGGAAGAACTGGCCCCTTCCCCGCTGGGCGGTGGGCAGGGGCTGGGGGGATCCTTTGACCTCCCGCTGCTCCTGGAGCCGCAGTGCCCAGGGAGTCTGGACCCTGGTTTCCGGCCCCGCGGGGCAGGTGTCGAGTGAGGGCTCCGTTACTGGCACCCCGATGGAGCCCGAATCAGCCCCTTTCAGGCAGAGCCCGGTCTCACTCTGCCACAGGCTCCTGGCCCGCCCAGGGGCTCAGCTTCCCCAATGGGAAAGCGAGGCTGCTCAGATACCCCCCGAGATCCTGACCAGCTCTCCCGTTCTTGACTGAGGAGGACGATGGAGCCGAGGAAAGCCAGGGCTCACGGCTGTGCTGGAGAGGGCTGGGGGAAGGTGATGTCAGCTGTGTGCGCCGGGCCTGGGAGGGGGGCTGAGTCACTGGGCATGACGAGGCCGGAGGGGAGCCGGGGTGGGGGCGCGGGGGGAGGAGGGCTGGAACGAGGAGGCCTGTGGTCAAACCGCCGGCGAGGAGGCCGGGCTGGCAGGGGGGCCAGGGGGGCTGCCCGGTGGTGCCACTTAGCCGCTGGCGGATCATCAGGGCTCTGGGCTCCGGGAACCGCAGCCACTGGCTGGGAGTGGCCGTGCCGTGGGGATGGCTGCTGGGCCCTGACCCGGCGCCTGGGGCTGACTTACGGAGCCTCTGTGTGCCAGGCCCTGGGGAGGCCCCACCTGCCAGTGCCTGCCCCTCAGCTCCGGGCTCCGGGCCTGGGCCACTCCTCACGGCGCTCCTGCTCGTCTGCTGTGAGCGCCTGTTCCCAGGGCCCTGGACGCCCCCTACAGCTCAGCGTGGTCGGGGTGCACAGTGGGACCCACACAGGGGCAGCTCCTCCATCTAGTCCCCCATCCAAAACTATTGGAAAGAGGGGTGGAGGCGAGGGTCTGACCAGCCCTGCTCCGCCCCCTCCCCCCTCCCTTCTCTGCCCTCGTGGCTTTCTGGAGACCCTCGGTGCTTCCAGTGCTGGTCACCCCCAGGTGCAAGGAGGCTGCAGCAGCTCCGAGACAAGCAGCCCTGTGCCCCCTCCCAGGGGCACCCTCATGGCCGACAGGCCTTGCTGATGGTGCCGGCTCTGCCACGCTCTAGCTCTGTGATCGTGATGTCCCCTCCCCCTCCCCCCGCCCAGTGTTGGCTCCCTCACGTGTTCGTTAGGAGCAATCGTTCCTGGGTGGCCAGGTTACCTGTGCAGGGTGGGGGCTCCACCAGCGGGTCTGTGGTTGGTCCGGGACTCCTGGCAGCAGGACCAAAGGCGCCCCGGCCTCCTGGGGGCTGGGCCGAGCTGGACCCAGAGCCCTGGGGGGGGGGGGGGGCGGGTGGGGGGGGCTGCAGGCATCTTTGGCCTTTGGGAAAAGAGGGGAGTGTTGGGAGGGAACCAGAGGCAGGGGGTGGGGAGGGAGGGGGGATGAGGCAGTGCCCCCTAGCAGGGGCTTCTGGTCAGGTGGGGGCTGGCTTGGGAGGTTATCTGAGGGCACAGGAAATATCTGGAATCTGTGGGAATGGGAACTCGGGTCAGAGGTCACCTCAAATTAAAATTTAAAAAGCCCTCTGTGTGAAGGGAATCAAAGGAGGTGAAGACATTTGCTCTTCCGGAGTCTCCTGAACCCAGATGTTAGCGGTTAAAATTCTTGTGCGGCCAGACAATGGGCGCTGAGAACAGCTCTGGGGCCGGAGGGGCAGCAGCGCCCCGAGGACGCAGTGGGGTCCCTCAGGTCCCCCCAGGACACTGACCTGGGATTTCTTGAGCAAAGCGGGGCGCTGTGGGGCGACGGGGTGCTCGGGGGTCCCAGGCCTTGCTGGCCCCTCACTTTGGCGGGCTGCGCCCCGGCCTGAAACAGGATCCAGGACCCCGCTGCCTGCTCAGAGCAGCTCGTTAGCGGAGGCCCGGGCCCTGCAGATTTATGTCTTCTGGGGAAGGGCTTTGATCTGAGCCCAGGGTGAGGGGCAGGGGGTTCTTGGCTCTTAATTGGCATCAGCCAGGCTGATGCTGACCAGGACCCCATCCTGACCAGCCCCAGCCTCTGTGAATGATGCTGCTTGGGGTGTGGGGCTCGGGGCGGGGGGGGGGGGGGGGCGAGAGCGGGGAGGGCAGAGGGTGTGCGGAGTTTATTCCTGCCCTGGAAGGAGGAGGATTAACAGCCCCAAGGGGTCCTCCTCCCTGCAGCCTCTCCCCAGCCTTGACCCATCCCTGACCTTGACCCCTTCCCACTCTGACCTCACCCTGTCCAGGGGTCACCATAGGCCTGGCCCTGTGCTGGGCACTGTGAGGCTATAAGCCCAGCAGAAAAAGCGAGGTTCAAACCCAGCTGCAAACAGCAGATGGAACCACAGGCTGTGCTGGAGAGTCTTCGACTTGCTCAGCCCGGGGGTGTCCATGTACACGAGGGTTTCCTTCTTTTCTTTCGTTTTCTGGATGAAGAGGAGGGAGGAGGTACAAAGAGGGGATACTTGGAGACAGTAGAGGGAGCCAGGGGTGTCAGAGGCAGAGAGAGGTGTGACCGTGGGAGCAAAGGTCAGAAAGGGAGGTGGGAAGATGCTCTCCTGCTGGCTTTGAAGATGGAGGAAGGGGACACCAGCTAGGGACTCGGGTGGCATGGTGAAGCCGGAGAAGATAAGGGTGTGGCGTTCTTCCTGGGCCGCCCGAGGGAACACGGCCGTCTTCCGGCCCTTGATGGGGCCCCCCGCCACGCGGTTTTGGACTTTGCACGGTGGGAACTGGGTGATGATGAATCTGGGTGGTTGGAGCCACGATGTTCCTGGTCGCTTGTTCCATCAGCCATAGGAACTAACATGGGAGCCCGATGGCTCCGGGAATGGCTGTGGGAGGCGCCTGGAGCCCAGCGAGGAGGGAATGCGGACCGAGGAGGCTAGACCGGGAGGCCGGGCCCACAAAGGGCCTCCCAGGTCATAGAAAAGAACTTGCCTCCGTCCGAGGCAGCCCAGCCGAGCTGTGCACAGCTGAGGGACATCTCAGAGGAAGGGACTAGAGATGTGACCAGAGGGCTGCTGCAGGGGTGGGGGCAGCGACGTGACTCGGGCCCAGCCAGAGGCAGCTCAGAGGCAGAGTCTGCTCCCGCGGGTGCCCAGGGGCGCAGCACAGGGCAAATTCCTCCTGCCAGCCCCGTCCTTCCTTTCCTGCCTCACCCAGCTCTGGGTCAAAGGCTCCGCAGGCCCCTGAGATAAGGTAATGAGTGTGGAGGACAGTAAGTGCTGGAGAATGTTCCCGAGGGCTCGGTTGGGAAAGGGTAATTGGCATCCTGTGTGCGTGCATGCACACCCACGCAGAGCACACACACGCGCGCACGCACATGCACCCCAGGAGGGGTTCTAGCACGCCCATGACCTTTCTCCCTGGCAGCCTTCTCCCTCGCCCTGTCTGATGCCAGGACTCCAAGGGTGATGCCTTTTTGGGGAGCCAGACTGAGGAGCCAAGGGCTGGGTGTCAGAGGTGTGCGCGCGCGTGTGTGTGCATGTGTGTGTGCATGTGTACGTGTTCGCACACAGAGTTTTCCTCACGCCAGCGATCACTGCTAGGGGGACACGCTGGTCACTTCATCTGAGAGCTCAGCTGAACCGCATTAATCACGCAGCACAGCGCCCGTGGTGCGGACGCCCGGCCCTGGTCCCCAGCCCCACCCGCGCCAGGGCAGCCCCGGGAATGCCTCCTGCTTCCTCGCCTCCTCGCCTCCGACACGGGCCCCACCCCTGTCCCGGTGCTGCCGGCGCTCAGCCCGCACCCCCCACACCAGCGGTGGCATCAGGCAGGCCCTCCTGGAGGCAGTGCAAACAGCCCGACCCCCGCGGGTGAGAGCAGAAACGCCACACGCGGGCTCATGCACCCGCGCCACCCAGGGCGGCACCGGGTCTCCTGCCCGCCCTTCTCCCTGCGGCCCTGGGTGGATTTTGTATTTAGACTAGTTACATATATGGTTCATGTCTGTGTGATGGCGCTACTACATCTTATTTATTTAAAATATATTTAACACACAGATACGAAATGCTTATGTAATTGTGTATATTAAGCTATCGTTAAAAACTAAAGCAGGAAAGAGAGAAGCACTTTCAAATGAAGTACCGTCTCCTCCCCCCTTCGCCTCCGCCCACCGGAGCTCTCTGTCACGGGTGCTGGGTGTTCTGGTAGGAGATTGGCAGAAAAGCTGTGTGAAGCTTGGTGGTGCGTTCTGAAGAAATAAAGGTTAGCCCTGCCTGTGTGGCCCAGTGGTTGAGCATTGACCTATGAACCAGGAGGTCACGGTTTGATTCCTGGTCAGGGCACATGCTCAAGTGAGGTGTGCCTGAGGCAGCCAATCAGTGATTCTCTCTCATCATGGATGTTTCTATTTCTCTCTTCCTCTCTGAAATCAATAAAAATATTAAGAAGAAAATAAAGGATGCCCTAGCCCAGTGGTCGGCAAACCACAGCTCGCGAGCCACATGTGGCTCTTTGGCCCCTTGAGTGTGGCTCTTCCACAAAATACCACGTGCAGGCACGCACGTACAGTGCGATTGAAACTTCGTGACGCATGCGCAGAAGTCGGTTTTCGGCTCTCAAAAGAAATTTCAATTGTTGTACTGTTGATATTTGGCTCTGTTGCCTAATGAGTTTGTCGACTACTGCCCTAGCTGGTTTGGCTCAGGGGATAGAGTGTCAGCCTGTGGACTGAAGGGTCCCAGGTTCGATTCTGGTCACAGGCACATGCCTGGGTTAGGGGCTCCATCCCCAGTGGGAGACATGCAGGAGGCAGCTGATCACTGATTATCTCTCATCATTGATGTTTCTCTCTCTCTCACTCTCTCTCTCTCTCTCTCTCTCTCTTCCCCTTCCTCTCTGAAATCAATAAAAATATATTTAAAAATAAATAAATAATAAAGGTTAGATGGACATCTAACATTCAAAATTACGTAAGCAGTTTATTCATTGTAGCATTATTTATAATAGTGAATAATTAGAAAAAGCATAAATGACTATTGATAGGTGATTAAACAAATTATAGTTCATTCTTATGATGGAATACTACGATACTGTGCTGTCATTAGCCAAGAATGAGGTATCTCTACAGTGACATGGAATGATATGTTAAAACAACAAAACAAAACAAAAGATACAGGAGATTGTGTAACAACTTATGCAAAAAGGTGTGTGTGTGTGTGTGTGTGTGTGTGTGTGTGTTTGCACACGTGAATGTGCAGACTTACGCATAAAATTCAGAAGGACTGCAAGGTACAAAACATGGGCAAGGACGGCCTCCTCTGGGGTGCTGGAAGATAGTCATCACGAATGGATTTTATCTGGTGTGGGGACTGCTCTGTGTCCCCACTGCACTGGGCACACACCCCTGTGCTAGCATTACATGACCGTGCCATTGTTGCGATTTACATGTCTGCCTGTCTCACTGGACCAAACCTGACCCCAGGGCAGGGACGATGGTTTTCACTGTATGTCCCCGTCCCGAACAGAGACGCTGGCACATGGCAGGCTGTTGAGTGAATGACTGATGACTGAATTCATAAGGAACGTCTTGGAGGAAAGATGAGGCTGTAGTTGCTGCTCTCTAGAATCTCACGGCCTAGCAGTGGGACAAGAGTCATACGTGACCCATCTCAGGCCACCTGTGGCAATGACCCTGTGACCCTGGAGGTCTGGGGGAAAGAGAAGGAAAGATTCCCCAGAACAGAGAAGTGACGACAATTGCAAGGGAGGTGTCAGGCCTGCAAGTGTTGGTAGTCGGCAAGGAGCAGGTCCAGGACAGGTGAAGCATGGAGGCTATGGCATGGGGGTCGGGCTGCTGTGATGGGAAACACAGAAAGACCCAGGCAAGGCCAAGGTGACAGGGTGTGGCTCACTTGGTCCCCTTCCCGGTGAGCCAGGCTGGGAGGCGGCTCAACCATCCGGTCCCGTCTCACCACGGGCTTCAGCCTCAGAGCCCTTCTGCCTCTCTGGGCGGCACCCAGAGACAGAGCTGGGCAGCCATCCAGTCCCCTGCTCGCGCCTCCAGCCTGGCGGGAACTAGGTTTTTATGTCTTTTGGAAGCTCAGTCCTGGCATCTGACAGCATGTGTGGTCTCCTCCCTGTACTTGTCCTAAGACCGGCCTGCCTGCTCAGAATGGCTATCAGTGTGATTATTGTCTTGGTCGTTAACCAAGACCTGACTTACCGTGTCAGGTTGGAGGGCTAGGAGGAAGGTGGAGCGAGACTCGGCATATCAGCCAATCTCCCCAACAGGAACATTGTTTTTGTTATCTATCACTCATTAGCAACCTCCCAAACTCAGTGGCTTTAAAACAACCACTAATTCGTTGCCTCGTGTGGTTCTGTGGGTTGACTGGGTTCAGCTGGCTGGTTCTTCTGCTGGTCTTGCTTGGGGGTCTCTCACGAAGGTGCATTTGGATAAAGGCTGGGACTGGGTCACTGGAGGTTCACCTACAATGACGGGTCAGCTGGCCTTTAATCCTCTCCACGTGGTCTCTCCCCCTGGTCCCTTCAGCAGGATAGCCAGACATCTCACATGGTGACTCAGGTATCTCAATAGTGAGCCTTCCAAGAAAGAGGAATAGAAGCTGCCATTCCTCTTAAAGGCTAAGAGGATCGCTTCTACCGCATTCTGTTGAATGGTGCGTGCCACAGGCCAGCCTGTGTGGAAGGGACTATATCATGGCATGAGCGCCGGGAGGTGTGCATCCTGGGGATGGCTGTCTTTAGAGACCAGCTCACACAGCCCCGTGGCATGTTAGAGGTGGCAGTGAGACACCAAGGAGAGAAGAGGTCTGTGGTCAGTGAGAGGTCCAGGTCTCCAGGTCCTCTCAGCTGGGCCTAGGAGGTCCTGGGCTGATCTCGGCTCTCCCTGGCACAGAGAAGGCATGTGCAGGCAGACCTCCTGGCATATAGCACCTCCCCCACCCCCAGTCCCCACCCTTTGCCTGTGCTCTGGGCTTTGGCCTCACTGTCCTCTGGCTGGATGCACCCTGACTGGCCACTTTAACACACAGGGTAACAGGAGCTTTCAGCATGGCCGTGGGTGTCGGGTCATTGCAGGGGAAATGCCAGTCTCCTATGCCCAGCTGCTTCCTGGGCACTTCCACCTGGTTATCCCAAAGGCACCTGAAACTCAGTGCATCCAGCTCTAATCCCCATCTCCTCCCCCAGCCCTCTTGAGGCAGGCTCTACTGAGAGCGCCAAGGGCATTAGTCCTTCTAGAGGAGATGGCCCAGAGGACTCCCAGGGATTCTCTGGCCTTTATTACAGAACAGAAAAACCAAGTTCAATGTCTGGAAGTGCTCTTGTTCTACAGTAAAACAAGGGTGCTCGCCATCCCTGGCTCAAGATTATCTCCTGACAACCAAAGTGAATAAATTGTTTGAAAATGTGGCGTGCTGTAACCAAGGGAGGGATCGTGTTTAAGGCAGGGGTGTTTGACCCCTGTTGAGTATCCACTCCCTGCTTCTTCTGATAACCAGAGGCCGCTTTCCTCTGAGGAAATCCATTCCATTGAGCTGGGAGAGGCTAGGGCTGTAGGGACTTGCCTCAGAGAATTCCATGCCGTTGACCACAAGGGTTGGTTCAGAAACCGGCATGTGACCTCCCACGAGGTCCATGCGAATCCTTCAAGCCTTTTTCCTAGAGCTCTTGGCAAGGCAGTTTCTGTGTCCCTTCATTGATAAGGTCGGCATGGCCTCCCAGGTGGTGGGACCCAGCGGGGAAATATCTGCGGAGGGAGACAGAGCCCCGCGGACATCATCCCAGCCTCTGGATCCAACACTGCCTGAAGCCTGATCCATCCCGTGAGTCGATCAACACATCGTTTTTGTGGCCCAAAGAGTCTGATTAACTCAGTATCCTTAAAAAACAAAACAAAACCTTTTGCTCTTCATTCTCACAATTCCATGACTTTCTTCAGGACCTGGCTCAAATTCTTCCAAGAGGCCTGCTTGGTACCCCATCACATCTATGCAGTTCAGATGGCATCACCGTGTTCCGGTTCGTCTGTAATATTGTAGACGTTTTGGGAAGAGAGTGCTGCTGGAACCCATGTGGTCCTCCCAGGAGCAGAGGGGCTTCCAAAGGGCAGGAGTGAATATCGCACCCGGGGTTTGCCGCCTGGGGTGGGGTGGGTCCGTGTGGGTGGACGTCCCTGCCTGCATGAGGTCATGAGGGTAGGTGTGGTGTGTGCATGTGACCAGCGCAGAGGTGACGTGCATACCTGTGCACTGAATGAGTGCGTGAGCCCATGAGCAACAAGACGGGTTCTTCAGGCAGTGGGACCAGTTCAGGGACAAGTCCCTGCAGGCTGGCGGGAGTGTCCCTGCTTCAGCCTGGAGGCCCAGGCACGTGTGTGGCCAAGGGATCCAGCAGTGCCCTCTGCAGCCAGTGGCTGGGGTCTCATGGCGTGGTCTTGGGCCGGCCCTTCCTTCACCTTCAGAGCTCAGCTTTGTCTCTTCAACCACAGGGACCTGAGCCTTTTATGTCTGCCCCCGCAGCACGTGGCCCCGGCCCTGGCATGTTGTCCGAGCCCAGTGGTTAGGGTTAGCATGGCAGAAGTGAAGGAATGTATGATCTGATCTCCGTGAGGTCCCCTCTCCAAGCAGCCCAGGAAGGAAGCAGGACCGTCCTTCTCCGTGAGGCAGGCCAGGTGGTCTGCAGGTGCTGGTTCGGACACCCCCTCACTGTGCTCTCACTCACCCGTGGCTCTTTGTAAGTGTAGGTATCCCCTCCTGAGACACGATCCTCTTCCTCCCCTACACCTACCTGCTCTCTGGTAGGTCTCAACTTGGACATGACTTCCCTGGGAAGCCCACCCCACCCATCCTGGCATTTATGAAAGTGCTTATCACGTTGCATTAGAAATGCCAACTTGTCTCCATCGTGCCTCCATAGTTGAGCCGGTGGGGCTGGGACCATGTCAGATTTCGTTTTGGGCTGTCCTCACTGCCTGGTCTCCATTTGTTCATTTATTCATCAGCTGTTTATTGAACACCCATGAATGTGGTAGCTTAGTTCCAGGGCAGGGGACATGACAGGGAACATGATGGAGAAGTTCCCTGCTCTCACGGAGCATCCACCTGAATGGGGAGAGAGACACCAAGCAAGTAGACAGATCGTTTTGATGATGCTGGGTGATCAGAGAGAGCGCCTGGAGAGGTCAGAGGACACCTCTCATGGAGGCCATGTTGGAGCTGAGACAGGCGAAGGGATATTCTAAGCGGAGGGAAGAGCCGAAGGGCTCCCCCTCAGGTGGCACTAGGCCCTTCTCCCCAAATGTGACAACAGGATGAAGATCAGTGTAGAGGAGGAGTGGGGAGAGTTGAGCTCAGAGCGGCAGGTAGGATCCCATTTTGTACGAAATTTTAGGCCATGGCAAAGCATCTAGGTTTTATTCAAATAACAATAAAGAAGTGACATGATCTTATTTCAGATCTCCAGAGATCATGCTGGCTGTCGTGGTAGAATGGGTAGTAGGGGACACGAGAAGGATTGGAGTCTCTTAACAGTCATGTGGTGAGACTGGCAGTGATAGAGATGGAGAATAAAGTTGGGGCGGGATGTTTTGGGTTGAGTTTACAGGACTGGGTGAGAAGCTCATGGGGCTAGAGAGAGAAAGGGGGGATCTAGAATGACTATAGTCTTGGGAAACAGTGCGTGCTGGTGCCAATTATCAAGATGGGAAAGACCAGATTGGGGTGGGGACAGAAATCAAAAGTTTTGTTTTGCCGATGTTAATTTTGAAATGCCTGGGAGATGTCCAAACAGAGATGTCAAGTGGATATGAGCCTGTGCTCAATGGAGAGGCATCAGCATACGTTTGATTTCAAAGCCTAGATGACATCATCTAGTAGAGAATGTCTGCAGACATCATCTAGGTAGAGAATGTCTAGGTAGAGAATGACCAGGCCCTGATGCACAACAACATTTAGAGGTTGATTGAAACCAACAGAGGAGCCTGAGATGGGGGGAGAGAGAGAGAGCAGAGAGAGGAGGGAGGTGGTTTTCACTGAAGCTGAGAGAACAATGAGGAGACAGCCAACCATTCCAGAGCTGCTGGTAGATCCAACAAGCAGTCAGAGAAGTGGCTTCTGCAGTGTGCAGGGTACTGGAGGCCTGGACAAGGGCAGTGTCAGAGGAGCAGTGGTGATGGGAGCCCAGGTGGGGTGGGTCTGCAAAGAACGGCAGTAAAGGAGGAGAGGGGCATGTAGAGGGCTTTTTTTTTTTTTTAAGTATTTTTATTAATTTCAGAGAGGAAGGGAGAGAGAGATAGAAACATCAATGATGAGAGAGAATCATTGATTGGCTGCCTCCTGCACACCCCCTATTGGGGGTTGAGCCCACAACCTGGGCATGTGCCCTGACCAGGAATCAAACCATGACCTCCTAATTCATAGGTTGACACTCAACCACTGAGCCATACCGGCCGAGCTGTAGAGAGCTTCTTAATGAAATTTCGCTGCAGTGGAGAGCAAGCAATTGGAACAGTGGCTGCTGGAGGGGAAGGGGCACCAAGGGGGAAGTATTTTGTTTGTTTTGATTTTTGTTTTTAAAGAGACAGGAGCTCCTATAGCTTTTACATATGCTGATGGGAAAGATCCCAATAGAGAGGGAAATTATGATACAGAGCAAAGATAATAAAATAATTTCTTGAGCAAAGATATTGAGAAGGTCAGAGGGATGGGACCCAGAGCCCAAGGCAGAGTTGGCTTTCGGTAGGAATTGGGGTGGTGGGAAAATGAAGGGGTTCCTTCTAATATTTCCATTTTCTCAATGTAATGTGAGACGAAACGATTAGCTGAAGGATACGTGGCATTAGAGGACAGAGAAGAAGGCGGAGTGGAAATGCCAGGGATGTGTACGGGGATAGCGTGCTGGGTGCCCACTCAAGAGTGAGGTCAGTCAGTAGGGCATGAGGTTCTCTCCAGCCACATGGTGCAGGCATGATGGAGAAGGATGCGTGTTCGTTGGGCCTGACCAAGAGGATGTAATATCTCCAGTGATCGCCTGACGTTGGCCTCACCGGCAGAGAGGTCTGTCCTATGGCTGCTGGTGCCTGGCGTGTTCAGCACTGGGGAACCTCAGCCCTTTCAATGGCGGGGGGACAATCTGGGGGTGGATGTGCGATGGGGTGGTGACATCATTGCATGGGGTGCTCGTTCCTGCTCGCCCAGACCTCCTCACATCCCTCCTCCAGCATGACATAGGGTAACCATTCCCATATGGTGGCCCTGGGAACACAAAGATAGTGAAGTGTGGGACCCCGCCCAGCCACAAAGAGCTTCCCAGAGGAGTTTTATTGGGGTGCATGTGTGTCTCTCTGCTTCATCATCAGGCACCCACTCGCCTCCAGAGAAAGGGTTCCTTCATTCCTTGCATTAGTCACCCACCCCTGCACATTAGCCGGTCCCATCCACCGCGTTCTCACCACCCCGGGCCAGCGCCTAGCACAGCGGCTGGCACAGAAAGAGGCTGGGTACCTTCTTACTGAATAAATGAATGAGTGGCACATCGAAGCATCAGTCCTTGCAAGGGAAGGAGACCCTTGCCTCCCACGTGGCCAGACGGAGCAGCCCCTCCCTGCCTCCCCTCTTCCCTGCAGTGCAGCCGAGTGACCAGGACCACCTTGGGCAGAGCCAGAAGGTCCTCAGGTTCAAAAAGTTCCTCTTGGGAGGAGAGGGCAGAGGGTTATAGGGGCACTGAGACTGGGACAGAAGGGTCTGGTGTCAGTTCAGTTCTGGACACCGTGCTGGGTACCCGCTGGGCTGCCCTTTCTTGTGACCTCCTGGTCATGACCCCTCGGTGGCACAAGCAGCCTCA
Organism: Eptesicus fuscus; assembly: GCF_027574615.1. Taxonomy (NCBI): domain Eukaryota; kingdom Metazoa; phylum Chordata; class Mammalia; order Chiroptera; family Vespertilionidae; genus Eptesicus; species Eptesicus fuscus. Next base: position 7,367,521 of record NC_072488.1, on the reverse strand, counting down.
GGCACACAGGCCTCGGCTCCTCCCTGCAGTGTGTGTGGGGGGCGCTCCTGACTTCAGGTCCAGCGCTGTCTGAGCACAATGGGGCGGCCAGGCGGGGGTCGTGCCCAGAAGGCATTGCCTTTCGCAGCTGGGCTCCAGTTGGGGTTGAGGCTGGAGGGAGACCTGCCCTGGGGGTCCAGGCCTGAGGGCACACAGGTTGTCCCACCCGGTCATGGTCATCTGCACCTCAATCTTCCTGCTGCCCCTTTGTCCTGCGAGCCCCCCGAAAGCCCTGGTCTGGCTAGACAGGCACGGTGACCCCTGCTGACTTCCAGAACTTGCTGAGTTGTCCTGAAGGCATCAGTCCTCAATCTGGCAGGGAGCCAGGAGAGAGGAGGCCAGGTGGGCTGAGGGCTGCAGCGGTGCATATGGGGGTGCCCACACCGGCTCTGGCTCCGGCTCCTGCGGAGGCCCCAACAAAGCCCTGCTGGGCAGAGGCAGGCCCAGCTGCCAGGCTGCTGACCAGAGAGGCCCTGAGTGCCAGGGATGCTTGAGAGCGCGGGGCTGGGAGAGGAGCATCTAGCTGGAGGGTCCCTCAGGGATCAGTTCCCCCACAGACAGGGTGGGAGTGATGCCTGGATCCTCCCTGCTCCTGCCCGCTCCCCGGGCTTTGTCGTGGTGGCATGATGGCCACCGTGCCCCAGGCAGCCACAGCCGGGCGGGTGGTAGCCACTTGAACATGCTAGCATCTGTTGAATGAATAAACGAGTTCAGGTCCCCAGGTAGATCAAGTCCCCCGCCCCCACTGCGCCCCACTCCACCAGCGGTCGCCGTCAAGGACTTGAGCTTCAGTTCCCAGGGGTGTGTGGCGGGCACCTCTCCGTGCTCACCAGGAGCTCACGGAGGCTCCCTGCATGGGAAGAGACGGCAGGTCTGTCTCGGGCTGTGGCCCTGAGCCTGGAGCTTTTCAGGAAAGAAAGAGCCATTGATTTGCGCCCTAGGCAGGTAATTGAAACTGACTGATTCCCCTCAGGCCGAACCCCGAGGTGCCGAGCTGGCAGACAGTGAAAGCGCTGACGGGGCCTGGCCCAGCGCCAGCCGGAGCAGCGTGGGAACGGGCCGGGAGCCCCTGCTGGGCCTGCGTGGGGGAGTGGGTGTGGGGCCAGACACCAGGAGGCCCTGATGGGCCCTTCTGGGCAAACCAGGGCTCACTGCCCCCTGGCAGCCACTTCTCCTGTGTCATTCATCCCTCTAGGAGGGCTCCCCAGACTCTGTCTTTTGGGGGGAGGTGATGAGGGCGCACGGTATTCCCGCATTCCCAGGGGTGGACACGGGCTCCTCACAGGCACACCTGGCCCAGCCTCACCCTAAGGGGTGATGGTTATGTAGGTGGAATAGGGCCTGGGAAGGATGGGCGGGAACCCGGACCCCAGCAATCCCATCCTCTTGCCTCCGTATCTTCGGAGAAGGTCATTTGTCGTTCTGACACATCAGTGACTCTCCGTGTGGGCACAGGGGTCAGGGGGTAGGTGCCCCTGCCAGAGGCTCTGAGGGGAGCTGCTCTGTGACTGGCAGCTCTGCCCTGCCGGAAATTCTTGGTCTGGCCTGGCTGCTCCAGAGCCCGAGGCAGAGGCCACAGGAAACCGGCCTTTCCTGTCGGGGCTCCCAGCCCTCGGGCACCCCAGTGAGGGCAGGGCGCTCTCACACAAAGCTCTTGGGTTGGGTTCCCAGCAAACAAGGTCTTGCCCCGTGGGGCCCACTCCCTCTTTCCTTCCTCTCTTCTTCCTGGTGCAACGGAAAGTGGTGGACGGTCTTGGGTTCAAACCCCAGCTCCAGATCTTCCCGACTGAGGCCGGAGGCAAAGCCATGTGTTATTTCTCAGCCTGATTTCCTCACCTCTGAACCAGGATTATGGTTGTGAGAATTTCCTGAGAGGATGTGGGCAAGAACAGCTGGCATTTTGGAGACAGTTCTCTTGGTTGGTAGTTCCCACCCCCACCCCATCCCCAGAGTCCTGAGCCCCGAGGGTGTCTGAGTCACAGTCACCTTGCCCAGAGTCAGGCCGCCCCCCTGCTCCCTGGCCAGCTGCCTGGGTGCCCTCCTCGGAGCCTGCTGGGCTGAGAACCATCTCCCAGGCTCATCGGGGGTTGGGCCCTGCAGATTGGGGCAGCCCTGCCTCCTGCCCTCCCCCTAGGCCCTGGCTTGCTTGGCTTCCCAGGGCCCTCAGGGTGGAGACAGGGGCCACAGGGAGAGGGGCTGGGGAAGAGGGAGCACTAGGTGACCGGTTAATAATGCAGATTTTATAATCGAAGAAAACATGGTAATTTCAAGAGAAACATCAAAAGTGCTTTATTCAAAGTAATGTCCATCGCTAGCTACACATTTCCCCATCTTTCAGTAATTTGTGGATACTGTCCCAATAGAACTTTTTTTGTTTTGAGGCAAACCATTCAGAGATCCAATTTTCCACTTCTTCGTACGTTTTGAAGTGCTGCTCAGAAAGTGCGTGTGTCATCGATCGGAACAAGTGGTAATCTGAAGGAGCAAGGTCTGGTGAATACGGCGGGTGGGTTCATACTTCCCAGGCAAGATCTTTTAATGTGTCTTTAACTGGTTTTGAAGTGTGTGATGCTGCGTCATCGTGAAGCAAAATTACTTTGCCGTGTCTTCTGGCACATTCTGGTTGTTTCATGATCAAAGGGTGGTTCAAATTGATTATTTGTTGTTGGTAGCGATCAGTATTAATGGTTTCACCTGGTTTTAGAAGCTCATAAAACACCACACCTTCCTGATCCCACCAAACGCAGAGCATTGTCTTCTTTCCGAAGCGATCTGGCCTTGCAGTCAATGTTGATGGTTGACCTGGATCAATCCATGATTTTGTGCATTTGGGATTCTCAAAATAAATCCACTTTTCATTGCCAGCCACAATTTGATGCAAAAAAAAGACTTTCTTTCGTGCCGTTGAAGCAACATTTTTCTGATGACTTTTTGGTTTTCCATTTGTCTTTCGTTCAGTTGATGTGGCACCCATTTTCCTTCCGTTAAAATCTTTGCTATTGCTTGTAAACAATCAGAAATGGTTTGCTGAGCAACATTTAATCTTTCTGCAAGTTCTTTTTGAGTTTGACATGCATCTTCATCCAATAATGCTTGTAATTGTTGGTCTTCAAACTTTTTCGGTTGACCTAGACGTTCTTTGTCTTTCACATCAAAATCATCACTTTTAAAGCATTTAAACCAGTGTTCACAACTATCTTGAGATGGAGCATGTTCACCATAAGCTTCCCGAAGCATAGGATAACTTTTTCCTCAAAATAAAGTAATGAATTAAAACTTCCTGCAAATGCTCTTTTTTGGGGGCATGAAATTCGACATTTTTAAGCGTAAAAATATCTATGATGTTAACACCTTCAGCAAATTTGACATATGAAGTTTTGAAGCTTGTTGTCAATACAACAAAATAGCATACATATCAAATCGCATATATATCAACGTATGTGTAACTCCATCTATTGGAAAAAAATCCGCATTATTAACCGGTACCCCTAGTACATTTCTTGGGCTCAGGCTGACTCGGGACCTTCAAAAGCAAAATCGCCTCCAGCCTCGTCTGCGTGGAAAAAGCTGATACGGGGAGGATTTAAGACTTGTCTGTGGTTGGTCGGGGTCAAGGACATGCGAGATTTCCAGCAGATGGACGTGTTCCAGACGTGACTGGGCATTCCCACTCCCAGGCCCTGGCAGCTCGGCCGAGCACAGCATGGCTGCAGATGGCACACTGTGAGGACAGTCGGAGGATGAAGTCACTGCAGCCTAATCCTGTGTATGTCAATGAAGCGTTGGCAGAGCAGTAAATCTGGCTTCCAACCACGTCTCTGGTGGCCGGTTCCCCGAAGGAGGTAGTGTCAGACGTGCCTGTGGGGAGAGGCCACTGTTAGAGCCTCAATGTACCATTCGTGGCTCTTTCCCTTCAAAGGGGAAGTTCTTCCAGGAAAGCCTGCCATGTGGCGGATTGTATTTTTCACAGACGGTAGATCCTGTGTCACACGCTCTGTTTGACGCTCTCCCGTTGAGGAGTGGCCTAGGCCCCCCTCCTTGAACCGGGGTGGGACTTTGTGACTGCCTTGATGAGTAGAAGTCACTGCCAAAGCAACACTCTGGGACTTCCACAGCTGGGTCAGAAAGGTGCCAGGCACCTCCGCCCTGTTTTGGGGGGACTCTTGCTCTTGGAATCCGGCCGCCATGCTGTGAGGAAGTCCAGGCCACACGGGGAAGCCTCATGTAGGTGCCCTGGCCCATGGTTCCAACTGGGTCCTCTCTGACCACCAGCATCAGCCCGAGAGGGAGGAGACGTTGCAGATGACTGTGGCACCAGCCACAACCACATGAAGGACCCTGAGTGAGACCCACCTGGCTGAGCCTAGACAGCCCCCAGAACTGTGGGGGATACTGATAAAGGGATCACTCTCGTTTGAAGCCAGTAAGATGGTTAATGATTGGTTGTGTAGCAACGCAGCCCCAGACAGCCCTGAACGATGGTGATGGCCAGCCTTTGCCTCTCAGGCATCTCTGTTAGTGAGAAACGGGCGTGCGCTCCTGCCTCTCACACTCTCTGCCCCGGCGGCTGACACTGGAACATCGAGTGACTCCGCCTCTCCGAGCAGGACTTGGACATGGGAGCTCCCGTTTCTGCTCACCGTCCCCAGGAGGCTCTCTCCTGAGACAGGCAGTCGTGATGGCGGGGAAAGATCGTGACTCAGACGTCAGGTAGACCCGGTGTCTTGGTCTGTTCAGGATGAAATGACAACACACCAGACCCTGCGAGGCTCCTGAGCAACAAACATGCATTTCTCACAGTTCGGGACGCCGGGAGTCCACGTTCGTGGTGCCAGCAGGTGTGGTGTCCGGCGAGGGCCGCCTCTGCGTCCCAGATGGCGCCTTCCGCTGTGATGCCACAGGCGGAGAGACAGGCTGGCCTCGGGGGTCTCTCTCACAGGCACTGTCCCCACCGTGACGGCAGAGCCCTCGCACCTAGTCATTCCCCCAGTCCCCTTGCTAATGCCCCCTCCTGGGGGCACACAGACACGCAGACACAGCACCCAGGCACCAATCCCAGTTCTGCCTCCGCCTGGCACGCTGCCCTCAGGCCTGTCCCTTCTCTCTGCTTCCGGAGCCTGAGCTACCAAATGGGAACACTGCCCAGCTGGCCTGGCTCAGTGGTTGAGCATCGACCTGTGAACCAGGAGGTCTCGGTTCGATTCCCGGTCAAGGGCACATGCCTGGGTTGCAGGCTTGATCTCCAGGGTGGGGTGTGCAGGAGGCAGCTGATCAATGATTCTCTCTCATCATTGACGTTTCTCTCTCTCTCTCCCTCTCCCTTCCTCTCTGAAATCAATAATAAAAAATATATATTAAAGAAAATGGGAAAACTGCTATCTACCTTTTTGGGTTGGTATGACAATTTGAGATTCTTTGCAACAGTCTTATTCTAAGGAAAGGAGCTGAGACAGTCATGGAGATGCTCTATGTGAATGGCCTTGCATTAGCAATAGCAGCTGGGATTGGTCAAGTGCTTACTAAGTGCCAGGCACAAATTAACGGGTGTGACGGTCACAGCAGCCCTGGGAGTCTGCCCAGCACCATCGTCTGCATCTTACAGATGGGAAAACCAAGGCGCAGAGAGGTTAAGGAACTTTCTCAAGGCTTCACAGTTAGTCGGTGGCACAGCTGGGATCTGACCCTAGAGCCCACGAGGCCACACGGCCCCTCTGGAACTGGCTAACTCTGGGGTAGGGGTGCTGATGGCATCCGTGCCCGGCCCATGCCCTTCCTGAAGAACCAGTATGAAGAGCTGCAGGGGTTGAGCCCATATGCTATCAGTGGTGGGGTGCCTAGGGCTGAGGAGTGCTAATGGGGACACAGTGAAGGTCAAAGTCACACCCAGCAGCCCTGGGCTGCTATGGTGTGTGTGTGTGTGTGTGTGTGTGTGTGTGTGTGAGACCAGGAGGGAAGTGACAGCCGAGGAAGAGGACGTTTTGCAGCATCAGGACAGCGCTACCCATCAGGAGTCCTCGGGGGCTGAGTCACCCTGCAGAGAGGCCGCCGTGGGGAAGTGGAGCTGGGGGGGGGGGGGGGGGCGGGGAGGGGGACGCGTCAAGGCCACTTGACACTGAGACTCGCCCTTTCACTTGGGCCATGGGACCCTCCGTGAGTCACGTGCCCTCGCCGCTAAGTGCTGATACAGTGCCCGCCTCCCAGACGAGGGCATGTGGGCAAAGTGCGTGGGAACGCGGGCGCGGAAGAAGCTACCTGTTAGCTAGTTAGCAAAGGGTGTATCCTTCGCAGCTTCCTTAACTGGATTGGAAGCGCTTTGGAGGGAAACATACTTAACAGGAAGAAGGTGCTTCCCTAGCGACTTACACACCCTGGAACGTCACCGAACTTTCTTGGCGACTCAGGGTTAATCGTGCTGAACATCCATGTCCGTCCCGAGCTGCAGTGACATGGGCTGAGGGCACTGCCCTGTCAAGGGGTGGCTCGGGTCCCAAGCCCGTGCCTCCAGGCTGCTGGCTCTCCAGGCCTCACCGCAGCCCTTTATAGATCAGACGCCTCCCTCCCCGAGGCTGTCGGCTGTCGGCGGTCGCCTCCTGGCCGAGCTGTCAGATGCGGGCCCAAAGCAGTTCAAGGACACTTGGATGTGCTGTGGCTTTGCAGGCCGGTTGCCTGCATTTGTTAGGAATGTTCACGAAGGCAGGGATTCCTGAGTACACAGAACGGAGGGTTCAGCTCAGGGGAAGGTGCATGCGCGTTAGTGCGTGGGGTTGTGACATCAGGCTCGGCCACTCAGAGGCCCTTTCTGCTCCCTTTATGGATTTCAACAGCTCCGGGTGGGGGAGGTGGAGCTGGTGACCTGTCAGTGATCCTCTTTTATTTAGTTAATTTTTAAAAAAACACATAGAACTGTTTCTTTTCCTTCTGCAAGTGGTGTTTATTGTCACTCACAGTAACTCCAGGGCTACCGCTGCCCACAGCCTCAGCCCAGGCCCTGCCCCCTCCAGCCTTGCCCCCGCCTCCGTGGCTGGCACCTGGCGAGCCCTCTGAGTGCCCATGTGCCCAGCACCCGCCAGGCGCTCAGGGGCACTGCTAGGGCGCATGCCGACTGAGGAGGCCCGGCCACCGCCTGGGAACAGTCAGGGGCACACAGGAAGGCCAGAAGTAGGGGCTGGCCATGCCCCCGCGTGGCCCACACGTTAGTGCCTGGGCGGTCAGGAGGAGGCTGCCCGGAGTGCCGGGGAGGGCTGTGGGGAGACCTGAGGGGCGCACGCTGGAGGGACAGCTAACACCGGGCAATGCTCAGGTTCCCCCAAATGCTGACAGGCATGAGGAGAGGGCAACACCACCCAGTTGTTGGGTCCCCGGAGAGAAATGAGGGTGGAGAGGTGGGGAGCAGGTGGGGAAGCAGGCTAGGAGCCCCTTGGACTCCTGGCTGATGGCGAATTTGTGGGCAATGTGGGCACCTCCACAGCCTCCCTCCAGCAGACTTGGGGTGAGGATTGGGGTGGGGAGAGCACCAGGAAACAAAGGGCAGGAGCGAGGAGGGCAGGAGCTGGGGGTGCAGAGCCCAGGCTGGCAGAGCCCAGTGTGAGGACTGCCCGCGGGGCGGGGTGCCCGCGCCGCCCAGCACCCCGGCTCTGGCCGTGGTGCCCATCACTCCAGCTTGCTTTAATGGGCGCGTATCAAAGCGAAAGGGAGGCAGGAGGCCTCTCTCTCATCCCCGGGAAGTTGGTTTCAAGCAGCACTGCTGGGGACACACTCCCTGGCGCACCTGTCCTCGAACACCACGAAAGGAAGTCTGCTTCTCTCAGACTTACAAGCCGGGGCGGGGGGGTTGGGGGGGTTGGGGGAGGGTGTGCTTGCAAGGAGGCCAAGCGGCCAGCCCTCCCTCCTCCTCCAGCAGAGCCGCTGGTTTCGGGCAGAGATGAGCCGGGCAGCAGGGAGCTCCCGGGTCCCAGGCCGGCCCGGGGCGTTGCGGGAACTGCCTGTGCGCTCCTGACTTCGTTGGAGCTGGGGTAACCAGTGGTGCCCCCCGGCTCCCACCCACGGTGCTGAGGGCTAGGAGGCAGCACACAGCGTGCTCGTGGGGGCTCTGGGGGGGGGGGCAGGTCAGCGGGATTCTGGCCTTTGCTCCAGAGGCCCCATTGCACCCACACGCCCTTCACCCTCTGTCCCTTCCTCTGGGCAGACGGTCGCCCCTCTGCTTCGTTCCCACAAGGCCCCAGGCCCAGAGTGCGGCCACCGGTCCAGGGTCACCCAGCGGCCGAGTGGCCAAGCGCAGGCTCAGGGCAGCTTTCAGGCCCGAGCTGGTGTGGAGAGGCCGTGGGGGTGGGGGTGAGGGATGTGGGGGGGTCGCCAGTGGCGATTCTCACATTTGGAAATGTACAGCGCGTCCTGTGTTCCAGGAGGTGGCCACTGCCTCTGGTCATCCCACGTGTCCCTCACTGGGTCCCAGCCAGGGAGGACCAACCCCCGCTTCCCCAGGGTCCCCGTCCCCACCCCCACCCCCACCCTCACCTCACCCCGGCCCCAATCACCCACTTCCCAGCTTTCCCAAGACATCCTCTTCCCGGAGGAGGCTCAGGGCGGGCGGGCCGGTTGGAGTCAGCGGTGGGTGCGGAGCCCGGTGCACCACCATGCGGCCGGAGCAGGAACTGCAGGCGCCCCCACCTCCCTGCCCACCCCGCAGCCGGGCTGCACCGACCTCTCCACCCACAGACTTCACCTTCACCTTCACCTTCACCTTCACGGAGCGTCACCTGGGGATCGGGCTTCATTCCGCTGTGCACCCTCGCAGTTGGGGGCAAACTTGGAGTCAAATGACAGAATGGGCCGCAGAGTGGCCGATACCAAATAGAGGTGGAGGCAGGAGCGGAGTGTGTGTGTGTGTGGGGGGTGGAGGTTGGAGGGTGGGGTGGAGGGACAGACATCAGAGTCCCAGGAGACCCCAGGGCACAAGAGCCTTCCTGCGGAGAGATCAAAAAATGGGGGCAAAGGTCGGAGGGGCCAGGGCAGGATGGAGTCAGGGAGGCCCTCCCGCTGCTGTGTCTTTTTCTGGAGATGTTGTTTCTCAAAAGAAAGGACAGTGGCACCCCAGCTCCCAGAGGCATCTGGTGACAGGCGGGGCAATCCAGAAGTCCCACCACAGCCACGACTTGCCTGCTCGAGTTTGCCTGGGCACAGAACTACATACACACATTTACGTTTTAAACACGGGCTGTCTTCTGGAACCTCTGTTGCCAACCCCCCACGCATTTAAAGCAGAAGCAGGAGACCCGGCGCCGTGGGAGCCGAGGGAGCCGTGGCGGGCTGCTTCAGGGTGTGTCGCAGGTGGGGGGCACCATTCTCGCCGCCATGCACAGGTGTCTGCAGAGATGCCGCAGAGCCCGGGGGAGTACGGGGGGGATGGGGGCGGGGAGGGTCCGGTGACCTTGATGAGGATCACACGCTGGCCTCTCCGGCGGAGCAGAAGGCCAGGAGTCAAGGAAAGGAGTCTGGGGGTGCTTGTCCCCGGTCCGGAGCTAGAGGAACCAACAAGGGGCCTTTGTTTTAACCTCGAGGCCCCCTGAGAGGGTCTTGGGGACCCCCAATGGGCCTCAGACCATCTTGAAAACTGCTGAATTGAGAATATGGTCATGTGGGCCATGGCCCTGGTTATAAATCTGAAACCTGATTTTTTATTTTTTTTAATGGCTGTCTTTGGAGCTCAGGGTCCCTTTTCTTTGCTCATTCAAAAAACAAAACAAAACAAAACAAAAACCTACAAAACTGTCCGCAGATGGGCGGGGTTCGGCTCCTGTGATGTCCCTCGTGCCGAATCAGGAGACCATCAGGGCTCTGGGTCACTGTGCTCAATAACTCTTTCCACGCAGGGAGACGAACATTTACAGACACGATTGTATTCTCATTTACAAGCCATCTTCCAACCCAGGGACATACATGCAGTTATGAGACCGTAGAGCTAGGAGGGCCCTGAGAATTCTAGTCCAACCCTTGGTTTTAAAGATGGAAAAAGTGTAGCCTAGAGCCGTGGTCGGCAAACTGCGGCTCGCGAGCCACATGTGGCTCTTTGGCCCCTTGAGTGTGGCTCTTCCACAAAATAACACGGCCTGGGCGAGTCTATTTTGAAGAAGTGGCATTAGAAGAAGTTTAAGTTTAAAAAATGTGGCTCTCAAAAGAAATTTCAATCGTTGTGCTGTTGATATTTGGCTCTGTTGACTAATGAGTTTGCCGACCACTGTCCTAGAGCGTCCAAACTCAACCCAATTCCATAAACTGAGCACCTGCGATGTGGCCAGCAGCATCAAGCAGACTTAGACGCCGGGGATTGAAGACGCCTTCCTGGAGGTCTCAGTGGACACTGCCATGGGCCAGGCCCCGGGGAGAGGGTGGCTATGACTGCACCCCAAAATCTCCTGCCCTAACATGCCCCCTTTGGTGGCGCTCCCATTTGTCTGAAATCCCCATCACTAGAGAGTTCTCTGAGGGGTGAAGCTTTGCCGGCCACTAGGAGAGATTCATGAAGTCCTGGTGGAGTTCAGGGGGCGAGGAGCAGGCCAGGGGCCCCGGAGGTGGGGGGCAGAAGGCAGAGCCTTTAGGCAGGGCCCTTCGAGCAGTGCTTTGGGGTGGCAAGGGTTGGCTGAGGGGGAATCAGGAAACCATTCTCAGCTTCCTTGTGTTAGCGGGGAAAGCGGCTGTGCCCCACGTCTGCGCAGGCGTTCAGGAGTAGCCCGGACGGAAGGCAGGGCCCTCGGACACTGCCAGGCACCGGGGCTTGGGTATATGGTCTGGAAATCTCCAGGCTCCACGACGGGGCCCGGCAGGAAGGTGGGTGAGAAACGCTGTGGAAAGGGCTCAGACAGAGATGGCAGTGATGCCTCCCTCGAGGGCTCACCCTCCCGCCTGGGACGGGACTGCCGGTCAGAACCTCACCAGACAGAGTGGCCATTTGGGGACGTTCCCTCCCTGCTCCTGCCTCTAGATCCTCGCGGGAGCAGGAACCCTGCCCATCTCCGTGCAAGGTGGCTCTTTGGACAGCAGGGAAAAGGTAACCTGAACATCACAGACTTTAGGTTCTAGATTTTACCCAGGCTGTGGTTCCTGTGATCATAGTCTTTATTTTTTAAATATATTTTTATTGATTTCAGAGAGGGAGGGAGAGGGGGAGAGAGAGAGAAACAGTAATGATGACAGAGAATCATTGATCAACTGCCTCCTGCACGCCCCACATTGGGGATCAAGGCCACAACCCAGGCATGTGTCCTTGACTGGGAATCAAACCGTGACCTCCTGGTTCATAGGTCAACCCTCAACCCCTGAGCCACGCCAGCCAGGCCTGTGACTATATTCTTCATTCAGCAGTTCCCAAAGTGGTCTGGGGGCCCTAGGGGTGCGGGGTCTCCCAAGACCCTTTCAGGGGGCATGGAGGTCAAACTGTTTTCATAGCAATACCCAGATGTTGAATGCCTTTTCACGCGTTCTCTCATGAGTGTCCGGAGGCCACAGGACATGTGACGGCAGGGACTGAGGGCCGAAGCTAATCGTAAGGTGTAAGAATCTAGCTCTCTTCCACTAAGCCCGGCGTTACAGAGGTCTGTGAAAGTGTAAAACAATGCCACCCTTCTTGCTCCTTTTGTTTTAAAAAAATCTAGTTATTTTTCTTTAAAACATTGTGTTGGTATGGGTTTACTGTTGCTTTTTAAAAATAGATTAACACATCTTTTTAAAATCCTCAGCCTTAGTTTCTAACATAGTATAACCAGTGGCTATGACCCACATAAACTTACTGGGATCCTCAATAATATTTTAGTACAAACGTGTGAAGTGTAATGAGACAAAGCCTTCGGTCTGGCTAGAAGTCTCTCCACCGCCCCCCCCAACCCCCCCTGCCAGAAGCCTGCTGCTGCCCTGACCCAGGGGGCCATGGCGGCCTGGTGTTTCTCAGAGCACACACTGGCCTCTCAGGGGTCATTACAGCTGTGAGACCATGTTGGCATTGCACATCAATGCCACATGAGGGCGCCCTTGCCAACCGGCAGATTTCTTGTCAAGCTAGCTTCACGGATTACCAATATAAATAGCAGTTTTCTCCACCTTAAAAACAAAAAACTTAGTTAAACATCTATTGCAAGGGTAAAACAAAGACATTCCCTAACCACTACGCCGTACATCTGAAACTAATGTCATATTGAATGTCAACTGTAATTGAAAAAAAAAGGTTTTTCCAGATAGCCAAGTGTCAAAAATCTGCCTCCAATGCACCTTTTCTCAGGCTGCTACTGAGGGAGATGCTCCAAAACATATGGAGGCAGCCCTAGCCGGTGTGGCTCAGTGGATAGAGCGTCGGCCTGCGGACTGAAGGGTCCCAGGTTCGATTCTGGTCAAGGGTACATGCCTGGGTTGCAGGCTTGATCCCCAGTAGGGAGTGTGCAGGAGGCAGCCGATCAATGATTCTCTGATCAGTGGTGTTGCTATCTCTTTCTCCCTCTCCCTTCCTCTCTGAAAAATAAATAAATAAATAAAAAATGGAGGCAAAACAAGAAAGAGGAAGGCGAGGGAGCGCTAAGCCAGGAGAGAGGAGAAGGGAGGTCCCAGGGCGCGGGGCTCAGGCCTCCGGGTGGGAGCAGGGTTTCAGGAGGGACTCCGGGGAAGGTCAAATTGGTAGGAAGCACAGGTTTCTGAGCACCTTGAAAGGAGATTCGCGTACTTGACAAACACTTAGAGGTTTAGTTAGAGATAAGTACGTCAAAACGTAAACAAACCAGTCAACCAGACAAACCAAGATTAATGTCAGGAAAAGTCCAACGATCAGCAAGAAAGAAGTCCCCATAGCGCCCACTGTTGTTCAGCTGCGGATATCATTGAAATAGCAATAATGTAAACGCAAAATAATGCTCTGACTGAGATGGTGATGTAACTACTTGGGAAGGGACAGGGACTGTGTTGAGGCATAGTGGAAAGGAGTGGAAGCCGCGTGCTCCGTAGTGGGAATTCAATGAATGATATTCAACATTGGAAAATGAAATAGTAGTAATAGCCGTGTAACATTCAGAGCTGTGGAGGTAAATACGGAGAGAACCAGCTGAGAGCTTGGGGAGGAAGAGGTGAGAGCTGGGACTGGGACAAGGGTCTTTAAACCATGAGCATGTAAACCTGATAAAAATTCCATCGAATGTTAAGCACATACCGCACTGACAGGCATTCCGTGTTCTTTGTGATTTGGCCACCGGCTGTTTTTCTAAGCTTATTTCCCACTGCCCTCCACCTTATCCACACCCCTGTGATGTGCCAGCCTTCCTTACATCTCCTGTCCAGAAGCCGGCACCTCTGTGCGGAATGCATTTCCCTGTCTACCTCCTGTCAACTTCCTGACCAAAGACAGCTTAAACCCAAGCTCACCCAAGAAGCCTTCTAAGATCTCATAGGCTCCACCCAGCCCCCCCAACAGGAATCAGATTGTCAGACTTCCTTATCCACACGTCAGTTATTCTGTCCATCACAGCCTATGAATCAGTGCGTGAGGCTGCCTGCCCACTGGGCTGTAGGATCCTGAGAGTCTGTGACCCTTGTCAATCCCGCCTGCAGGGCCCAGCACACTGCGTCTGGCCCTCACTGGTCTTGTTCCATCTCAGCTCCTGGCATCGGGGCCAGACGTATGTATATGTGGGGTGACCCGGGAGCTCTGAAACCCAGGACTGGGAGGGTCACCGACTGTGACGTCCTCCTGCCCCTCTTTTCCATGATGAACAGACAAGAGGCTCCCTCTGAGGTCCCTCCATCTACTGGCCAACCCCAACACCCCCCTCAGTCTGTGCCTCCAGACTCTCACCCTCATTGCTAGGTAATTTGGTGCAACATGAGCCAGCTTTCCTCGAAAAGGCGGAGGGACGATTCACTGAGATATTACTATGTATTCTCCCAGCGTTTTCTGCTCCTCTGAGCTATGTCCTTCCCTGAGAGAATTTTGCAAAGCAGGCCTGACGGGTCTCTAATGACAGCCAAGTTCATGGAAGAGATTGTGCTGATGTCCTGCAGGGGGCGCCTCTGAGCTAGCAATGAAGAGATTCTTCTCCCCACTCCAGCTGGAGGAAAATCAGTGAGGCCTGTGTGAACAAAAGGCGGGCCCCAAGGTGCGCCTGGGCCTCCTGGACCCCAGGCCCTGGAGCTCCCAGCATTCCGGAATTCCTGCCCTGGCAATGCAGAAAGTACGGAGCCACCTGGCTTGCGGGGCCCTGCCAGGCTGCCTATGTCAGTGGGCGGCCCAGTAATAAAAACCATGAGCAAGCCCAGCTGGCAGGGCTCAGTGGCTGAGCATCGACCTATGAACCAGGAGGTCACGGTTCGATTCCTGGTCAGGGCACATGCCCGGGTTGTGGGCTCCATCCCCAGTAAGGAGCATGCAGGAAGCAGCCGATCAATGATTCTCCCTCATCATTGAGATTTCTGTCTCTCTCTCCCTCTCCCTCTCCCTTCCTCTATGAAATCAATAAAAATATATATTAAAAAAATAATAAAATTAATTAGCAAGTGACTTATGACAGCAGGAAGCTCCTAAAGTTTCCACACAGTCCTAGTGGTGTGTGTGTGTGTGTGTGTGTGTGTGTGTGTGAGAGAGAGAGAGAGAGAGAGAGAGAGAGAGAGAGAGAGAGCTTAGGGTAGATTAAAGTTGAGTTGGAAGGATTAAAAATATGAGTCAGTGAAAAAGAATGAAATCTTACCATTTGCGACAACATGGGTGGACCTAGAGGGTATTATGCTAAGTGAACTAAGTCAGACAGAGAAAGACAAATACCGTATCATTTCACTTCTATGTGGAATCTAAAGAACAAAATAAACCAACAAACTTCAGACAGATTCATAGGCACAGAGAACAGACTGATGGTTGCCAGAGGGGAGGGGAGCTGGGTGAAAAAGATGAGGGGGTGAGGAAGTACAAACTGGAGGCTACAGAATAGTCCTGGGGATGTAAAGTCAGCCTAGGGAATAGAGTCAGCGATATTGTAATAACTGTGTATGGTGCTGGGGGTACTGGAATATCAGGGGGACGCTCTGTAAAATATGACTGTCTAACCACTACGCTATACGCCTATAATGAATACAAAATAATATTGAAAAGTAAAATAAAAAGTATAGCAACATAATTATGTCCAGTACATCATAGTTGATAATAAAAGTGATTTTTAAAAAAGAAACAATTTACATAATCAAATTTTTTTTTTCTAAAAAAGAAAGAAATGAGTCCATGGAGCTTTATGTCCTACGTGGACCTCAGGGCCTGTGTGTGGGGAAGACCTTTAGCTCCGGAGACGGCTAAGAGGGTGGCTGGGCCAGAGCAGAGACTGGCGAGGGGCAAGGACCAAAGCTGCTGGCAGTGTGTGTGTGTGGGGGGGTGGGGGGGGGGGGGTACAGAGGAAGGGGAAAGAAAGTTTCTGGAAGCATGGAGAACAGAGGGCAGAGGACTAACTGCCTTGTTTGTTCCTGAGGAAGTAAGGGACTTATTGCGCCAGACATTCTGTGATTTTCTTTTTCAAGTCTTTTCTTTCAGGGATAATCTGTAAACACACACATGCTAACAGATAATTGCATAGCATTGCTTTGAACGAAAAGAACTGTTTCTGAAAAGCAAATATACTATAAAAGCTGCACCATCAACAAGCATAAATCCATAGCTGATGTGTGTGTGTGTGTGTGTGTGTGTGTGTGTGTGTGTGTGTGTGCATTTTATTTTTTTAAACCCTCACCCGAGAGCTCCCTTATTGATTTTAGAGACCGTGGAAGGGAGAGAGAGGGAGATAGAGAGACAGAGAAACCGGGATGTGAGAGAAACATCGATCAGTTCCCCTCCCATCAGCACCCCAACCGGAGGTGGAACCTGCAATCTGGGTATGTGCCCTGACCGGGAATTGAACCCGCCACCTTCCTGTGTACAGGCCGATGCCCCAACCAACTGCGCCACACCAGCAGGGCTCTGTGTGGTATATGGCACAGGGAAGCCCTCCCCGCGCTGGTGCTGTGGCGTGTGCTGGTGACGGCCGCAGCCTGAGGGGACATGAGCACAGGGAGGAGGCCGAGGCAGCTGCGGCATCCCCTGCGCTGTTTGAAGAGCTCGCAGGCTCCCGGAAAGGCATCTGGGGACCCAAGTGAAGAACAGCAAAGGCGAGAGGATGCTTTCCTCCACGGGAAAAAGCACCATCAGTCATTTGAATCAGCAAGCCCTTGTAAGAAAAAAAATATGTGAAAAAGATCTGATCATCTTGATTTTAATAAAAAATTATACTGTGTACGGAAAATCCATCCTGCTCAGATGCTACAGGCCCCCGGGGAAGTGGTGCGGAAAGCGGAGGGGGTAACGCCCCTCAGAAAGGCCCCCCCTCTGCCGGGACAGGACGCGGGGTCCCCACCCCTCTGGGCCACTCCCTGCGGTAGGATTTCTTTCACCAGAGTAAACTCAACAAAAATTTCTTTGGGGGAAAGAAATGTAAACAGACCCAGGTTGTCTGATTCCAAAGCTTGTGTTTCTGTGTGTGTGTGTGTGTGTGTGTTTTTCTCATTATACCGCAAGTACCAAATTAGGCAGGCCTTTCGTTATTCAATTACTATGATTAAATTGTTGAACTGTAATCAAAGGATGTAATTTGAAAAGAAAATCATTGGGTTGACATTCCCAGCACTGGGCTGAAGGGAACGCTTAGAAAAGGAGCCGTGGGCTCTGGCCAGGGAAAAGGACACGGATTCGGGCGGCTCGTAGGGACAGCGCGGCCCGTGTGGACAGGGGTGAGCCACAGCTGCATCTGAGCGTGGGCTGGGCAGGCCTGGGGGACCCCTCAGAGGCCAGGGAGGGAGGGCTGGCTGGAGAAGCGGTAGCTTTAAGGGTGTCCTTTCCCCTTGCCAAGCCTGCAGTTTCCTGTCTGGCGCATGGATCCCCCAGAGGGTCTTTCTCCAGCTCCAAATTCCATGACTGCCCAGGGGCCCAGCACAAGCAAAGGCCCCAGGGCTGGGTTGAGCCTCAATGAAGTCATTGTTCTCCCCAGAGTCCTGCCTGCTCAGAGCACGGCTGTGTTTGAGAGGGTGAGAAGGGAGACGCCTTGAATGCTAGAGGCAGTGGGAGCCATTGCAGGTCCTAGAGGGAGGTAGTAGTAAAACTGATGGCAAACACGGAGGATGCAGCGCGGAGTGGATAGGAAGCTGTGTGTGAGCTGTGTGGGGTCTTTCTGTCCCTCTGCCCAGGCCCATTCTCTGCCCTGCTCTGTGCCATGGACCCCCAGAGGATGGCATTGAGGGGCTCCCTTGCTAAAGGGAGGTACAACAGGAGGTCCGAGGCAGGGAGAGAAGGAGATGGGGTATTTACTGCCCCCCTCACTTTGCTTCCCTGTCTTGCTGAACTCTGGCGCTGGCTGGCTGCATTTCTCTGCCTATGAAAGCTCCCGCTCCACCAGGTCCTGGGGAGGGGGGCCGCCCCCAACCCCCACCCTCTCTCTACTGCCTGCTGTCCTTAGCTTCGCGTTGCCAGAAAAAAATGACAGGGTGCTAGGCTAGATTTGCATGTCAGATAAATAATAAATAATTTTTGGTGGATGTCCCAAATGTTATCGGTAAAAATTATTTATTGCTTATACGAAATTTAAGTGTATCGGGTCATCTCTATTTTTATGTGCTCCATCTAGTGACCCCATTTTAATCCCCCTAATCCTGCCCGCATGCTGCAATGGGCCCTCCGTGAAACTCTCCAGGGGGCCCTCTCGGCGGGGTCCTTCATTTCCTGCCGTTGCTGGCCCCCACTCACGCCTCCCGCTTTCCACCAAGGTCCGCCAGCGTGCACCCCCTTTTCCTGCTGCTTCCCGAAGTGCAGGCTGCAGGGAGGCCCTGGGGGAGCCCCTCACATGACTCAGGAGGCACAGGTGACCCGCACAGGGCAGGGCCCACCTTGTCCTGGGCCTGAGCGGACAGCCTCCCGCACAGGTCTGGGGTCTGGGAGGAGGGGAGACCCCCTGATGCCCGAAGCATTGTGGCGGGACGGGGTGCAGGGGCAGGGTGGCCGGGAGCCAGACACTTGACCGGCTCCACCACGTGTTGGCTGGGTGGCCCTGACCGCTCTGAGCCTCCGCTTCCCCACCCGTACTTGGAGATGACACGTCTCAGGGCGTCAGGAGGAATAGACATGCTCTGTGTCAGGATGCTGGCACATGGAAAGCATTCCCAAAGCAGTCATTATTGTCATTTTCCTTAATTGTATGTGTCTGCCTCCCCCCAAGGCTGGGAGCCCTGGAGGCCAGGAACCGGTCGTACCCACTTGTCTTCTCAGCCAGGGGCCGGGGCCTGCAGAGGGCAGAGCTCAGAAATGTCACGGGGCCTGAGCTCAGCTGCCTCTGACGCAGCCACAGGACGGGCGGCGAGAGCGTGCTGCTGGGGGCCGGGCTTCTGGGCAGGGAGGGCTTCTGGGGGCCAGATTCGGACGTTCAAGGCCCCTGGGCCCCTTGTAAAAAAAAACAGCACAGTGGCCACGATCACGCTGGTGATGTGTTCGGCCACCAATGCCTCTCACTATCTTTTCTGTGCACGTGACCCAGCTTGGCTGATGCCTTAAGTACAAGCGTTATCTGCCGATGACGTGATTGCTGGGAGGTAAGACTGGGTCAGGGCATTTCTGGGGCAAGGGTGCCAGGCCCTCCCGCAGCCCCTGGCACATCCCGTTCTTCAGGAGAGCCGAGATCTCTCCCCAGGGCCACCGCCTGGCAGGACCAGTCTGGCCTTGGCTGGTTCCGCCTGGGCCGCAGCCACTGACCAGCTCTGGGATGCCCTGGGGCACAGGGCCAGGGGTTTTGAGGTGGATTGCAGAAGGGGTGGGGCTGAACGGGTCCATTTAGGAAGCCCGAGTACAGCTCCTACACCCCGGCCCCCAGGAGACAGGGGGGCATCTGAGGACCCTGGGGCCAGACGACTCCTGTTTTGACGCTGGGCTGGGTGTGGGCTCAGCTCTGTCCCAGACCACCCAGCACAGACCTCATCTGGGCTTTTCAAAACAAACATATTAGCAACAGCCGGCCACACAAACGCAGACCCCCTCCCGGACGCAGACCTCCAGGGCTCCCCACACGGCGACCTCCCTGAAACCCATGCTCGGAGCCAGGCCAGGCCAGGCCAGGCCGGAGGTACAGCCGTGGACACCGGGGAGGATCAGACCCACCTGGCCCACCCCGGGGCCCGCCCCTCTGCCAGGGGACACAAACCACAGACCCACCCCATCCGGGGCCCAGACGCCACTCTGCAGAGAAGCAGGGGAGGGGAGGAGAGCTGAGACAGCTGCCCCGTGGCATTGCCTGGAGGGGTGAGGTACAGGAATGCATCAGATAAACTCCCTGAGCAGGTGGCTTGCATTTCTCAGGGGAGGGCAGCTTGCTAGAAAGATTAGATCTACCCTCTGCAAAATTTACAGAGCTGTGCTCTCTGCAAGTCTGAGCTGAGAAATAGATCTACAGTGGGCCCCGTGGCGAACAGAGAAGGTGCTTCAATACAGGCAAGGATGACAGAGTCAGCAGGTCGCTGGGGGAACCAGGAGTGACTCGAGGACACGTCTGTGGCTGACGTGCAGGGCGGTGTACGTGACGCACGACCTGGAGGTCTCCGAGTTCTCCCTCTCCGGTTGTTTTTGTGACCACGTAGCTGTGAGGCGAGAGGACCTGGCTCGGGGTGTGACATCAGGTGGCCACGGCTCTGAGGACGAGGACACCTGTGTGTGGCCGCAGACCTGCTGCAGCCCTGGAGGGCGCCTGCTGACCACAGCTGAAACCCTGGACCCACTTAGGTGCCGGGCAGGATTCTTGAGAGACACGTTTCATCCTTTTTCACCGGGTGGGAGGACCCCCGCACAGCCCCCGGGCCTATTCTAGGGAGGACCGTGGGGATCCCGTGGTGTCTGCCTCCCCCACCAATTTGTGAGCTCTCTCACTGAGCGTGGCTTCTCCTCCCAACCATCCCCATTCTCTCCCTTTAGGTCCCATTTCCCACCCCTTCTCTGCCCTGATCTGCCCTGGAAGGCGGACAGACATGGATTGTGTGACCCGCGTGCCATGCTCTCTGGCTCCCACTTGGGTTTGGCCAATGGGCAGGGCAGGAGGAGGGTAAGAGCTAGGTGTTCACCCCATTTCTACACACACACACACACACACACACACACACACACACACACACACATACACTCACTCCCTCTTTGTAGGTGTTAACGTAAAAAAAACACATTCAAACCTATAAAGAATTTTTGTGAGTTTATTTGAGCCAAACTGTCAACCATTGCCGGGAAGCAGAATCTCAACATATGGGGAGAATGCTCTGGAGAATGGTGGTTTTTCACATACTTTTATAAATTGCCATCGAAGGAGGAGCCATAAGGAGGTTACACGAAATCGGTTGGAGATAGATTAGGGAGGTGGGAGAAAGCAAAGCGGGGGAGATCCTTGGGGATTGGATAAACGGTAAAATGGTTAACACATGCTTCTTTTACATGGGTGGGTGCAGGGTAGTTAACAGCCAACAACTATCATGGTAACCATCATGGGGAGGGGATTTGTGGTCTGTGGCCCTGGCGCCATTGGTTGTGCCCTGCGGGGTCTGGAAAAAGGGAAGTTACAAGTTACCCTGACATGCCACAGGTATGTTATCTTAGATGCAAAAAGACAATAGGCTCAGTAGAGATCGAAGTAGATCTTTGTCGGGGAAGATCCTGGCCTAGGACAGGACTACCCACTACAAAGCACTCTTGAACGGAAAGGTGTTCATTTCAGGCCACCCTTTGTGGTTGCTTTAGGTCTGCGAGTTCGCAAGGCCATCACGCGGGCCTCCCCTGAGCTCGTCAGTCAGCATGTGGCCCCTCTCCGTCCACACAGGTAGCACAGGCCCCCCCTGGTCCCTCCAGACGCCTCCGCCTCCGATGCTGGCTCCAGGGTGTTTTGACCTCCTTGAACTCTGCCCACACCTCAACCCTGGTCCGTTCCTTTCATTCTTTTCCGTTAACCCTTTCTGAGTCCTGGCTGGGAAGACAGCCTCAGAGAGCTCCCACCACGCCCCCGACAGACCGGCCCCCAGGCCTGCAGAATGCTGCTGGGAAAGCTCCAGGCGAAATGTTCGGCCTCAGCTGTTGGCGATGCAGATGTCCGGCTGCAGTCCTCAGACTCCCGCTCCCCACCAGGGGGTGGCGGGGGGGGAGTGTAGAAGGCTGATGATCTGAGGAGATCTGGAAGTTGCCGTCTCTGTATGGGCTTGTCTGCACACAGTGGTCACCTTCACGTTAATTCTGAAACCCTGGTCCCTGGATGCTTTGACAAAAACCCTCCCAACTAAACCTCGGAGGGAAGGTGGGGGGGGGGGGGGGTAAGGGGGAGAAATCAACCAAAAGACTTGTGTGCATGCATATAAGCATAACCAATGGACAGAGACAGCAGGGGGTGAGGGCATGTACGGGAGTGGGGTGGGAGGGGCAATGGGGGATATGGGCACATATGTAATATCTTAATCAATAAAAAATCAATTGAAAAAAACCCTCACAACTGTTCTAAGAGACCCCCCCACCCCACCCTGGGGACATAGGGCACCACCTTTACAACCAGCACCACCACTGCTACCTCCCAAATATGACCAGCACTGGGGTCAAATCTGGGTCCCACGTGGCAGAGGCGAGGGTGGCCCAGGCTCCAGAACCACCAGGGGAACTCTACACCTCGGCACCTGCACATGGGAAGCTGAGCCTTCGCTCACTTTCCACCCGACAACGTTACTTAGACCCAGCTCGGTCCTCGGATGTCACCTCCTCCGTGAGGCCCCCCTCCCGCAGCTGAATTAGTTACGGGTTGTGTTCCCCTGGTGTTTGAGGACATATCACACTGTGGTCGTGGGTGACCTGCTGATCTCCACCCCCCCACCCACCGCCATCCCCGACAAGACGGGGAGCTCTGAGAGCACAGAACTCATCTCCCCCTGTCCTCCATACCAGCTGAAGGAAAGGATGAGTTGGTTAATGAATAGTTCCCACTTAGTAGACTGAAAACCGTAACCATGGATACGTAGGGTCAGGCAAGGCAACATTTTCTAGAGGGTCACTGGGTAGGTATTACCAAACGCCTCAAATATTATTTGCCCCGGCCTGGCTGGTATGGCTCAGTGGTTGAATCTTGACCTGTGAACCAGGAGGTCACAGTTTGATTCCCAGGCAAGGCACATGCCCGGGTTGCAGGCTCAATCCCCAGTAGGAAGAGTCAGCCAATCAATGATTCTCTCTCATTATTAATGTCTGTCTCTCTCTCTCTCTCTCTCTCTCTCCATATATATATTAAAGATATATAATTTGCCCTGGATCAAGAACAAGAAATTTGCCCTTTCTGTTTTGTGTGCCTTTCCTGAAGACCCGTGGGAACCAGAAACATCTTAGGAATTTCACTGGCTGGGCACCTGGCTCCCTTCACAGGCATCTCCTTCGCTGCGATTACCCAAATAAATGCAAATAAATGGAAGAAACACTTCAACTCGAGACAGGAGACCTCGGCTGAGCAGGCTCTGCCGCTCCTAGCTGGTTGACGGCAGCAACGACCTCAGCTCTCTGCCCCTCGGCCGCCCCCTTTGCGAGAAGAACTGAGAACCATCGTGGATGCGGGAACCCCTGGAGTCGGAGAGCAGCCCAGGAGCAGCCTGTGTCCAGCTCAGTGGGTCCTAGCGTTGCAAACGCTGCAGCATGTCCCTGCAGCATGTCCTTGCACACGTCCCTGCACACGTCCCTGCACACGTCCCTGCACACGTCCCTGCACACGTCCCTGCAGCACGTCCCTGCAGCATGTCCCTGCACACGTCCCTGCACACGTCCCTGCACACGTCCCTGCATTGCTTGAGAGGAGGGCACTGTCTGCTGCTGGGAGCAAGGTTCTGTGTGAGTCGAGACCTGTGGCGGCGCTAATAATGACCCTACTTGCCATCGGGGAACGTGGCCTGCTACAGTGTCATGGATGCTGCCAGAAGACTCGAGACTCCTGGACCACAGACCAGGACTTCATTACCGCACAGCAGGCAGCAGGAGCTTCACTGCTGTGCCGATTCTTCTTGCCCCTCAGGTCCCACGAGGGTGATACGGAAGGGCCCAGGTGGATGCTGGACATGCAGTGGGTCTGTGTCACAGCTGGGGGACCCCAAGCTCAGGGAGCCCCAATTTTTTTGTAATGGGCTGCAGGCAAACGGGCTTCCATTTTCCCTGGAGGAACATTTGTCTTTATTCCACGTGGTGATATATTTGTCTTTTGAAATGTGGTGCCCAGCACACAAGATGCCCGATGGGGAAGGCACGCACTGTGCTTTGCTCAAAAATGGCAAACACGTGCTTCCACCTCTTAAAAGAATTCAGGAAGGAAATGAGATTTTAGTTATAATTTACATCGAAAAAACAAAAAAAAATAAAAAACATCTTACATTTTAAAAGACAGTTTGACCAGGGGACAAATTCTTTTTTTTTTTTTTTTAAACTTTTTTCTTTGATTTTATTGGGACTTAGGTTGGATTCTCCACAGCACCCTGAGCCAGGAAATGCTGGTTTTCTGGAAAGAAGGAAAAAGGAAAAGAAGAAAAAAAAATCTATTAAAAACCTTCGTTCCCCCCACCTCCCCAAAGAAAGTCCCACAGAACCAAAAAACGAAGCTTTGCAATGTGAGTGGCAGTGGGGGCGGGGGCTCTGCTCACTTCTGTGAACACACGTGACGAAGGGGTGGGCGCGGTGGTCAGGATGAGATGGGGAAGTAGGGGATCGAGTCAGCCCAGCGTGTGGGGGGAGCGAGGGGGAAGTGGGAGATGGGGAGGGGGAAGTAGGAGCATGGGAGGGAGAGAGGAGGGAGGGCTGGAGGGTTCTGGAATGACTTGGCAAATGACAGCACGCTACTAACTACGACCATATGTTCATCGTGAATTTGCAACACCCACTGCCCCTGCCCTCCTTTTATTCTTTTTTTTTTTTTAGATTTGGCAAAGCACAGGGTTTCACTGTCCAACCCATGCAGGGTTTCCTCTCCTGGCCCCCGAAGAGGAGGGGGTCTCTACACAGCTGAGTAAACTGCAAGTGTCAGCGCAGAGTCCGGTCTGTACCCAGGAAGAGATTCCTCAGGGTGGGGTCCAATCCCTCGGAGACCTATGTCATCTTCCCTCTCCTTGGGCCCAGAAGTGAGCAGGCCGCAGACGGCAAAGCGAACCGCCCTGCGGGGTGGAGCCCGTGGACTTCTCGGGGGCTCAGCCTCCTCCTGGCTCCAGCCCCGTCTTCTCCAGGCCCTGGCCCGGGCCATCCACAACCACAACACAGGGGCGACTCGCAGTCTGGATGCTGTCCCCTTGGGAGCACACGCTGGCCTCGTCCCTGCCCACCCCGCCTTGCCACCACTTTTACTCTAAGGTGGCTGCCCGGTGCCCGCCCACGCCACGCCCGTGTTCTAACCACCTCAGGATTTTGCTTCAGTCTGAAGGAATTTAGGAAATCCTCACCCCAAGCAATAGCCAGGCTAGCGTGGGTGACATCTTGCTGCAAATCTTATTCTGAATGCTATTAGTCATCAGGAAAGTGCAAATTGCAACCATGATGAAACACCCCGACAGACCCGGTAGGACAGCTAAAACGATAAAGACTGGCCATCAGGAGTGCTGGCGAGGGTGCGGGACAACTGGAATTCTCCTGCCCTGCGGGGCGGGAGCTTAAAACAGGACACCTAGTTTGGAAAAGTTTCACAGTCTCTTAAAAGACAAAAGCACAGTCAGTGATGACAGGACAAAGCCATTCCACGCCTAGGAATGTCCCTAAGAGAAATGCAAGCATATACTAGCTGGGTGACCCCAGCAATGACCTCAGCTCTCTGCCCCTCAGCCTCCCCCTTTGCGAGACTTGTGCACACATGTCCAGAGCCGCTTTATTTGTCACAGCTCCGAGCCAGAAACAACCACATGGTCATCAGG
Source organism: Eptesicus fuscus (assembly GCF_027574615.1). Taxonomy (NCBI): domain Eukaryota; kingdom Metazoa; phylum Chordata; class Mammalia; order Chiroptera; family Vespertilionidae; genus Eptesicus; species Eptesicus fuscus. Next base: position 7,342,522 of record NC_072488.1, on the reverse strand, counting down.
GGTAAAGAAGCACATTGTGGGATATGCTTACAATGAAATGTTACTCGGCAACAAAAAGGGATGGCCTGCTGATGCATGCGACATCAAGGGTGCGTCCCAAATTAATCACAGAGTTCTGGTCGGTGTGGCTCATTTGGTCGGGCATCCTGTGCACCCAAAGGTTGCTGGTTCGATTCCCGGTCAGGGCACATGCCCTGGTTTCTGGCTCGGTCTCCGGTAGGGGGTGTGCAGGAGGCACCCGATCCATGTTCTGCTCTCACATCAATGTTTCTCTTTCCCTCCCTTTCTCTTTTAAAAATATTAAAAAATAATAATATGCAGAGTGAAAGAAACCAGGCAAAACACGTGTAAATACTGCGTGTGTCTAAAATTCTAGAAAATAGGGGAGTGGGGGGTAATGCGGGAATAAGGACACATATGTAATACCTTAATCAATAAAGAAATTTTTAAAAAAATAAAAAAATAAAATAAAATTCTAGAAAATAACAAGTTAATCTATAGAGACAGAACACAAATCAGTGGTTGCCTGGGAGCCGAGTTGGGGAGCAAGGAAACTTTTGGGGTGCTGAATACGTTCTCTGTCTTGATGATAAAACCAGGGAATGCTGGTTTTCTGGAAAGAAGAAAAAAGGAAAAGAAGGAAAAAACATCTATTAAAAACGTTCGGTCCCCCCACCTCTCAAAAGAGGTTGCTTCACACATGTGCACATATGTCAACAGATCAAACTGCGCACTTTGAATATGTGCAGTTATTGTATTTCAAGCCTAAGCATATCAGCAAAGCTGTAAAAATCGTATTTTGAATGTCAAAAGGTGAATATTAAGGTTTTCTTTCTGTGTTCCTTCTAGAACAAGCTTCCTCTCCCCCATGGAAGTGAATGCTCGGGAGGACTAGAGAATATCACATACTCAGAAAGGCAAAACGGAAAAGCACATTGACGTTTTCCCAAAGTATCACCCCGGTAAGTTACAAATTTATATTGTGATTAGCAGCCCATTTGCACGAAGATTCGTGCAATAGACCTTCATTCACCTGGCTGCCTGCACCAGTTTTCTGCTGGCACCGGGGGCCCAGGCCTTGGCTGTGGCCACCGCCTTCTGCCTTCTTTCAGGGTCGGGGCTTGGCCCCGGGCGGCGGCCTTGGCTCTGCTGCACCCCAGCCTCCCTGCTACGGATCCTAGGAGCCGACCCCCGTGGTTGCCTGAGATCCATGCAGGTTCCCCGCTGGTGCCCAAGGCCGGGAAAGCCTGGGGCGGCTTTCCCAGCCTTGGGCTCAGCCGCACCCAGTGTCCCTGCTACGGATCGTAGGAGCTGACCGGTCGTTGCCTTCGATCTGTGCAGGCTCCCTGCTGGTGCCCAAGGCCGGGAAAGCCTCTGCCACACCCCAACGTCCCTGCAATGGTTTCCTGGTGGGCGTGGCTTGTGGGTGTAGCGAAGGTACGGTCAATTTGCATATTACTCTATTATTAGATAGGATTATGCCTTATGCCCCGCCCCCCACCCCGCCCCGGCTCTTCAGCCTCACCACACCGCCCCCCGCAAATGCCAGCTAAGCCACACCTTACTGAACTGTTAGTTTCCCAGATACACCCACTGTGACCTGTGGAGGGGGCCCAGCTGAGGCCAGGAGCTTGCTGCCCCCTCGAGGGCAAGAAGCCTAAGGGTGTCCGAGGGGTGATGCCCTTCCTGCTGGGAGCTGAGCTCTCCTTGCCTGGCTGTGAGCTGTGGGAGGAGACAGATGAATCGGTGCAGCCTGCAAGGGGCTAACTCAGAGGCCGGGCAGCCCTCGCCCCTGGCAGCCCTGCCAGGCCCAGACAGGCCCTGAGCAGCTGCCCCGGATCTAGAGCTGGATGAGTAACCTGGGAGGAAGCCACTGGCCCCCCTTCCATGTCAGCACAGGCCAGAAGCACAAAGCGAATGGATGCAGCGAGTGCAGGAGGAAGAGGGGCACGCTGCAGGGGGGGCCGAAAGGGTTCCACAGCAGCTGGCCCAGCCCTCCCGCGAGGCTGCAGACCAGACAGGGCCAGCAGCCTTCCTAAGTCTCACACTCACCCGAGTTCCGCAAGCCCTGAGCCCCATCGCCCAGGATTGTCTGAAAGCTGAAGACCCCACAAAAGTTGCTTGTCTTCTCTGTCATGTTCACTGACGCCCGTGTTAGTGCAAGGGACCCCCTCGCTCCCCAGTCCCGCCCCTCAACCCCCGAAAGAAGGGATCTTCTGGGCGCAGGTGCTCTTGGACCAGAGAGGACAATCTTCTCCATGTGATGAGTCGTTTTAAGAAAAAGGTCAGCACATCCTGCTCACCCAGCAGGGACAAACATGGACGGAATCTGCGTTCTTAAAATTTTTTAAATTATAGTCCAGATGTTTGGCAAGTTCATATGTGCAGGATGAAGAGAGAGATGATTAAAAGCTCAGTTCTTGGAAGTAAAAAGGCAAAGGGCTGCGAGTTTTTTGGTTTCACCTTCCCAGGATCCCTTTCCAGGCCTCGGGTCCTCGTTTGCAGGATTGCTTTAGCTCACAGACACAGGATCCTGGTGTTCTCTGGGGACTCACACGCTTAGCTACACGTGGCCATTGGTCTTTATTTTAGATGTTCAGGAACAGCCGTTAAATGAAATGGTGAGAGTGGTGGAATATTCCATTCTCAGGAAGAGGTATTTACAAGGTTCTGCCACTAAAGGTAACATTGGATAAACAGGAAATGTACAAAGAACTCCAAGATCAAGTACTTGTGAGGTGATAGAAACCCAGCCAAGGCAAGAGTTCAAGAGCCTCACTCACCTTGGCCAGAATGTGGCTGAGGGTAGAGGCAAATGTATTCTGGTCGGAAATGTTTGCCACACATTGTCAAGGTCATGAGGGTCAGGACTAGAGAACTAGGGAGCCGCGTTTCATATTTTTCAGAAATAACCTGGCGACTACAGGCCGAACCAGGGGCCTCAAAGAAGAGTACACTGGTCAGTCAGGGAAACAGAATGAGTAGGAAGTAGATATTAAGAAGTGTATTGTGTGCCCATCAGCAGATGAGTGGATTAAAAAACTGTGGTACAGGGATTATACCTGGAGAGAAACCAAGATGGCGGCATAAGGTAAACACCTAACTGTTGCCTACCACAACAATTTTGAAACTACAACTGGAAAACAGAGCGCACACCGTCCAGAACCACCGGAAAGCTGGCAGAGTGGAAAACCTACAACTAGAGAAAAACAGAGAGGGGGACGCTGAGCCTCAGGAGCTGTGGAGGTGCGGAGATCCGTGAGCGCGGAAAGGGCGGGCGGCTGAATACGCGGCAGGCTTGCTTGCGGCACGCGTGCAGAGAGGGAGGGCAGCAGACGCTGCGTGGCGAGCCTTCTCCTTTGGGAGAAAAGCAGGGTCGCCCGACTGCACTGAGGTCCAGCTGCGGTCGGGGAGAAACTGGGCTGTTTGGCAGCGGACAAGGCTTGAGAGCGGCCTTATCTCATAGGCGCGCAGCCATTAATTCGGGCATGGAGGAACCGGCCCTCTTAGGGTGGTGCGGACGGAAACCAAGTTTGTCTGCGCCACCTGAGACTCCGCCCCATCCAAGCTGAGCACAGCCCTCCCAGTGACTGCATTTCTCGTTCGGGAGAAAAACAAAGCCCCAGCTGGGGAGAAACTGGTCTGTTAGGCAGCGGGAGAGGCTCGAAAGCTGCCTTCTCTCAGAGGCGCGCAGCCATTAATTCCGGCACGGAGAACCCGCCCCTCTTAGGGCGGAGCAGACGGGAAACCAAAGCTTGTCTGCGCCACCCTGAGACTCCGCCCCATCCAAGCTGAGCACAGAAGCTCTCCCAGCCGAGACACTGCTGATCCTCACAGCCAACTGGCTTGGAGATCAATTCCCGCCAGTGATACCAACAATCCCAACCACTCTGAACTAGTTTCTGGGGACACGCGGGGGACCCAGACGCCTACGGGAGGGACTCTTGGCCGGTCGGAGAGTGAGAGTGACTTTTCTGTCGGTGTGGACGACACCAGATTTCAACCTCATAAGGGACACATTCAAGAGGCAGACTCAGTGAGCACCAAAGCCCTACTGTGTCTCCAGCACAGCAATTCTTCCGTTATAGACACAGCAGGCCCTCACAGCCAATTGGTCCGGAGATCAATTCCTCCCAGTGTACCAACAGCAATCAGGGCTTTTAACTACACCAAGACTTTCCACTCAGCCCACAAAGGGGAGTACCAAGAGCGACCACCTAGGGTGATTGGGGAAGCTGAGCTACCGGCCCCTATAGGTCACCGACCACACAAAGCCACTCCATCAACACAGGGAGGCAGCCAAAATGTGGAGACATCGAAGTATGTCACAAGTAGGAGAAATAGATGAAAGCCAACTAATGGACGACACAGTGTTCAGAACCATATTTATAAGGTTACTCAAGAATCTTCTAAAAACCGCTGAGAAACTTGAAGAGACCTTCAAGGACCTTAATGAGAATACCAAAAAAATGGAAAAGGACCAGTCAGAAATTATGCATACACTGTCTGAAATAAAGAATATACAGAGTAGACCACCGCACCCGAAGAGTCAAACCAAAGTGCTGGAATATGAGGAAGAAAAAAACACCCAACCAGAGAGGCAGAAAGAAAGAAGAATCCAAAAGTGTGAGGATAGCATAAGGAGCCTCCAGGATGGCTTTAAGCGTACCAATATCCGAATTTTTGGGGTGCCAGAAGAGAGAGAGCAAGATACTGAAAACCTATTTGAAGAAATAATGACAGAAAACTTCCCCCACCTGGTGAAAGAAATGGACTTACAAGTTCAGGAAGCGCACAGAACTCCAAACAAGAGGAATCCAAAGAGGACCACACCAAGACACATCATAATTAAAATGCCAAGGGCAAAAGACAAAGAGAGAATCTTACAAGCAGCAAGAGAAAAACAGTTAGTTACCTACAAGGGAGCACCCATACGACTGTCAGCTGATTTCTCAACAGAAACTATGCAGGCCAGGCAGGAATGGCAAGAAATATTCAAAGTGATGAATAGCAAGAACCTACAACCAAGACTACTCTACCCAGCAAAGTTATCATTCAGAATTGAAGGGCAGATAAAGAGCTTCACAGATAAGAAAAAGCTAAAGGAGTTCATCACCACCAAACCAGTATTATATGAAATGCTGAAAGGTATTCTTTAAAAGAGGAAAAAGAAGAAAAAAGTAAAGATAAAAATTATGAACAACAAATATCTATCAACAAGTGATTCTAAAAATCAAGTGAATTAAAAATCTGAGGAACAGAATAAACTGGTGAACATAATAGAATCAGAGGCATAGAATGGGAGTGGATTGATAATTCTCAGGGGGAAAGGGGTGTCTGTGTTGGGGGTATGGGAAGAGACTGGACAAAAATCAGACACCTATGGATAAGGACAACGCGGGGGGGAGGGAACCGGGTGATGGGGAGATATGGGGGGAAAAAAGAGAAACAATTGTAATAATCTGAACAATAAAGATTTATTTAAAAAAACAAAACAAAAAAAAACTGTGGTACATCTACACAATGGAATACTTCGCTGCTGTAAAAAAAGAAGGAATTCTTAAATATTTACAACAGCATTGATGGAACTGGAGAGCATTATGCTAAGCAAAATAAGCCAGTCAGAGAAAGATAAATGTCACATGATCTCACTCATTTGTGGAATATAATGAACAACATAAACTGATGAACAAAAACAGATCCAGAGACAGAGAAGCATCGATCAGACCGTCAAACCTCAGAGGGAAGGTAGGGGAGGGTGGGGGTAAGGGGGAGAGATCAACCAGAGGACTTGTATGCATGCATATAAGCCTAACCAATGGACACAGACACCAGGGGGCAATGGGGGGATAAGGACACATATGTAATACCTTAATCAATAAAGAAAAATAAAACAATGTATTGCAAGGCATTGCCTTATGTGATTGTGGGGGCTGAGGACCATATCTGAACTCTGTAGGGAAGGCCATCAGGGAGGGCAGGCTGGGACTCAGGGGCGCGGAGGGAAGCTCCTGTCACAGGTGGGGTTTCTTCTTCAGGGAGGCCTCAGCTCTGCCTTCAAGGCCTTTCCACCGATGTAATCAGGCCCCCTCTGCCGCCCTTCCCCCCCCAGCTTATCTACCAGCATCTATTTTACTTCAAGTCAACTAATTACGGACTCGAATCACATCTACAAAATAGCTTCACTGCAACATCTAGATCATGTTTGATTGAATGAGTGGAGGCTGTTCCTCACCCAAGTTGCCACCTACAAAAAGCCATCACAACATGTTCCACCTGTTGGCCTCATTCTCAACCATTTCCATGGAGTCCTCCTGAGAAGTGTGGTGGACCAGTAGGTGAGACAGCTGGAGCATCTGAGTGGGATGAGGGCCCCTGTGATGGGTGTATGGAGTGGCTCCAGCCCAGATTACCCAGCTCTACCCGGCTGCGCACCACATGGGACTGTTCACACGGACTCCCAGGAAGACCAGAGCATCAGAGATGGGCAGGCCTTTGAGACCCTTCGTCAAATCCTTTCATCGCCATTGAGAAAACTGTGGCCCTGATCATGAAATAGCCGAGACCAGCCAGCAAAAGAATCGAGGTCTGCCGAAACCGGTTTGGCTCAGTGGATAGAGCATCGGCCTGCGGACTGAAAGGTCCCAGGTTTGATTCCAGTCAAGGGCATGTACCTTGGTTGCGGGCACATCCCCAGTAGGGGGTGTGCAAGAGGCAGCTGATCGATGTTTCTCTATCATCGATGTTTCTAACTCTCTATCCCTCTCTCTTCCTCTCTATGAAAAATCAATAAAAAAAAAAAAAAAAAGAATCGAGGTCTCCCATCTGCAAGGATGAGGAAAGGAATGTGAAGATGGAGAAGTTAAGGAAGGAAGGGAAGAGGCTTGACGAAGAAGGAAAGGCAAACAGATCCTCCAAGCTCAGCGCTGGGGCTCCCAAGGTTCACCCCCTCATTGCACAGATGGGGAGCTGAGGTCACTCTGTGACTTAAGGGTGGAACTGGAACCGAAGCCAGGCCCTCCACTGCCCACCCGGCCCCCCTACCCGCCCAGGGAGCTGGGGACACAAAAGGCTGCCCCTCGTGCCCTCAGGCCTTTGGAAGAATCAATTCATTAATCTGGATCATTCCTTTAGAAACCAGAGGGCTTGGGGAAGGTGCCAGGAGAACAATTCCAAACTCAGTCTCTGCCTAAACAAATACAACCAAGTCTGTCCTGTGTTCTCAGAGGACAACCCCACCTCAGCCGTCCAATCCAAGGCACCAGGAAGGCTGAGTGGCTCTGTGCAGGCCCCCTCCCCCCTCGCCCCCCAATGCTGCCCTCCCCAGTTCTCATCCCCGGAGGGACACGCGGCTCTGGACAGGTGTCCTGTGGATGGCAGGGCAGAGGCCCCCTCCCCTAGGCCCTGGCCTGCACCTTACAGATGGCTACAGGGAGCTCAGAGAAGTAGTCGGCTCAAGGACATCCGATGGGCTACGGACTGCGAACTCCATGGCTCTAATCCTCAGTTCATTGTCTTTGCTTTTGTTCTTGTTTCCTCGCCACTGTTTCCACTCGTTTTCATGGATTCCAGCCCAGCATACAGACGGGGCCTTCACGGTGTTCTCGTCGCGGGTCGGCGGCCAGATGGGAGGTAGGCAGGGGTGAGAGGGCCAATAAGGTAGAATGTAGCGACTGAAGCGCTTATGTTAGAGGAGAAGTATTCAGGTATGGTTCTGCTGCCTCATGCTTCAAATCAATCAATCAATCAATCAATCAATCAATCAATCACACAGGAATAGCTTGGGCCTCTGGGAGAAATTGGTTCTGAGCATGACTAACCCAAACCCCGTTCTGGGTTTCGTAGAGTGCGTCAATTCTCCCCGTGACTCATGGCAGGGACAGAAAGCCACGTGGGTCGCCCATACCGCTGCTCAGACACGCCACAGAAGGTCCCATTTCTAAGTGACTCATGTAAGCCCCAAATGCCGAAGCTGGGCAGAAGCCGGTGTGCAGAGCTCTGACACAGATGCTCTCACCAGACAAAATAATCCATTTAATCTGTGGTCCGGGGTCGATGACCCCGTTTCTGGATTGCCCATCCATCAGCAAATATTTATCAAGCGGGGCTTCGCGCTAGGTGGTGTGGTATATTAAACGATTTGTAAACATGTCCCGGACCGGCAGGAGCTGTCTGGCCAAGGCATTCAGACGAACTCACACACAGATACTGAAGAAAGCCAGCGGGGTGTGCCACACGAATGGTGCCCCTGCAGTAGCCAAGGTGGGAGCTTAGAGTCCGGCTGGGCCCTGGTTCCCTCAGCATCCTGTCCATTTCCTGTCTGATCCACCCCAGCAGGTGGACTCAGCGCCGTGAGGACCTGGCAGCGAGTGATGCGTGTGTGGTGGATGGTCTTAGCCCAGCTCTTCCACACCCTCCCTGGCGCCGCCTCCAGCCTCATGCGATGGCACTGACCATCACACCTCAGAGGAGTCGGACTCCCCTTGCACGACACAAGCTTAGTAATGCCGAGCTTTTTTTAAAAAACAACAACAACATATTTTTATTGATTTCAGAGAGGAAGGGAGAGGGACAGAGAGATAGAAACATCCATGATGAGAGAGAATCATTGATTAGCTGCCTCCTGCAGGCCCCCCACTGGGGATCCAGTCTGCAACCCAGGCTTGTGCCCTTGACCTGAGTTAAACTGGGGACCTTATAGTCTGCAAGCCAACGCTCTATCCACTGAGCCAAACCAGCTAGGGCTGGAGCCATATTTTTCAACACTTGGTGATAATATTGAAGAGGAAGCCCAAAAGCACACCAGCAAAAATACAAAAAATATGTCTGAGAGGATAGTGATTGTGGCTCTATTTGTAACAGCAAAAACTGGAAAGGAAAACAAAAAATCCATCGAAAAGAGCCTGGTTGAATCACCCATGGCACACCTTCACAGGGACTGCTGTGCAGCTATGAGAAGGAATGAGCAACATCTCTGTTTACTACTAGGGGTGGTTTCCAAAGACGCTGTTAACTGGAAAAAAGGTGGGAGAGTGTTGAGTATGCAACTATTTATCCAATACACGGGGGAGGGCAGAGGAACATAAATACGTATGTGCTTAGATTAAAATTCTTTTTTAATTAAAAATATATCCATGAAGGAGAGAGGGGTGGTGCATAGGGAACAGGAATAAAAGCTGGATACCTGTGAATATATTTCATTTGTAGATTTGACCTTGCAAACATGTCAATTTTACTTAATTATTCCAAAAAAATCGAAATGAAAAAACGGTTCTAAAAAGTTGAAAACGTCCATACATGTAGCTGTACGTTCAGTTGATGACATACCACGGAGAGAGGAATTGCTTCAAGTTACCTTAAGAGGCAATTCGACTATGGGGAGAGGCTAAGGCGGCCCTCAGGTGTCACTGCCCGAAGGCTCTCTTCTGCTATTGCAGCAACAGACTGCTTCCTGGGCGTGGGGTCCTCCGGGTTGAAATGTGTATCCCCCAAATTCAGATGTTGACATCCAAACCCCCGGTGTCTCAGCATGCGACCTTATTTAGAAATAAGGCCACGGGGCCCGACCGGCTTGGCTCAGTAGCTGAGCGTGGGCCTATGAACCAGGAGGTCACGGCTCAATTCCCGGTCAGGGCACATGCCCGGGCTGTGGGCTCCATCCCCAGGGTGGGGCGTGCGGGAGGCAGCTGATCCATGATTCTCTCTCATCATTGATGTTTCTCTCTCTCTCTCCCTCTCCCTTCCTCTCTGAAATCAATTAAATAATATTTTTTTAAAATTAAGAAAAGAAAAAAATAGAGCCACTGCCGATGAATTAGCTAAGTTAAGAAGAGGCCATTCGCGATGCTCAGGCCCCGGAAGACTTGGCTGGGATTTCCCTTTGTTTTCCGGGCCTGTGACAGCCCGAGAGGCCCGGGCGCTCAGCCAGCCAGGCCACCAGGGAACCCTTAGTTCTGTGTTTTCCTGCAGGAAGGAAGGAGTTTCTGGGAGGGGGTGGCTCAGGACATTTTTAAAGCGATGGGGAAAGCTTTGGGTTTGTTTTTTTTTCACTCTTGAAGGAGTAAAGTTGTGTAAGATACTGACACATAACGTTTCCACCCTGAGTTATCTCAGTTCTTCTTTCAGCTGCTGATGCAGGATTTAGTTGGTACCCACATTACTCCCTGCTTTCGCTGTGGGTCGGAGCGGAGAGAGCTGTTCTCCCAGCAGGGCGGCCCCTGGGAGCAGACCAGTAGACCCATTAATTATAAAGTTTATGCCTTTAAAACATTTTGATATGTTCCCTCGGGAAACTGGGGCGTTTTCAAACTGTCAACCTAAAGCCATGGAAAGTTTCTATTTAAACGTTGTTTGCAACTCCTTGAATGAGAAAGTTGGATTTTTAGGTAAAGGCACCCCTGAGATTTTTTTTAATGAGGCAAATACATTCTTTCTGCACTACAGGGAAAACAGAAGCCATCAGGACGGGTCCTCATCCAAAGGGCCCCGCGTCCTTATAAGAAGGGGGATTTGGACACTGACACGTACACAGGGAGAACGCCATGTGAAGATGAACGGAGAGATTGAGGTGGGGCTTCTACGAACCAAGGGATGCCAAAGATTGCCAGCAAATCACCAGCAGCGAGGCAAGAGGCCTGGCACAGATGCCCTCGAGCGGCTCTCAGAAGGAACCAGCCCTGCCCACGCTGCTCTCAAACTCAGGGAGCTCGTTCACCTGCGCATATCAAAGCCCAATACAAGGGGGTTTGCAGCGAAGAAAATGGTGCTGCACCGAGTCACAGGTGAGCTAATGCTCAAAGACCTGGCCCCCTGACGGCTTCCTGGGGATGGATTCTACAGGGGGAAGTCATCAATCTTGGTGGTGTGAAGGGTGTGGTTACTGTGATGGTTGGCACTAGGGGAGGGGGTAGTTGATCATTGCATCTGGTCCTAATGTCAGCCATGGGGCTGTTCTGTCTGGTTTTGCAAGGGTGTGGTGGGTCGTTAATGCGAGAGTTGTCTACACCCAGAGTATTAAGCATTTTGAAAACTTTAGATTCACTGTCCTCTCCTGTTAAAAAAAAAATAATCTGAGGGCAGCTCTCGGTCCCTCCAAGCCCCACCTCGATCTCTGCCTTCATGTTCACATGGCGTTCTCCCCTGTGTACATGTCACTGTCCAAATTCCCCTTTTTATAAGGACGTGGGCCCTTTGGGTGATGGTTTGATAGCTCTCAGGGGCCTGGGGAAACAGGTCTGTTGATGTGTTTTAAGCTCTGCGTGGGCCTGTCTACGGCTTTTGTCTAATCTCAGCCGCTCTTAGCAGCCCTGATTTGTATTTTGAAGGCCATGGATATCTGCTCCTAGTTTTGCTGAACATCAAGTTCACTGATTTGGCATTCTTCATGATGCTTCTGTAAGATTTAAAGGAGAAGAAACAGAAAGATGCTAAACTTACTTGTGCATGCCAGAAGTCCTTAAGGTTAAGATGTACTCCCACAGCCCAAGTGGTGATTTTAGCCAAGTGCATGGAAAGTAATTTTCCCACGGTGATAATTACATAGTACTTTTCATCTTCAAGATACTTGGACAGCACTTACCAATTACTCCTTTCAATACCTTGGAGCAATTAAAAATAGAAACCACATGTTTAATTTGGCTAAAGGAGATAATTACCAATGTTAGCAGACAAGAGCTACCTTGAGGGACTGGAGATGAATAAGGAAATCGTGGTAGGAATATTCAAGGCATGATTGCCTCTGCTTTCATCAGAGCAAAGAAATTAAAGCTTCATTAGGGAGCAGATCTTATTTCCATTTTACAGGTGAAAAAACAGATTCAGACAAGCTTCTTGTCCAGGCAAATGCTGACTAGCCAGTAATCCAAACTGTTAATGTGAGAGTTGTGTAAACCCACCCTATTAAGAATTTTGAAAACCCTAAACTCACTTTCCTCTTCTGTTAAAAAATAATCTGAGGCCGAAACCGGTTTGGCTCAGTGGATAGAGCATCAGCCTGCGGACTGAAAGGTCCCAGGTTCGATTCTGGTCAAGGGCATGTACCTTGGTTGCAGGCACATCCCCAGTAGGGGGTGTGCAGGAGGCAGCTGATCGATGTTTCTAACTCTCTATCTCTCCCTTCCTCTCTGTAAAAAATCAATAAAATATATTTAAAAAAAATCTGAGGGCAGCTCTTAGTACCTCCAAGCCCCCACGTCAAATGTCAGTAACCATTGTCCACTGTGGTGGTTAGAAGGCTTAGGTTACTGGTTCTCAAACCTTTTGGTCTCAGAACCCTTTATACTTCTAAAAATGATAGAGGCCGAAACCGGTTTGGCTCAGTGGATAGAGCGTCGGTCTGCGGACTGGAGGGTCCCGGGTTCGATTCCGGTCAAGGGCATGTACATTGGTTGCGGGCGCATCCCCGGTGGAGGGTGTGCAGGAGGCAGCTGGTCGATGTATCTCTCTCATCGATGTTTCTAGCTCTCTATCCCTCTTCCTTTCTCTCTGTGAAAAATCAATAAAATATATTTAAAAAATAAATAAAAAATAAACTCTTCTCAATGGATTAAGGATTAAATGAGTTTAAAAAATAAATAAATAAAAATGATAGAGGACACCACGAGCTTTTATTTATGTGGGTTATAGCTATTGATAGTTACCATACTAGAAATTAAAATTGAGATAATTTAAAATATCTATAAATTGGTTTAAAAATGACAATAACCCATTATATGTTAACATAAAATAATCTTATGGAAAATAACTATATTTTCTAAAATTTACAAAAGGAATGAGAAGAGTGACATTATTTTATATTTATATGAAGATCTCTTTAATGTTTGGCTGGATAAAAATAATAGCTCGATTCTCACGTCTGCTTTTGCATGCAATCTGTGATATGTTCTTTTAGTTGAAGTATACAAAGAAAATTCAGTAGCACACACTTATGTAGCTGGGAAAAGGAGGAGTATTTTAATAGCCCTTTTATTTATTTTATTTTTAAATATATTTTATTGATCTTTTACAGAGAGGAAGGGAGAGGGAGAGAGAGCTAGAAACATTGATGAGAGAGAAACATCAATCAGCTGCCTCCTGCACACCCCCCACCAGGGATATGCCCGCAACCAAGGCACATGCCCCTGACCGGAATCGAACCCGGGACCCCTGAGTCTGCAGGCCGATGCTCTATCCAGTGAGCCAAACCGGCCAGGGCTTAATAGCCCTTTTAGATATTCGTGGCTATTCTTCTTTGATTCTACACTAAAACTTAGTAAGTAGTAACTCCCTAAAGTTCAGTTACAATGTAGAATATGAAACCATATCAATGACCTTTTTATAGTTACATTAAAAATGACTGGTCCTTTTACTATGCATGGTTTTGTAACATTGTGCATTGGTTACCTGGGAGATGTTGGTTCACTGAGTTGTGCAGTTATTCAAATGTTGACATTAAACAACATAAAAAAAAATAACAGTTTATTTTATCTCCATTCTCATCAGAAAAATATCTCTATTTCTAAGTTCATGGTGGTGAATATAATTTTTTTTTCTATTTTTTTCTTTTGAAAGCCCAATTTTATCATTGGCAACAAATATTCCGGTTAGGACAGGCTTAATTGCATTTGTTCCCCCAAAATGGAATGCCAAATATACATGTCTGAATTTTTTTTAATTTATTTTTTTATAGATTTTTTACAGAGAGGAAGGGAGACGGATAGAAAGTTAGAAACATCGATGATAGAAACATCGATTAGCTGCCTCCTGCACAACCCCCACTGGGGGTGTGCCCGCAACCAAGGTACATACCCTTGACCGGAATCGAACCCGGGACCCTTCAGTCCGTAGGCTGATGCTCTATCCACTGAGCCAAACCAGTTTCGGCTGCATGTCTGAATTTTAATATTTGCTGGTCAGTTGTTCTTTCAAGTAAAAACGGTGGTGTGAATAAAGCAGATAGTTCAGTTCTCCAGTGCTAAAAGCCCTGACCCAGTTGTGTGCACATCATTCTGCTCACGTTTAATTGGTAATGACTATGCCTACAGCTACCTTGAGAAATAAGGGATGCTGGCCAATGGATGCAAGGAAATTATTCAAAAGAAACAAAGTGATCCATGCAGAGAACACAGTAAGGGCTATGTAAATTTATGTAAATTTTCAGGGGGGCATTATTATAGTCTACTCCCTGATAGTAGAGCAATGTCCAAATTCATTATGAGTTAAATTGCTACCATTCCACTCCACCTTTTAGTGTAGCTTGGGTTATTTATGGCCTCCCAGGGATTTTGGATAATCCCTCCCAGGGATTATCCAAACTAGAAGAATTGTCCTTGGACAATTTTTTCATTTGAGGAAGTAAACAAAGTCTCTGCTTTTCCAGAATTTACGTTTTAGTAGGTGAGAAAAATAATCAACAAATCAACATATACTTTCAGGCAGTGCTCACTGAAGCCATGCCAATGCAATAACCTTTACTCTGAACTCACTGTGGTCTCTCCAGCTAAGAATATATTTGGCAGCGGGAAGGCCTTTCTATTCCCTAAAAAGGACGTGTAGGTACTTCCAAAGTGTTAAACTGTAGTGTAAATGAAAAGGGGGTTCTAGGAAAAGTAACCTCACAGGGTGATCTGATAATAAATTGCTTACTGGGAAAGTCATGGTGGTTAGTCATGCCCCAGGCATATAACTTTTTTTAAAATATAATTTTATTGATTTCAGAGAGGAAGGGAGAGAGAGATAGAAACATCAATGATGACAGAGAATTATTGATTGGCTGCCTTCTGAATCCCCTACTGGGGATTGAGCCTGCAACCCGGGCATGTGCCCTGGACTGAAATCAAACCTGCGACCCTTCAGTCTGCAGGCTGACACCCTATCCACCGAGCCAAACTGGCCAGGGCTATACCTTTCTTAGTAAAAGGGTTCTATTTCCCTTAAGCAAGCCCTGTCCATTGTTTCCATGCATCTAGGACGTTAACCCACCTTTCAAATAAGTGTAACTACCCTCAAGAGAACACATGGTCTTTCCTCTCCTATAATCCAGTCCCTGCCTTGCTTTCTCCCACCTTTAAGTAATCTTCCTTGCATTCCCTCCCAAGCATTAAAGAAACTGCAAAACTGTCATCATCCAGATCATTTGAGATCCTGTTGCCTGGCACTGCTGTCAGTTTGGCTCAAATAAAAACTTATAAAAATTCCTTACAAGTTTGGACATTTCTTAATTTGACGATATATATATTTTAAAAATATGTTTTTATTGATTTTAGAGAGAGAGAGGGAGATGGAGAGAGAAACATCATCGATGAGAGAAAAACATCCATCTACTGCCTCCTGTAAGCCCCCTATTGGGGTTGGAGCCCAGCCTGCAACCCGGGCATGTTCCCTGTTGGGAATAGAACTTCTTGGTGCAGGGAGGATGCTCAACCAACTGAGCCACACTGGCTGGACTCGACAATATATTATTTTAAAGGAAAAGAGTCATAACTCTCTTGCAGATACAAAATCAACAAGTGTCAAATGTTTTATTTACTCATTGAGGAGACCAGTAAGGTGTTAGAACCAGGTTAAAGCAGAATTTAAGTACCCACTTATATTATTGAATCAGGAATAGGAAATGAATTTACAAATAGATGCAAAACGGCTTTTTCCAAGGAGGGGGACGATTCAATGTGAGGCTTAATGGGCAAAAGAACTTTGTTTTGCTCTCAGTTACCTACAATTTAGAGTTGCACAGAGCTCCACAAAGATGGAGAGCCCCCTTAGAATCAGAATACCGGGAAGGTGAGCCAGTAGGGAAGACACCCAGTGAACTTTTGGTCCATTTCAACGTGTTTACCATTTTCCTATAAAAATCACTCTGATGATCTGCAAACATCCAGCACCTCAGCAGTTCTCTCTCTTTATCTTTGTTGTATTATCCTCATTAGTCTCCATCCTCTTGCCTCTGAGTTGCCTTTGGCAGGGTTCGATGGTGTTTCTTTGCTCCCACCACCCAGGCTCAGGGTGAGGGACACGGGGAACCAAATCTCCGCCCCAGCAGGGGGAGGGCTCACGCTCGGGGATTAGCCCCGCCCACCCCACAGGCACCGCCCCGGCCCGCCCAATAATGGCAGCGCGCGAAGGTCACGTGAGCAGCCGCCCTCCCGTGACGCTCCCGAAGCCGTACGTGGCAATGACGTCACTCAGAAAAGTCCTTCGACCCTTTCTGCCCGCTCCCCATCCCGTCTCTCCCCTTTCCTGTTAAATGCCTTTTTCTCTTGCCGCTCTCGTCTCGGAGGTGGTTAACCTACGGGGCTACACCCGACGCCAACTACCCGAGGCCTCTGAGCCAGCCAGCCCTTCCCCTCCCTTAGGAGCGGAGGCGAGTTGCACTTCTGTTTGGGCGGGACGTCTTGTCAATTCCCCAGTTGTTCCAATCAGAGGTCGGGTCCACCGAGCTTTCCGCTCTCCTATTGGCCCGTGGGAGGGGGGAGGCGGGGAAAGAAGGTGTAGACCGAGGTCGCGCGAGGGCGGCGCTCGGCCCTCAGTGCGCAGGCGCGCAGGCGCTGGCTGGGGCCCGGACCGGGGGCGGGCTGGAAGACGCGTCGTTTGGTGTCGGACACAGGGACAGAGCTAGCTGGGTTCCTCCGTGGAGCGGAAAGCTTTTGTCCGGGTCCCGGCCGAGAACGAGGCCCGCGAGACTCCCAATGGTGTCCATGACTTTCAAGCGGAGCCGCAGCGACCGGTTCTACAGCACCCGGTGCTGCGGCTGTTGCCATGTCCGCACCGGGACGATCATCCTGGGGACCTGGTACATGGTGAGGACGGGCGGGGCGGGAGGCGAGGGCCCTGGGGGTGTGGGAGGAATGCGCCGGAGCGGGAGGCCGGGGGGTCCCGGTGGGAGAGGGAGAGAGTGTTCCCTGGGAAGGGTGGGACTGAAAACGGGGTGTTGGGTGGGGCGGCCAGGCCTAGGGGAGCTTCTTTTTAGGGCGCCCTGACTTTGCGGGAGGGGGACAGTGTCCAAGAATCCGAGCGGCGGGGGTGGGGATGGGGAGGTGGTTCCTTGGCCAGGATTTGGGAAGCGGGGCCGGGCCGGGCGGAGGCGGTGCGGGCAGAGGGGGAGGAGGGGAATGAGGGTGTTGTGTTTTGGTGGGAAGTTCTGGAAATGACCGAGTTTCAGCTCTTTTTTGTACTTCCTTGGTCTGAAAGCCGCCCTCACCCTCCGGCCCCCTCCCTGCTCCCTGGAATTTTTCTCCCTAACGAAACAATGAGGAGCGGGTTTCTAAGCGCATGCAGCCTAGTTTCGACGATATGTTTTGCCTGCGTAGCCGGGAAGGGAAAAGGTCCAGCTTGCGCCTCCATCTGGGGCTCCTGGGCCTCCTTTGCTAGGAGGCGCTTTGTCGGGATCCGCACTCGGTCCGCTTGGGGTGCAGCTCTGCTACCCCCCCTCCCCCCCCCTACCAGCACTAGGCAGGCGCCTGGCGTCCCTTTAAGAGACATGTTCGAGGGCCTCTTCTGTCCTGGCCGCGGGCGCTGGGGTCCCCTGGATGGAGACCTGGGCGATCACGTGTCGTGGCCAAGTTGATTGACGGTTCCCTCCTAATACTTGCGTGAACTCTGACATCATCGCCGGGATACGTGCACCTTGAAGCTGATTTGCCCGGGACTTGTCCCTGTGTGTCTGGTTGAGGTCGTTTTGGGTTGTGACGCCTTTGCAGAGGCTTTGACACACTTCTCTTGTCGGCGACTTGGCCGCTTTCCCTAATGTTTTTGTGATTGTGTGTGTGTGTGTGTGTGTGGGTGGGGAGAGAGAGGGGGGGGGGGGGGGAGGGAGGGGGGGAGGTGGTGGCATTGTTTCTGATAAGTTTAAGAGGGGAGAGCTTCATCACAGGCTTTCCTTTTGCCTCTCTCTGTGCTCGTTACTCCCCTGCCCAGCGCCTTGAAGTCATTACTGTTGGACAAACACCAGATGAGCATCATCTTCACTCTTGGGCAGATCGTGTTTCATCCCTCCCCTCCTCCCCCGCATCTGATCTACACATTATTCCCGGCTGCCCTGTTTTTTTGTGTTTTGTTTTTTTTTACAGCCGTGCTTCTTTAGGAACACTAGAAACAACAACAAAAACGTGAATGTGTAGGCTCATTTGCTTGTTTTTAAGAAATACTTCCTGTACTTTTATATTATAAGCATTTTACTGGTGTAGTTCCTTCACATTCCCTGAAAAGGCTCCTTTCTAGTTCTGTGTTTTAACTGATTGGTCATAGGGGACACCGATCAGTTAATGGCAATAGGAGCCGTTGCATTTCTAATTTTCTTTTATTTCTAATCCATTTGCTAAGGGTATGGGTCATTACTTTCTTTTGTTTGCCTTGAACTCTGCCTTGGCTCGCCTAAAAGGATCACTGAAATCTTCAGAGTCCTCAAACCTCTTCCTCACCCTGCCTCCCTCATCCCTAGAAGATGACCTTTCCCTCCTACTTTAACTGAGAATGAGTGTTCCGTGGTCGAGGACTCTTGCCTGCAAACCCAAGCTTCCTTTTTCTTCTCAGTGCCTTTCCTTTCACGGAACAAAGGATTTCCAACTTCTCAAGAAGAAATAACCACCACCGCAATTTCAACCATCTGAATGTAATTGGCTTTTTTTCTTTGCAAGGCATATTAAAATTTTTATTTATTTTTTAGAGAAAGAGGAAGGGGTGGGGGCAGAGAGACGGAGGGAAGGATGGAGGGAGAGAGAGAGAGAGAGAGAGAGAAACATCGATTTGTTGTCCCACTTATTTATGCATTCATTGGTTGATTCTTGTGTGTGCTCTGACCCCCGGACCAAGGATCGAACCCACAACCTTGGTGTATGCAGACGATGGCTCTATCCTACTGAGCTCCCTGGCCAGGGCTCAAGGCAGATTTTATTTTTTTAATGCTATGGGCTCAGTTCATAAAAATGAAAGGAATAGCAGGGAAAAGTGGGAGCAAAAACAACAAAACTCAAAATGCATTTATTCTCCCAAAACAGGGAATGAGGAGTTTAAATCTCTTTTCTCTGGAAGCACTTGATGTGTAAGCATTTCACATATCTCCCTTTTCCCTGCTTTAGCCATAGCTGTCTTTACTTTGCGTGGACTTTTCTGGTTAATAGACTATTATAAGCTGCTTCACCATTTGCACGCCATAAGCATCCATAGACGCAAGTGGCGGACCTTTTTAATTAAATTCAAAATATCGTGGCAGTTAACTGGTTAAATCAATCTTAAGAGATTTATTGACTATCTAGGGTGGAAAAGTCTGGTGGACATGCAAAAAGAATAAGCCACTGGGACCGTATGTCATTGATCTTTTCTGTTGGTATTACCTGCCAATAGAGGCTCTCTCAAGTGTTTCTTGGCTTGAACATGGCGTCTGCCCTCAAGATTTGTATGGTATTACAAAGAACTTGGGAGCACAGACACACAAATGAAACTCAGGGTACATTAATAAGAGGGGCGGGATGAAAAAGTTACCAGATTCTAATCAGATTCGAGATTGGAAAAGGCTATTGGTTTTCGATACAGTTTTGCTGGTGACTTTTATTGGTGAGTGACACCGCCTGGACTCATGTCGTGGTGCCTTCTCTGCAGACTGTCCTGCTCTAGAAGGTTCTTGGGAGGCCAGGCCCAGTGCCTGGCACAGCCAGTGCTAGGTCAAGCATTGGTCTTTTTTTTTTTTTTAAAATATATATTTTATTGATTTTTTACAGAGAGGAAGGGAGAGGGACAGAGAGTTAGAAACATCGATGAGAGAGAAACATCGATCAGCTGCCTCCTCCACACTCCCTACTGGGGATGTGCCCGCAACCAAGGTACATGCCCTTGACCGGAATCGAACCTGGGACCTTCCAGTCTGCAGGCCGATGCTCTATCCACTGAGCCAAACCGGTTAGGGCTCAAGCATTGGTCTTATTCTTTTCATGAGTATATATTCCAAAATGCAACACCCAGGGGATCTCCTGTGGGTGTGGTTGGTGGCGACTTTGGGGAGGCATATAGCATTTAGAAAACGAAGACCAGTTAGAGAAAAGAGTAATAAAATATCTCTAAACAAAGGATTTGTCCTAGCAGTGCATTTTGTTGCCAGAAGCTCCTTTGCTAAGGACAGAGAAAAAACAGGGAAATGGGTGAGGTGGGATGTCATGCCCCTCTCAGCTTGCCGTGACATTCGCCTCTCTTCCGGGGGGAGAATATTTGTGATTCTTTAGATGGATGGCCTCTGTGCTGGCTGGAACCTAGAGATGAGCCCTCCCCCCTCCTGGGCCCAGGCACGTATCAGTGACTGTATCTGATACTGTGTCGTTGCTTTCTAGCAACTGTTTCTACTGGTCTAGAGAAAAGAGACGGTGATACTATACACTAAAGTATTAATTGTGTGGCACTAAGGAGTGCAGTAGGATATGGAGGAGCCAGAGCCACTGACATGCACCCGGCTTGAAGTGTTAGTCTTCGGCATTTAGGTTTGAACGAAGCACACCTGACTTAAAGCTGGGTTAAGTAATATATGAAATTTCAGAATGAGCTCCAGTTTAAATTCTGGCATTTCTGAAATTGTTTTCTCTATCATTTATTAAAGAATTTGAAGACTGATTATTTTAAACAATAGTTTCTTATGTGGTATATTTTTATGTAATATTTATTGAATAATTGAAAATGGGCATTAATTTCTGCTGCAGGAGATGTCCTCTGTTGTTAATGGTGTACTACAAGAATGCATTTTTTTTGTTTGTTTGTTTTTTTAATATATTTTTATTGATTTCAGAGTGGAAGGGAGAGGGAGAGAGAGAGAAACATCAGTTATGAGAATCATTGATTGGCTGCCTCCTGCACACCGCCCTACTGGGGATCGAGCCCACAACCCGGGCATGTGCCCTTGACCGGAATTGAACCCAGGACCCTTCAGTCCGCAGCCGGACGCTCTATCCACTGAACCAAACCAGCTAGGGCCAAGAATGCATTTTGACCATTTGGAATAATTTTAGGTCTGGGAAAGATTTAATATATGGCTATTTTTTTTTTTCATTTGACAACAGAATTTATTTTGAAATTATTCATCTTTCTCTGGGGTGAACCCTATTGTCTGTTCAATGTGTGGCTAATTTTTCATGAGTGCCTCAAACATAACCAATCTAAAGTTAGGTAGCTGGGAGAGAAGTAAAGGCAGGTTTCCTCAAGCTGGATTCCTTTCTGGCCCTCACCCCGGCTGGATTCCTTTACATAAGTATAGCTTGTTTTTATTGCAAAGTTATTATCTTTCCTCAGACACATTGTTCTCCGCTATTTATTTTCCCTGAAATGTTCTTCCCCCAACTGGTAAAAAAACTTTATGAAGGAAAATTATAAATGTACAAAAATAGTGAAGTAGTATATAAAAATCACCCAGCTTCAACCATTAACATTTTGCCAATTTAGTTAATTTTTTAAGGGTTAGCTCAAATGTTTCTTGGTGGAAACTTTCCTTGCTTCCCAGCCAGAGGGATCTGGTTTTCTCATTGTGTACCTGGAAAAGTTTCTACATCTCTTAAATTTACTTTTTTTGTTAAGCCTCACCCAAGGATATTTTTTTTCATTGTTTTTTATTATAGAGAGTGGAAGGGGATTGAGGGGGAGAGAGAGAGAGAAGAGAGAGAAACAGAAACATCAGTGTGAGAGAGACACATCGATTGATTGCCTCCTGCATGGACCCTGATTGTACTGGGGTTCAAACCTACATCAAGGTAGGTGCCCTTGACCAGGAATCGAACCTGAGACCCTTTGTTGCACTCTAATCACTGAGCCATGCCAGCCAGGGCTAGAGATTTTTTAAATGAATTGTCTCCTACAAAAAACAGGAGGAATAACTCATTAGTAACTGCACATAAGGGTAAAAGACAACAAAAACATATAATATACATTTATTGTAATTTAAAATCTCTATAAATTTTTTAAAATTTTCTATTTTATTTTTATTGAATTTATTGAGATGACATTGATTAGTACAGTTATAAAGGTTGTAGGTGTACAATTCTGTAACACATCATCTGTACCTTGTATTGTGTGTTCACCACCCCAAGTTTCCTTCTGTTACTGTTTATCCCCCTTTTGCCCTCTCCAACCTCCCTCCACCCCCTTTCCCTCTGGTAATCACCGTACTGTTGTCTGTGAGGTTTGTTGGCTGGTTGGTTGTATTTTGCTTAATCCCTCCACGAATTAAATGTTAAAGATAGTTAATTTTTATCTTTATCTGATGACAGTTCTTTGCTGACTTAGCTCCCTGTGGATTCCCCCTTTCTTTGCCTGTGAGACCCTGTTGGGATGCCTTGAAGCAAACACATTGTTTTAATTATAGTCTCCACAGATATTGGGTTGTGGCAAAATATGCTGTGGGAAAAGTCAAGAATAATAATTAAAAAACAAAAACCAGTCCACAAAAGAATCTTCTGGGCTGAGTGAGGCAATGAAATGAGAAAGCAAAGGGCTGCTTCCATGGCCTGATCCTGTTTCTTTGTAACAAGTGAAATCTAGTATTTCTGGTTTTTGTTGTTTTTGTTTGTTTATTTATATAAGGTGTGAAAAAGGCTTTCAAGTATAATGCAAACTGTGTGGGCCAGGGTGGTTTGGTTGGGCATCATCCTGTGTACCAGAGTCTTGATTTTGATTCCAGGTCAGGGCACATGCCCAGGTTTTGGGCCCAGTCCCCGGTTGGGGGGGGGGGGGGGGGCGGGCATTTCTCATCTATATATTTCTCTCTCTCTCTCTCTCTCTCTAAAAATAAGATAATATTTTTTGACCCACTAAATTTTTAGTACCATTCCCACATTGAGTGGTTTGTCCATTGCCCATGGTGTTAACATATTTGCATAGTTGCTGCATTCTATACCTCTCCATAATACTAGATTTAGAAATGAATTATTTAAATTGCATTTTTGTTAATTTTCTTTGTTAAGTATAATAAAGGGAAAAATGAATTGGGAATAAATATTCTGGAATTGTACATATTTGCTATTTTCAGAGAAATTTTCTAGCGCAAGACTATAAAATTAGTTTTATGTATTTTTTGAAAAATGCTTACATGGAACTTAGAAATAATCAACTGAAATCAAGTGAATTGCCTGTATTTAAGCACAGGATGGGTGTGTATTGGTGAATCTTTTAAGGCCTCAAGGATGAGTTTCCAGGCTAGTAGTTTAAAATGTGACGTGGGGTTCTAATGAAATATGGTGATGTAATGGAGTATAATTAACTCAATGAAGATTTGAAAAATTGTCTGTTTTTAATGAAGTAGCACTGAAATTTATTTTACCATTTCTTGGTCCTTTTGATTAGACCCATGATTTGTTTTATTATTCAGGGGTATGACTCACACTGAAATGAAATTTGAGGTGTCAGTAATAGAAGAAGATAATAGTGGATGATTGTGACTTATCCATGGAAGAGAAGAAAAGACTTTTTTTGTTGTTAATCCTCACCTGAGCATATTTTTTCCATTGATTTTCAGAGAAAGTGGAAGGGAGGAATGAGGGGTAGAGAGAGAGAGAGAGAGAGAGGAGAGAGAGACAGAGACAGAGAGGAAGAAAGAGAGAGAGAGAAACATTGATGTGAGAGAGACTCATCCATTGGTTGCCTCCTGAACTCACTTGAACCAGGACAGGGAATCGAACCTGTAACCCAGGTACATGCCCTTGAGCGGAAATCGAACCAGAGACCCTTTTGTGTGAGAGCCAGGCCAGCCAGGGTAAGAAAAGACTTCTTAATAAGTTCTATATGGGATAAAAAAGATTTAAAAAGGGAAAAAATAAACTTCTAAATATTCTGGATGTGTCATGTCCTTCATTAATAATTGAGTTTGCATGTTTTTCTTGACATAAGAATGGTTTTCTATGCAGAGCTTTTTAGCTATGAGTATATTGTGTTTAGCAAAGAGTTGGCTGAATTGATTCTAAGCTTTTTTAAACAGAATAGATAATAACTTTGGTAGATGTATCTGATTATTCCATGGTTAATGCATCTAATCATACTAACTCGTATGTTTGTACCGTATGCACTGGGAACACCCATTGCAATGAAAATGGACAATGGAAAAGTCAGCCTTCAGCTGGGAGCCATCACAAATAGGGTTTTCCCTTGTAAGGCCTCTCCGGAGTTGAAGGATAAAGTACCTTAGAAGGCATGTTACTGAACATTTATTTGGAGAGTAAAGGATAAATCTTTTATAGCCTTAGGTAATCATTTGTTTTGGAAAGACCTCCGGTGCTAAGAAGCAGGCTGTCTTAAAAAGAGCCAGATTTGTATTCTAGCTCCATCCTCTGTCAGCTCTGTGAACTTACACAAATTATTTTGCTTTTTTGAACCTCAGTTTCCTCATTTGCAAGTGGACTTGAGTAATATTTACTTCACTTAAGTAAAGTGAAGTGATATACATCAGAATACTTGGTATATAGTATATCTTCAGAAATACTAGTGGATTTGATATTGTGACACTGTTTAGATCTCCTAGCCTTATCTTAAAGATAAAGACTTGGTCTTAGAGAATGTGTAATGAGTGATAAACACCTCTAGAAAAATTTAAGTGCTGATAAAACTGTTACTTATCATTCAGGGTGGACAGGAAAGCTACGTAATACCATTTGTTTAAAATTCTGATGATAGTTGTAGTTATTTGGTGTGGCTCAGTGATTGGAGCCTCAGAATGGTCACAGGTTCGATTCAGGTCAAGAGCACGTACGTTGGTTTCAGGTTGGACCCCTGGCCGTGGTCAGGGTGTGTGTGGGAGGCAACCAACTGATGTGTGTCTCTCACATCGATGTTTCTCTCTCTGTCTGCCAGGGCTGACCAGCAGCTCCTGAAGGACGGATGAACAGATTACTCAGACACAGTTTCACTGAGGGGAGAGGGCTAAGGAAAGGCCCGCTGAAGCCAGGCCGCCTCGATTGCCTGCCTCATTAGCCTTTATTGCAATTTTTATCTTTACATACAATCTTGGGAGGACACATGTGTTTACATTGTCCTCTAGGCAAGGGCATCCAGGGATTAAGATTAAGGATTCCACCCTCCTGCACTGCTGGTGGGGATGCAGACGGGTGCAGCCACTGTGGAAGACACTATGGAGTTTCCTCAAAAAGTTAAAAATGGAACTCCCATTTGACCCAGTGATCCCACTTCTAGGACTATATCCCAAGCAACCAGAAACACCAATCAGAAAGGATACGTGCACCCCTATGTTCATAGCAGCACAATTTACCATAGCTAAGATATGGAAACAGCCGAGGTGCCCATCAGCAGATGAGTGGATTAAAAAACTGGTACATCTACACAATGGAATCTATGCTGCTGTAAAAAAGAAGGAACTTTTACCATTTGCAACAGCATGGATGGAACTGGAGAGCATCATGCTAAGCGAAATTAAGCCAGTCGGAGAAAGATAAATATCACATGATCTCACTCATATGTGGGATATAATGATCAACATAATTTGATGAACAAGAATAGATCCAGGGACAAATGGCAGGGCATGGGGAGGTTAGAGAGCAACCAAAGGACTTGTATGCATGCATATTAGCATAACCAATGGACACAGACACTGGGGCGGTGGGGGCTTGCCCGGGGTGGGAATGGCTGGGGGGAAAGGGGGTCAATTGGGGAAAGAGGAGACATATGTAAAACTTTAGACAATAAAAAAAATTATAAAAAAATGATTAAGGATTCCAGTAAACACCCGGGGGTCTGCACACGCACAGATTTGTTTGGAAAAGTCAGGGAATAACCAGGGGCGCCGCCTTTGACACTCCCCTAAGCCGGAATTCCGATGAACGGCAGGCGGCCTTCCACACACTTCCCTTTTATCAGATGTCCTCCTTACAGACTTCCAACCAAGTCTTGTGTGCTCCCCAACATCTGTCTGTCTCTCACCCTCCCTTCCACTCTGTCTACAAATCAACAGGCCCCGGGTGGGAATTATCAACAGCAAAAATTTCTGATGATAAGTAAGGCTCAAACATTCCTTGAAAGTATCAAATTTCAAAAGGGGAGAAGGACAGATTCTGTGAACTCGAGATAGGAAAGCCTGACTCCAATTCTAGGTGCGATTTTTTCCTATGAAATCATGAGTACCAGTTTGAGTATTTAAACGGCCGGGTGCCTCCTGGGATACTGCAGGGACTCAAAACTAGAGGCATGAGTATTTCCTTTTTAAATGGAGTTACAACCCGCCCATGCCACCCCGGAAAATTTACCAGATGATTATGAAGGGATTTCAGCAAGGTGTTTGACCAGGTCTCAAGATGTTCCTCTGGATCAGAAAAAGAACTTTACTGAAACGTTGCTGATGAATGGGAAGAGGACAGACAGCCTCTGGCAGCCGGCTTCACAATGGAAATACTGATTACATGCTGATTATATTTTCAAATGCAGGATGCAGGGAGAGAGGAAATCCGTATGGTATCAGAATCTAGATTGAGAAACGTCTGAACAGGCAAGAGTATGATAAGATAAAATTCTGTTGTAAATGTGTGCGGGCTTATGCTTGGGCCTCTGAACGCAATTGTACAGGTTCAGATGGCAGCCTAGTGGGATCAAGTGTGGAAAAGAATTAGGGGTTTCAGGGAGTTACTCTCATATAACATTCAAAACATTTAGGAGGCCGGTGCGATTTCAGGCTGCCTTAACTGAAATATGTTAGCTGGGACCCCCTGTGTTCGCTCCAGGCCCATCTTAGCTCACTTGAATGGTGTGTCCAGCGAACTGGGGCATGTGTGTAGAGGAGAGCAAAGGGGAGTTCGTGACGTAGCTGGCAGGATGCTTGTGAGAGAAGCAGTTTAAGAACCTGAGGGTTTGCTCTGGAAAAGACTTATTTGGCGGCACATGTCAGCTGTGCGTAGGTGTTAGAGGAGCACTTACTCAGAACGGGGAGCAGATTATCTCAAAGGGCAGAATTAAGACTAGTATGTGAAGTGACATCGTCAAAATCTTGGGAAGTCTTTACAGCATTTAGTCAAGAGGAAATAGTTCTCTATCACTGGAGAGGAAATATTGTGGAGGGGTTTCAAGCTTTTATGATAGCTCATTGTACGTTTGTCCGATGGCTGTTACATTATCTGATGGGTAAGTATATTGGATGAACTAGCTTCTTCAATACCAGACATCTAAAGATGTGACTCGAACGATTTGTAATGGTCCCTTGTGTTTAATTGTTGCCCTGTTTTATTCTTTTGTATTGAATCAAATCAGTCATCTTTTCTTGGAAACAGATAAGTTTGTACTTTAACTTTATCATTTATTTATTTTAAAAATATTCTTATAATTGTATTGCATATTATTTTATCTCACAGGTAGTCTCCAATTACATGTCTTTCTTACTTCAAGTAAAACAATTTTAAATATGGGAAGACATTTAAAGATTGTGCTGCAAACTGCTGCCTGATTAATAATCTACATATGTAAAAGCCTAAGCGACCGTTATGATAGAACAACCGTTGATCAGTTGCTATGATGCACACTGACCACCAGGGGGCAGACGCTCAATGCAGGAGCTGCCCCCTGGTGGTCAGTGCACTCCCACAAGGGGAGCACCGCTCAGCCAGAAGCCTCTTCCTACTCCGTGGCAGCACTACTGAGCCGGGGCAGCAGGTGCAGCGAGCTGGGATGAGTGCAAGCGGCCCGGTTCTGGCTCCTCCCTGGCTGCCTGCTGCACTGCTACATCCCCTGAGGGTCCCAGATTGCGAGAGGGCGCAGGCTGGGCTGAGGGACACCACCACCCCCCCCCCCTAGTGTGAGAATTTCATGCTCCAGGCCTCTAATATAATTGATAAAATTATCTTCCATAGGTGGTTAACCTGTTGATGGCAATTTTGCTGACTGTGGAGGTAACTCATCCAAACTCAATGCCATCTGTCAACATTCAGTATGAAGTCATTGGCAACTACTATTCATCTGAGAGAATGACAGGTATGTTTTTAGGTGAAAATATCTCCTGCTAATTACACACACACACACGCACACACACACACACACACGTTATTTTGAAGAGAATTAATTAAATTCTGTTTAAGTTATTCAACTTGGTGAGGCAGAAAAGTGTTTTGTGGGTTTTTCAAAGATACTCAGTGAGGATTACTAGTATAATTGAGCATTTCTAGCCAGATAATGTAATGGCTAGAAATGGTATTTTATACTTTGCCTCCTGTTTTGGTGTTGTGGAGATCAGAGGGAAAGAAAGAATTACAAAAAAACTGTGAACCTTTGAGGGTCAGCTGACAAGTGTAGCAGAGGATGGGAGATTTGCTCATGAAACAAAAAGACTTACGGTAAATATAAAATACAAATTATTTGTATATCTGGTGATATCTTTTGCTTAGGGTCACTATTCTAAATATATTTCTGTTTGGATGGAAAAAGACCACATTAGAGTTAAAAATAGAGGAACCTTAGGACATTCATAGATATTACCTTTTTAAACTTATGCATTTCCTGATAGCAGTATTTTCATTTATCTTCTCTACGGTTCAGGTGCAGAAAAGTTGTAGTTTTACATTATTATAAATTATGTTAGAAATTTAATATTTGAGCAGGAAATTATGCATCAGACTTCTCAATGCAAATAATTTATGTTGATTTTTTTAAAATTTCACTTCAGAAGAATGTTCCCAGTTCACTGTATATGTTATATGTTATATTACAGGACCTGAATGATCATTTTAAAAATAATTAGCTTTTATTATAAAGTTGTGTGCTTCGTTACATTTATGACCTGCTCTGATCAATTTCTGAAGTTTTTTTTTTTTTTTTTTAAATTTGGTGGTTAATTCAAATGATTCATTGTCCTCAGGGCTGACTTCTGTTTCCAGGAGCCAGGGAGTGGTTTGTGGGCATCCGTCATACGTTTGTGAAAGCTCTAACAATTTTTCACACTTTGTAACTAAGGTGCTTTTTTAAAAAAGGGTCTCCTGATGGTCTTTTCAAAGTATAGTATAATCCTTTAATTTTTTTGTCAAATGTGAGAAAAAATACCAAGAACATATTAGAAACGTTCCTTCTG
This sequence comes from Eptesicus fuscus, assembly GCF_027574615.1. Classification (NCBI taxonomy): domain Eukaryota; kingdom Metazoa; phylum Chordata; class Mammalia; order Chiroptera; family Vespertilionidae; genus Eptesicus; species Eptesicus fuscus. Next base: position 7,313,532 of record NC_072488.1, on the reverse strand, counting down.
GCATTTTTGTTTTTTTTTGGTTTTGTTTTTGAGTTACCTGTTTTTATTTAAAAACCAAGATACAACACTAAATAAACTTTAGCTCCTAATGGCCATTTATGGTATTTATAAAATTTTACTTTAGGTTATAAAATGTTACTGAACCTCCTCATGTCAGCCTCTTCCCTGGTCATGTGTGTTTCTCTTAAAATGGAGGTGTAGAAAAGGATTCAGGGTTATTGAGATTCTTGTGTGTCTGTACAACCGGCTCCCAGCCTTGGCCAGAGCTCCAGGTGTGAAGTCACAAGTTTATTGTATGTTGCATGAGGATTGTAACTCTCCAGAGAAGCGGATGTATTCATTATCAGTTTTTATTAGTTATAATTCTACAAAAGCCCTTGCTGTGGAGAGAATAGAAAAATACATAGTTCTTGGTCATGTGGTATCTGTGTTTCTTTGGAACAATATGAGGAAGTTGAGAAACAAAGAAAACAGACCTGAATATAGCAGAGATGCCCAGCTGAAGGATGCAGAGCAGTGAGCATGGGTGTTGGGGTGGGGAAGAGGAGAGTAGTTAAGGATAACCTTTAATTTCAGATCATGTATTTTATCTAAGGCACAAGGGGGCATCTGTAGCATTCTGTGTGTAATACACATGTCTTTTAAGGAAATACCAGCCTTTCCCTTCAGTTAAACCCTGCTCAGATCACAAAACCCAACTTATGTTATTTCTTTTATATATTTTTTCCTGATTCTCCAGACAAAGCTGATTGTTTCTGCTTCTATTATAGCACTTGCCACTTTGGATTATAATTCTCTGCTTGCACATCTTAGCCTCTTAGACTCTGGCCAGAGATCTGTCTCCCTAGCAGGGTACCTGGTTCATGTGCCATCCTATATAATAAAAGCCTAATATGCTAAGTGGTCATCCGTTCAACCAAAGAAAGCGTAATATGCTAATGATATGCTAAGGCTGCTTAACCGCTCGCTATGACATGCACTCACCACCAGGGGGCAGGCAGTCAGCCCGTCGACCAGTCGCTATGACGTACACTGACCACCAGGGAGCAGTCGACTGGTTGACCCATTGCTATGATGTGCACTGACCACCAGAGGGCAGATGCTTCGACTGGTAGGTTAGCTTGCTGCTGGGGTTTGGCCAATTGGGACTGAGCGAGATGGGCTGGACATGCCCTGGAGCCCTCCCGTGGTCCCTCCCTGGCTGGCCAACCTCCTGTGTCCCTCCCTGCTCCCGATCCTGCACAGGTGGGGTCCCTTGGCCTGGCTTGCGCCCTCTTACAATCTGGGACCCCTCGGGGGATGTTGGAGAGCCAGTTTTGGCCCTATCCCACAGGCCAGGCCAGAGGACTCCACTGGTGCATGAATTCGTGCACCGGGTCTCCAGTCCTTAATAAGTATCAGTGAGTTGTAGCAGTTTAACAAGAAAACAAAGGGACTAATTGCTTAAGCTTCATTACTTAAAGCTGAGGCAGATTTTTTTTTTAACCCTTTTGAATTTTTTTACCCTCTTAGATTATTTTCATAGCCAATCTTGAAAATACTTTGATGTTTGTAAGCTAGCTTTAAAGTGTTATTTTGTTATGAAGAGTTTTGTTCTTTTTGTGTAAGTCGCTTAATTAGATTTTGGTTTTTGTTTTCTTAGATAATGCCTGTGTTCTTTTTGCCGTCTCTGTTCTTATGTTTATAATCAGTTCAATGCTGGTATATGGAGCAATTTCTGTAAGTATCCTATGTTTTCAACTTTTGGATTTTGCTTTTTACTGAGCGGTACTTAGTACTTCCATTTATGTGATGATGTGGTTTTTTTTCTTCAGTATCAAGTGGGTTGGCTTATTCCATTCTTCTGTTACCGGCTTTTTGACTTCGTCCTCAGTTGCCTGGTTGCTATCAGTTCTCTCACTTACTTGCCAAGAATCAAAGAATATCTGGATCAATTAGTAAGTGTGTATGCTAATTAAATTTATTTTTTTCCATTTTAAGTAAAATATTTAAATTTAAATTCTTAGTTTTTTAGGCACTATTTTTATTTTAACTGACCCTGTTTATTTTTTTTAAGGTGTTCTAAAATAATATCACTACTCTTAACTACCATGTTGAAAACCAGTAAGATGAAAATAGAATTATCTTCTTACCATACCATTTGGATAGTCAATATTAGAAGTCCCTAAAAATGGTTATTATGGAATTTGAAGAATAGTTCAATTTTTGTTTTGAATAAACTACAAGTGTAATAATTCGACTGTACTTGGCACTCATTAAAGTATTAGCTTTTTATTTTTACAAGCCTTCATAGCAAATATTTGAGTGCCTGCTGTTTGCTTATTCTGTTCTAGGCGAACTGTTGGTGAATGATGTAGATATAAAGAACCACCCTCCCCACACCCCACCCCTCAAAAAAAAGATAACTTGCCCTTCAAGGAGCAAACCATTGAGGAGTCAGGACATGAAGATGTTATCTGTGATAATGAACTAGAGCTGTCACAGGACGGTGGTAAATGCGGAGCTTAAGTGCTGTATGTCAGAGGGGCAGGGAACACTCTGGACCAAAGTAAGGTCTAGAAGGAGGAGTGGGGCCCAGATAGATGAAAGTTCACTTAAAAAATTCTGCCTTTCAAGAATTTTCACCCCACTTTCAGACTTTCTGCCTAATCCATTTTGTGTACCACCAAATTTATCATTCATTCTAAAAAACACTTGTTGGTTGCTTCTTATGTGCAGGGCACTGCTGGGTCCTAGGGATATGTCAGTAGAACTTTCTAGTGAAGGAATTGGAAAATGGACAGTTACTGAATTAAAATTGTGGTAAAAGCTGTGAAGGGAAAGTGGAGACTGCTGTGTGAGTGGATATCAGGCCTGAGCTGGGAAGCGAGATTTAATTCTAAGTAGGAATTAAGATAGGGAAAGTGCAAAGGAAAATGTTCCGGGTAAAACTGACACCTCGAAGCAGGAAGGAGCATGGGTGGTGGCCAGGACTGAAAGGGGACTGGTGGCTGGCCACAAGAGGAATGGAGGGAGGAATGCGGTGAGCCTGGAGAGAGGTGGCCAGGCGCAGGCAGGGCCTGTTGGCCTGGTCAGCAGCTGCCTAAACACAGTTCTCTGCTTATGTCATCGCTGGCTGAAAATTGCAAGCCTTCTGAATAAAGTCATAGCATTTCTGCCATGAGCTGGTTCCATTGTGTGTTTGTCCTTTTATTTACAGGTGAAAAAGCTTAAAGAATTGTTTTGTCCCAAGGGACACTTAGTTTGGGGTTCTTGTGTGGATTTTTCTTTCTTTTTGGTCCTTTGGGATTTCTTTGTGCTACTTTTTTATGAAAATGTGAGACTATTTGTGTTGACATTTCCATTGGGAAACTTGGTTTAAAACGATTACATGAGCTATATGGAAACCCATGAAAATGAAATGTTTACTACTACTTTTACAGACCTCTCTGGTTTCTCCGTTTTGTTCACTTGGTCTCTCCGCCTGGAAGGGACTTGGTCTGTTGGCCACCTTGTACATCCTAAACGATTCTTTTGTAATGCCCTTCTCCTTGAACCTAGCGCATTGCCTCGCACACAGTAAATGCTAACTAAATATTTGAATACATATCGTTGATCCTTCTCAGTAGAACGTGGTATGCCTGCAGCAAATCATGTAATCCGCCTGGCTTTATAACCAGGGCATGCCTTCTTTTGCCCCTCCTAATGAGCAGGGAGACTGACGATTGGCTTTTAGATGAATTATTTTCCCCAGGTAGAACCAAATGGCCCGTGGACTTTAGATAAATATCAGCACTTCTTGATTTAGTGATTTTGAAAAGATAGTAAGCTCAGTTTAGACTCCTAGGACTCTTCTGAATATTCAAACAAATGTATTTTACGTGATCAATCACATGCATTAATGATGAGGCTTTAAAGCATTTTGAGTTAAATTCTGTTTGTAAGTTTTTATTAGAATACCAGTTCTGACTTGGGGGCCTTTTCTTTGTATTTGTGCCATGCTCTTTAGGTTGTCACAGAGTGCGGGTGCTGTGGCTGAATTATAAGTGTGTGTATGTTTAATAGACTTTATTTCTTAGAGCAGTTTTAGGTTCACAGCAAAATTGAACAGAAAGTACAGAGAGTTTCCCACATATCCCCTACTTCCGCCCCCATAACCTCTCTTACTACCCACATTCCAAACCACAGTGATTCATTTGTTACAGTTGTGAACCTGCATTGACACATCATTATCACCTAAAATCCATGGTTTTCATTAGGGTTCATTTTTGGTGTACATTCCACACAGATTTGGGCACATGTATAATGACATGTATTCATCACAGATTGTTCAGAATAGTTTCACTGCCCTAGAAATCCTCTCTGCTCTGCCTCTTCATCCCTCCTTTTTTTTTTTTTTTTTATAGCCTGATTTTCCCTATAAAGATGACCTCCTGGCATTGGACTCCAGCTGCCTCCTGTTCATTGTTCTTGCGTTCTTTGTCTTATTCATCATTTTTAAGGTGAGTTGCTGACTAAATATTTGGGGGCCAGTTAGACTGTGACACTGTCCATCTAAGCCTCCTGTTGCCTTATCTCCCTACAGTTCACGGTAAGTGACTGTTCATTTTGACAGCAGTAGAGAGCTCTCAGGGAATGTCCTCCCTCTTGTTTCCAGAGAATGGTTGGAAATGCCAGGATCCTTATTAAGGATTGTCATGTTTTTAGAAGTGGTTCATGATTTAGATTGAAAATTGTTAAAATTCCCAAGGTTCAGAAATAGAATTTCTTCTGCAGAACAATGGTTATCAGACCTGATACCCCACATCTGGTTTTTCTGTAAAATGGTGATAATAAAACTTGTGACATTAAGTGAGAGCAAGTGGAGATAGGGCCTGGCCTGTAGGGGGTCAGTTTCCTTCTCCATGGAGAACCGTGGGGGAAAGCATTAGAAGGCCCCTTAGTTTTAGAACAGGTAGTCTGTTGAGTTCTAGCATATGTAAATTTTATTTTTATTCATTTAGGCTTATCTAATCAACTGTGTTTGGAACTGCTATAAATACATCAACAACAGAAACACACCAGAGATTGCTGTGTACCCTGCCTTTGAAGCACCTCCACAGGTGAATGACCTTCTAATATATTGAAACTTCACTGGCCATTATTGATTATTCTCAAGAACCTGGGTCTTGACTTTCTCTTCAATGCCATGACTGTGGTTTAGGGCATGAATAGCTTAAATCCACAAGATTGAGCATTTCCCAGTTGGAATCCTGGGTACATGGGCGAGAGACAGCCTGCACTGCCAGTCTTACTCAGTTTGGCTGTTAGGTTTGATTCCTAAGTGCTTCCTAAGAGTATTGCATTTTGGGGGGAGAGTAGGCAGGAAACAGCAGTGTGACCCATGCCAGGCTTGTGGGTTCTGGAACTCTTGAGGATGGAGGGGCCATCAGTTGTGTTGCTTTCATAAAACATGCATACGATCCAAAGGAGAAGCTGACTTTCTGTGGGGAGATGACTGAATGGGCTCCACGAGTCTTTTGGGGATGCTCACCTCGTGGGGCCCTCTAGTTGCTACTCGACTCTTTCCAGGTTTTCAACATGTAGAATCTCTGTGGCCCGTGTAGGGGCAGCCTGTCACACTTGGAGTCAGTAGGTTAGAATGCTGCTCTCCTACATAGATGTGCCCTCTACCCCAGAAGAAATAAGCACCCATCCTTTGACTGTAGATGATGATGAAACTCCAGGATGCAGCATTTTATGGGAGGCTTCCTTTAGCATGGTTCCTGGGGCCCTTAATCTAGACACGCAACTACCGGACGTGTGGCTGGTACTGGATCAGTCACATGGGAAGGGTGGGAAGAGCAGGGGCACATGCTTCCTGTCCAGGTGTTTGGTAGCCCCCCAGCGTTAGTTCAGAAGCAAAATTCTGCCATTCCTTCCATCCCTCCATCCCTCCTTCCCCTCCTCCTCCCTCCTCCCTCCTCCCTTCATCCCTCTCTAACATTCGGGATCAGATGTCTCATCTGCATGTACAGGTCCAGGTTACTAGTCATCTCTCCTCTCAGTACCTGCTTAGCTAACCGTTTCTTCAGCTCTTCTCTGTGGGGTTGTGTGTCCCTTTTTAGGACTTAAAATCTGAAAGCTGAATTATTCCAAGTAGGATTTTAAAGGAGAATTGAGTCTGATACAGCTTTTCTCTCTCTCTAGTACGTTTTGCCAACCTATGAAATGGCAGTGAAGATGCCTGAAAAAGAACCACCGCCTCCTTACATACCCGCCTGAAGACCTCCTGCCTTTGTCAATAAACCCTATTCCAGCCTTTTGTCGTGTTTGTTTTACAGAATGCTGCAATACAGGGCTCTTAAACTTGTTTGATATAAACTACATTTCCTTGTGTAAGCATTTATTTTCAAACACTAACAAGCTTTTGGGACATCTATTAGAAGTCAGTTGTTTTTGTTTTGTTAAGTCTATTACATTTTAGTAGTTTTTGAAGACAATCTAGTTAAGCAAGAGCAAAGTGCCATTGTTTGCCTTTAATTGGGGGGTGGGGAGGGGTGCTCTCTACACATTTTCTTTTTTAACTTTGCACTTCCTTTATATAATAGTTTGCATTTTGGTTATTTGCTGCCCTGGATACTTTCAGGAGGAATGAATAAAATATTCATGGTGAGTGAGTTAGGTATAAGATCTGAAGTTTTCAGCTGTGAAAACAGGAAAAAATGTATGACGTTTTAACTTGACTGTGGAAATGACGGTTGCATGTTTCTAATTTGTATGTTTCCATTTTGTGATAAGATGCTTTAATAAATTTCTTAAAATTTACTGTTGTCATTTTTAAGAAGTCTATTACCCTTTTTTTTGATAAAGCCTAATATTTTTCATTATAATAAGCTCAGACTGCCATGGATTTTGATACTTTGAGACTATAATGCTAGATTTTCTTTATTATAAAGCATTTCTTTAATCCAGTGACTCTGAAGTATTATTTAACCTTATAGAGACTATTATGTTAATTTAGGTCATAAATTAACATAAATGGTTTGATAGAAAAATTATGCGGGTAGTGTGGCAAGCTCTGCTTTTATGTTGAGATCATTTAGTTGGGTAATGAGTTCATCAGAGCAGTTCATGTTGAAAGGCATCATTTGACCTCCAGCGGGGAACCAAACAGAAAGCAGAAGCAAACTGCAGCTTATGGGCGCCACAGCTGACGTTCTCTCCTGAAAATATTCCCTTTTGCATCTTGCTAAGAATGCAGCTGTGGTGACGTGCTCATCTAGCTTATAGACGTACATATTTTACATATTTTTACATTGAATTTGTTGGAGTGACATTGGTTTGCAAAACCATACAGGTTTCAAGTATACAACTCAATAAAACATCATCTGCACACTGTCATGTGCCCAGCATCCCAAGCAAACTCTCTCCATCCCCACTTGCCCACCCTCTTTGCCCACTCTCACCTACCCCCCCTCCCTCTTTCCCTCTGGCTGTCACCAAACCAGAACTTGTTTGTTGGTTTATTGATGATAACCATTCTGACTGGTGTGAGGTGATATCTCATTGTAGTTTTAATTTGCATCTCTGAGGATTAGTGACGTTGAGCATTGTGTCATATGTCTAATTGGCCACTGTATGTCCTTTTATGAGAAGTGTCCATTGAGGTCCTTAGCCCATTTTTAAAATTGGATTTTCTGTTTTCCTGGTGTTGAGTTGTATGAGTTCTTTATATATTTTGGGAATTAACCCCTGATCAGATGTATCATTGGCAAATATGTTCTCCCATGCAGTGCGTTCCCTTTTCATTTTGTTGATGGTTTCTTTTGCTGTACAAAAGCTTTTTAGTTTGATGTAGTCCCATTTGTTTATTGTTTCCTTTGTTTCCCTTACCCTAGGAGATGTATTGGCAAAAATATTACTATGAGAGATGTCTGAGATCTTACTGCCTATGTCTTGTAGGGTTTTCATGGCTTTGCGCCTTACGGTACATTTAAGTCTTTTATCCATTTTGAGTTTATGGCTTGGCTGTGTGACTTGTGTGGAATTGATGTAAGCCACTTCCTTGCAAAAGCATTAAGATCCATCCTCTTGTTCTGCCATCTTTCCTGTCTTTCCTTTGTCACATGATCATTGTACCCCAGATTGGGACCAGCACCCCTCAAGTCTGGGTGCCAGAACGACCATGTAGAGAAAAGTTGCAGCCAACCTACAAAGGACATGTAACAGAACAAGAAATACATCTTTATTGTGATAAGACCCTGAGATTTTGGGGTCATTAGTTACCACAGTAGAACCTTGCCAGAGCTGACTATAAATAGTCCTTTTAGAATTGTAAAAACAATACAGCAGTATTAACGTGACTTTCTAAAGAAAGCTAACCATAATTTATGCCCTAGTCTAACCAAATAGTTTTAAATTTTCCATATGCCTACATGCAGATGGGCTGAAGCAGACCATTAGCACTTTATGTTGCTTCTCCCTCTGAGCTTCAGAGAAGGAGCCGGGTGGCGGAGGAGGCCAGAGGAAGGGGGCACCGCCCAGCACAGAGCTGTCTTGCCAGGCAGTGAAGTGAAACAGCAAAGCCATTTCCTCGGCGTCCTTAGACTCTTGGAAAAAGCAATGCCAGGTGTTTTCTTCTACAAACTGTCATTCCTGCTCATGGGCCTGCCCAGGAAGAGCTAGGTATCAGCTCTGTGGTATCATCTTCCATTCCCTGAGGTCTCAGCCCCACCATAGGCTGAACCTGCCGGTGGTGAGGTAGAGCTTAGGGCCATGGTCGGCAAACTGCGGCTCGAGAGCCACATGTGGCTCTTTGGCCCCTTGAGTGTGGCTCTTCCACAAAATACCACGGCCTGGGCGAGTCTATTTTGAAGAAGTTTAAGTTTAAAAAATTTGGCTCTCAAAAGAAATGTCAATCGTTGTACTGTTGATATTTGGCTCTGTTGACCAATGAGTTTGCCGACCACTGGCCTAGGGGAATTCAGCAGCGAACAGTGCGGGCATCGGCCCTGTCCTCCTGGAGCCTGCAACCAAGTGGGTCGGACAGTTGGGGTTGTCCTGGAAGTGAAGGTGCGGGGTTTAAGAAGAGAAGTGACTTTAAGGTTACTGTGTGGAGCGTGGGTTTTAAAGGGTCAATGTCTGGAAGCAGGAAGACCGGAAAGGTTCCACTGGAATTCATGTTCTTTATCATGTTTTATGACTCACTCAAAAGTCACCTGTTTTTATCACTTCTCTCCCAGGAGACTGAGTTCCTGGAGGACTCCCTTGGCCAGCTTCCAGCTCTGTGCTGTCGTGGAAAATACCTTTTTAACTAATGTGACCCCCCCGCCTCAGTCTAGGTAGCCCCATCGAGGCTCCCTCCTGCTGCTGTGATGTGCCTCTTCTATCCTAAACCCTTCCTTTGTTTCAATAAACTTACTCTCAAAATACCCGCTGCCGTGAAGTCTCTCCTGCCTGAAGTCAGGAACCCACACATTCCAGACCAGGTGGCCACCTGCCGGAGAAGAACGAGGATGTGGGCGGGAGAGCGCCTCGCAGGCTGCCTTGTCTTCGCTTCCCCAGCTAGTAGGGCCTCTGGGGAATGTTTGTTTGCCATTCTATTCTGGGGAGCATACTTTTGCCCACCCCTGTAAGCTCAATAGTGTGTGCAGATGTTTGAAGCGGGATGAAAGCATTGCTATTCATGCTGCTAGAATCTGAGGCTTTTTTTTTTTTTTTTTTTAACCGAGAGCCCACCGCAAAAGGTGGGTCCCTCGGCCAGGCCAAGGAATGTAGTGTGGGGAGCAGGATCAAGACTTGGGGCAGGGCTGCGCGGAGAGGGAGGGCGGACCCGGGCCTCGTCCCGGGGATGCTAGGGACGGCCCGAGGCGCCCGGGGTTAGGTCAGGTGGCTTCTAGCGGGAGTGGAGGGGCGGGCGGGCTGAGGCCCTGGGCTGGCCCCTCCAGGGTTTAGAGAGGGCGGCAAGGGCTGAGCCCACCCAGCGGAGGCCCAGCCACCACGGTGGGTGGGGGGGGGGAGGGGGCGGAGAGGGGGTCCGGGCACCGCCTCCCTGGCCCAGCTGCCCAGTCATTGGCTCCGCTGGGCGGGGGCGGGCCATTGGCTTAAACCTGGCCCCGCCTCCTTGGCCCAGCTGCTCAGTCATTGGCTCCGCTGGCTCGTGGCCGCTGGTCCAGGCGCGGGCCATTCACTTAAATCCGTCGGTGCGCGTGGTCCGGGCCGCGAGGAGCCCAGCCTGCGAGCGATCACCCTGCGAGGACACCATGCGGCGCATCCCCTCGGGACTGCTCCTGCTGCTGCCGCTGCTGCTGCTGCTGCCGAGCCCCGCAGCCCCCACTGTCCCCGCTCCCCTGGCCCGCCCGGGCTTCCAGACGCGGGGGACCCATGGCCCGGGGGGCAGCCCCGGGCGCCGCCTCGCTCCGGGCGTCCCCCCACGCGCGCCCTCGTCGGGGGCCGGCCAGCCCGGAGGGGCCGGTGCTGCAGGTACCGTCCGGGCTGGGGGATTAGGGGGGGCACCTGGCAGGGGGCGCGGTGGGAGGGAGAGCCCGGCTTGGGTGGTCAGGGCAATCCCGGCGTCAGAGCGTTCCTTCCCTCCCTGGTGCAAACTGAGGTTCAAGAAGGAAGGAGTCAGGGCTAGGGGGGTCTTTGGGAGCAATGCCATTTCCCCTTTGAGTCAGTAGTTGGTTCATGTGGCAGGAAAAGCTTCCAGAGCAGCGGGATGTTTACTAGGTACAGGAGATAATGCTGACTTCTGTGATGGAAAACGTTGCCTCGGAGAGAGGTAACCATGCGGGGAATAGCCCGGTAGGCTGCGAGTCAAGAAACCTGGAGTCCAATCCAGGATCTACCACTCTCTAGCTCTTACCCCACCCCGAGACCCAGGCTTCTTGTCTGTAAAATGGGTATAAAAGCAACCTCTGCACCTCCGACTGTTGTGTTGGTACCCTGTGATCTCTAAAGTGTTATTGATGGTAGGATATTATTATTTTCTTAATCGAATACCTCCAGGCAGCAGGATAAAACCAAAAGGATAATTTTCAGGGTTTTTTTTTTTTTTTAAACTATAGGGTTATATAATTCCTGTCCCATGCTTAGCCTAGGGATTTATTTTGAATCTACCTTTTCCCTACTCACTTGAGTAGATTGCCTTCGAGTAGCATCAACTTCCAGCCCCTATTAGGAAAGGAAAGAACTTTGATTGACAATTAATGCCCAGGGATCTTATTTCCATTTAGGACTCGGTGTGTGTGTATGTGTGTGTGTGTGTGATGAGTGTGTGTGTTTGTGTGTGTGTGTGTGTGTGTGTGTGTTGGGAGAAAAGGAGGAATGACTTGGAAAAAGACATTTAATAACTGGCTTCTCTCTAAGCCTCCTGACCTAGATTAGGCCCAGCAGCCAGTGGCCGCCACTGCCCTGGGGGGATTGGGGAGCAGTGGGGAAGTGTTTCCTCTCCCCACCCTCAAAAAAACGTTGGTGAAAGAAACAATGAAAGAGAGGTGACTAAGAGTTTGATGGGGACGTGGGATTGGTACCAAATCCCAATCTCTGCTTCTTTAAACAAGAAACACCCACCGAGTGGGAAGTGCAGTTAACATGCCTCAATCAGACGAAGTTGTCATCCCTCTTTCTACTTTCAACGTAGCTCGGGCTAGTTGGGCCCTTGAGTTCACTAACCATGAATTAATGACCAGCTAGAGCCGTGGTCAGCAAACTGCGGCTCGCGAGCCACATGCGGCTCTTTGGCCCCTTGAGTGTGGCTCTTCCACAAAATACCACGGCCTGGGCGAGTCTATTTTGAAGAAGTGGCATTAGAAGAAGTTTAAGTTTAAAAAATGTGGCTCTCAAAAGAAATTTCAATCGTTGTACTGTTGATATTTGTCTCTGTTGACTAATGAGTTTGCCGACCACTGAGCTAGAGGGAGACTTAGGGCTACTCTGGAGCAGTGTTCACCCCAGGGAAGTGGGCAGGGTGGCGTGCAATGCGGCTGCCCGGACAGTTGACCTTGCACCCTGTTCAGGGACATTTGCCCCATTGCCTCAGATAGCCACGGCGCCCAGGAAGGGTCTGGAATCCACTCATTCCTGGGAGTCAAGAGGAACCTTGAGTACAAAACTTGAAGCAAAGGGATGAGGTTCTAAGTGAAATTTAAGGGCTCAGCCAGCCTGCAGGTGAGATATTGGGGTAGATAGCCTTAGAGTAGCATCAACTTCCCTATCAGGAAAATTAAATTACGTAATTCACAGCCTCGTGTGAATTCTCATCAGGGGATTCGGAAGGCCTACGGGCTGTCAACACCCAAAGGGAGATGGTCTTGGGGGTGATAGCAGACAGCGGGCCATTGGGAGGTAGGGGAGGCTGCCTTGTCTGACCTCCAGTCTCGGAGCATCCTGGGGGTGAGGAATTGCCCCGCTTCTGACTGTGGTCAGATCGCTGCTTAGTCACTTCTGTTCCCCACACCTTCCTCGCAGGCTTTTGCAAGAGCAGGCCACTGGACTTGGTGTTTATCATCGACAGTTCTCGTAGCGTGCGGCCCTTGGAGTTCACCAAAGTGAAAACCTTTGTGTCCCGGATCATCGACACCCTGGACATCGGGCCGGCGGACACGCGGGTGGCAGTGGTGAACTATGCGAGCACCGTGAACATCGAGTTCCACCTCCAGACCCACTCGGATAAGAAATCCCTGAAGCAGGCCGTGGGGCGGATCGCACCCTTGTCCACGGGCACCATGTCGGGCCTGGCCATCCAGACGGCCATGGAGAAAGCCTTCACGGTGGAGGCAGGAGCCCGGGGGCCCGGCTCCCACATCCCCAAGGTAGCCATCATCGTGACGGACGGGCGGCCCCAGGACCAGGTGAACGAGGTGGCGGCCCGGGCGCGGGCGGCGGGCATTGAGCTCTACGCGGTGGGTGTGGACCGGGCCGACCGGGAGTCGCTCCGGATGATGGCCAGCGAACCCCTGGACGAGCACGTGTTCTACGTGGAGACCTACGGGGTCATTGAGAAACTTTCCTCTCGGTTCCAGGAAACCTTTTGCGGTAAGTCTTTGCAACCAGCAAGGATGCTATAGTCCAACATTATGAAGCAGAAGAAAAAAAAGGATTCTTTCAGTTTTCTTTTTCTTTTTTTTTTTGGTGGAAATTTTATGGAAAACGTAAATAGAAGCAATGCTTTTTGTGTCTTTTTTTTTTTTTTTTTACCAACGTAAACACACTTGGTTGGTTTAGGAATATAGAGCTGCCTTCTCTATAACTTGGATTGCTCCTGAAATCTCCATGTTTGCATTAGAAATGGGAAGGTCTGGAAATAATCCTGGATAAATGATCGTGCTGTTCCCTGATGGGGTCAGAGGAAAATAAAAATAAAACACACAAGACTGCTCTCCTCCCTCCTGCCCACCCCTGCATTTCCCCCGCTATTTTCTCCAGTTTACCCACGTCTAGAGTTCACAGAACTCCTCTTGTTCCTGCAGAAGACAGGGCCGGCGTGTGTCCATGCAGGGGCCGGGCAGCCTGCTTCAGCACAACTGGCAGGCAGAGTGGACATCCAGTGATGCGCCAGCTCTGAGCTTCCC